>NC_047089.1:151202949-151506210 GCF_902459505.1 Geotrypetes seraphini
CCTCAGGTCGGCACCGTGTTATTTGATCTCCCTGTTTCTCTTCGGGGCCGACCAACTCTTGCCGCCCGACGTCAATTCTGACGACAAGAGGACATTCTGGCTAGCCAATCACTGCCCGGCTGCCCAGAACGTCCTTTCCAACGTTAGAATTGATGTAGGGCAGCGAGAGTTGGTCGGCCCGTGGAGAAGAGAAGGAGGGAGATCTCGGCCTGTTCCCGATGGCAGCAGCAGCAGCGGCAGCAGCCTATTCCCTGGCGGCGGTGGCATGGGGGAGAGCAGGGCAAGAAGGAAGGAAGAAAGAAAGAAGGGGGGGATAGCGAGCCAGAAACAAAGCAAAAAATGGGACACGGATTCAGAGAAAGACAGACATAGAGAAAGAAAGTAAAAGTTGGGGGAGGGAATGAGGTCTGGAGGAGAGGAAGCATACAGGAGACTGAAAGAAGGGAAGAAATATTGGATGCACAGTCAAAAGAATAAAGTGCAACCAGAGACTATTACCAAACAAAGGTAGGAAAATGATTTTATTTTCAATTTAGTGACTGAAATGTGCCAGTTTTAAGAAAGAAAAGATATTAAACTTTAAATGTGAGGGCCGCAGAAAAAATAGTTAATGTCTTATTAAAGAAATGACAATTTTGCATGAGGTAAAACTCTTTATAGTTTATATATCTTTCCTTTTAACTGTTAAAGGAAAGTTTTATAAACTATAAAGAGTTTAACCTCATGCAAAATTGTAATTTTTTAAATAAGACATTAACTATTTTTTCTGCGGCCCTCCAAGTACCTACAAATCCAAAATGTGGCCCCGCAAAGGGTTTGAGTTTGAGACCACTGGCCTAGACATACACTAGACTGCACTGTTAATAGACGAACTGTGGGCTTTACCGAGTTTATATCATCTAACCTGCCATATTATGTTGCATTCAGTGTTCCCGCTAAGCTGCGTTGGCCTGCGCTTGCGCACAAAATATTACATCGCAGCGCAAAGTTTCTCTTCACAGCGCACACACGCGTCGGTAAGGTAAGGGGACGCATTGGGGGGATTGCACTTCCCCACAATTGCCATGCTTCGGTTCCTCTTCTTCCTTCCTTCCTCCCCCCCCCCCCCCGCGGGACCCTGCGGCACCATCAACTCTTACTCCCTCTAATGTCGGCCCTGCAGCTCCAGACTTCCTCGCACCTTCTCCCCTCCCCCTTTGGATCGCTATTATTTTAAATGTTATAGCCGCGGAGCTGTATCCATCAGTGGAGATGTCTAACCTCGGCCTGCCCCGGAACTCTTACTGCAACAGTGACTTCCTGTTCCTGCCTAGACGGGCGTCTGCTGCAGTAAGAGTTCCGGGGCAGGCCGAGGTTAGACATCTCCACTGATGGATACAGCTCCGCGGCTATAACATTTAAAATAATAGCGATCCAAAGGGGGAGGGGAGAAGGTGCGAGGAAGTCTGGAGCTGCAGGGCCGACATTAGAGGGAGTAAGAGTTGATGGTGCCGCAGGGTCCCGCGGGGGGGGGGGGGAGGAAGGAAGGAAGAAGAGGAACCGAAGCATGGCAATTGTGGGGAAGTGCAGAGCTGCAGGGAAGAGTGTTGCGGTACCCAGCTGGAGGGAGAAGGAAGATGAGGGAGGGAATTAAAGGGGATGCCAGGGCTTGGAGCGTAGGAGGAAGGTATGCCAGTCTAAGGGAAAAGGAAGGGGGAGATGTGAGAGCATGGAGGGGGAGCGAAAGATGGAAGAAAAGGAAAGGAGAGAGATGCCAGAGAATCAGGGAAGGGGAGATACCAGACTATGAGGAGAGGTGTGGGAGAGGGAAGGCGAGGAGAGAGATGCCAGACCAATGGGGTGAAAGGAGAGATGGAAGGGGGAGGCATACAGTTTCTGGAAGGGGCATAGAAGGAGAGAAGATGCCATATAGGGGAAGAGAGACGGCAGACAGTGGATGGAAGGAAGAGAGTTACAAGAAGATGAGGAAAGGAGAAACCACAGAAGACAAAGGTAGAAAAAAATTTCTATTTATTTATTGCTTTAGGAGACATGTGTCACTGTTTCTGTGAAGCATTGTATGCAGAGTCCAGCTTCTTGCTGGTTCAATTTAACCTTTGTCTATGTATTTTTATTTTATCCCCCCTTTTACAAAACTGTGAAGCGTTTTTAGCACCAGCCTTGGTGGTAGCAGCTCTGATGCTCAGAATTTTATGAGCATCAGAGCTGTTACCTCCGTAGCTAAAATCCACACTACAGTTTTGTAAAAGAGGGAGGGGTTAGTTTGTGATTACATATTCCTTACTAGGCGAAGGTGTTTTCTGTGTTCTGTGTGTTCGAAAGACATGGTTTTCTGTTAGGATTGACGGTGTAGGATTGATCTGTGCTGGTCTGGCTTGTTTAGTTTTACAATGGGTGTATTGATGTACTGCTCACTGCAATATGTAAGATGCTGCCTTTTCCTAGGTACTCATGTGTGACGTGTGGTTTGTTACTAAAAATCATGTTTTTCTTACAGATGGGGGGGGGTGCCAAAAAATGATGGGCCCCGGATGTTACATATGCTAGGTACGCCACTGTATGTAAAGATACCAGAAAGCTGGCGTAGCAAAAACTTCTAAGTTTTGAGTATTTAACCCTCCCACAATCTCACGGGCACTCGTTTCAAGTTTATTGAGATTTTGATTTAAACGCAATATCAAATATTTTCAATGCGTATAACAAAAATAAATTTGGGGAAATAAATAAAACCATTTGAACCAGTGTTCCCGCTAAGCTGCGCTGGCGTGCGCTGGCGCACAAAATATTACATCGCAGCGCACACGTTTCTCGTCACAGCGCACGATCGGAAGAGGCGTACGGCAGATGGCAGGGCGGCGAGAGGAGAATCGGGCGAGTTGGCTCATAACTTGCTGGCGCCCGATATTTTTGGCTCACGGTGAAAAAAGTTTGCTCACAACACCCGCCCGCTTAGAGGGAACACTGGTTGCATTATGTGGCCACTGTTTTGTTGTATTATTATTTTTTACTTTGATGCTTATGTCAAAATCAATAAAAGATTTTAAGCATAAAAAAGAAAGGTAGGGGAAAGGTATTATGTTGTGGGCTTCAAGGCATTCTTGACACCACTTCTATGAATATATGACACTGCTAAGTAAAAGCACTTCTGAAAACAATTTGGAAGGCAAAGGTTAACACTGTTAAATGTAACCCTAACCTAGGGCTACTGTACAAAATGCACCTCTCTGCACTATTAAGTAAGAAAGATGTTTGTACTTATAAGAGTTGGTAGAAGATAGATTTATTGTTAAATAAGAAGGCTGTTCCCACTACACAAGGCAGCTGTACACTGGTCATTCATGTATTTGATAATGACTAACGGTTACAGCTCTCAGGGGAATATAAGTCCCTCAGATGCCTGCCTGCTAACAAATTACAAAGCTAGAGTTCACCCAGGAATAATAACATGGACACAGAAGAACATTAGTACAAAATCAAGTCCACATGAAATAAGCATTCTTAAGGAAAACTAGACCAACTCATCATTTGAGCCTGATTCATGAAGACACATCATCCAAATACGATTAATATAGTTAACTTTGGAGTTTAACAATATAAATTGCTTTTGTGAAGTTTGGCGCTGGAAAACACATACATTTTGGGCAGACTTCAAGATGTCTCGATACTTTGGGATCTTCTCCAGCTGTTTATCTTCAGCACAGCTGTCTCCTAGTATTGCCACAGTTATGGCCCACAGCTGTTTCTTTTCAACCACAGTAATATCAGGAGTTTTGTGAGTTATGTATTTCTCAGTCTGCATCCTGAAGTTTATCACAATTTCGATTTTGTGGTCCCACCAATTTTCAGTAAAGGTAAATTAGAGGCTGACTGAATTTCAGTTTTAGATATGGTGCTAAAACTGGCCCAAAATCCAGTTTCTGCTCTGTTTTGGTTTCTGTTGAAGTGCTACATCCATGGTTTCAGTTTCTGCCAAAACTGACCATATATTTGTGGTGGAAACTGAAAATGTGTGCTTTGTCCTGTTTGTTTCCCTCCTTCTCCCTCCCCTCCAAACAGGAGTTATCCCCTCCCCCACCCCACCCCCACCCCCACAGTAGCTGCCTCCCTCAATTTTATCTCGCAATCCCTAGTGGACTAGGGGGTTTATCAGGGCAGGAGTGATCCCCAGTTGCTCCTGCCCATGCTGTCTCTGCTCTCAAAATGCCATTACTTCTAGTGGCAATCTTGCAAGGCTGCTGCAAGAGATCATGGCAGCCATTTTGAGAATAGAGGTTGCATGGGCAAAAGTGAAAAGGGATCATTACTGTCCTGACTAGACCACCAGGGATTGTAAGGTAGTCGGGGGGGGGAGGTGCTCTGCACTGGTGCTTGCAATTAATGCAGTAATGATCTTGCATAATAGTTTATATGGTAACCAGTTTAGTAAGAATTTAACTCTGTAAATTAGAGATGATAAGTTATATATGCCAAAATTGATAAAACATCTAGTGATAGCAACTGCCACCTGTGCAAAGAAGACAAAGAGAATGTGGATCACATAGTCACTGGCTGCAAAAAAGATCACCTAGACTCACTGTAAAGGAAGAGACAAGAAAGTAGCAGCCATGGTACACTGAAATTGTTCCCCAAAATATCATGGGGCAGATATATTCAGAGCGATTTAAGTGGGCAGGAAGCTCTTCTATCCAGTTAAATCACTTCTGGTTGCCTAAGAAGGGATATTTAGCAGCACTTACCGTAATCAGAAAGTGCCGCTGAATATCCCCTCACATTGCACAATTAAAAAGTGGGCAGGTCAGGGGCAGCACTGGGATGTAGCCCCAGGTTATGCTGGTACCAGCATTTTCATTGCCAGCACCCATATCTTTAGTTAAATAATAAAACCAAAAAAAACCCGCACCCCCTCCCAAACCCCTGCCCATGCCCCTTTGCCTCCACCCTCCCCCAGCCCACAATGACAAACCCCCCCAGAAAGTTCCCCCCCAACCCCCCTTACCCACCCAAAGGGTAGGTAGGCCCCTCCTGGGCTTACATACATACCTGATGGTCCAGTGGGGGTCTTTGAGGGCAGGAATGAAGCTCCCTCCTCTCCTCATGGCCACCATGACTTCTCACAGCAACTCGTGGTACTATAGGAAGTTTTGCAAGTTGCCGCAAGAGGTTGTGGTGATCATTTTGAAAGGCTGTCATAAGGGGGCAAGAGCAAGAGGACTGCACTCCTGCCCCCTATGACCCATTGGGGGCCTACCTAGACTTTGGCAGGTTGGGGGAGCAGGGGCCTTCTGGGGAGGGAAAGGGGAGGGCAAGGGGCATGGTTGGGGAGGGGTCAGGAAGGGGTATGGGATATTTAAAAAAAAAAAAAGAAAATATACTTATGCAGGCCCCAGTCTGATGGTGGGCCTGGATGAATATCAGCTTGGCCTATATAAGTTCAGACCAGTCTGACCGCCCGAAGATATGACCTGATATTCACTGCTGGTGTCCAGACATGGTCTAGCACTGAATATCAGGGCATACATTAGCCAGTGGCAATCAGTGCATAGAAAATCACTGACCGCTGCCAACTTGAATATTAAGGGGCACTTTATCAGTTTCTGCAAAAACCAAAACAATTTAAATAATTTTGGTCAAAACCGAAACTTATTGCCTGGTTTTGGTTGTGGGAATGTGAACCAATGAGGCCCACTGGGGATTGTCAGTTTGCAGTAAGCAGGCCTCTATTAATACCAGAGGAAATTATTACCTTCCCGACCCAGGATTTGCAAGCACAGGCTGACAACTGGGAGAATCGTTTTAATAAGCACTTCCCATAAGTTTGGCATGCGTGGACTCCCATGTCAATGCTGATATAGTTATATATCCTCTGAGTCAGAAACTTTGTTAGACCGTGTTAAAAAAAATCATGATTACCAGCTCTTTATGCTTATGCAAACTGTGCACAAGTAACAAAAGAAAATGGCTTGGAGATGTCTCCCAAGTGTTGATAATCGAAACCATTTTACTGGACATCTAGTGAGACGTCTCCTCCGCTGTGCATCCAAAGTTCAAGGGGGCATGCTTTGGGTGGGCTGTGTGCTTGGATCTCTTGCAGGAATGATCAAATCTTTCCCAAGACATCCTGGATGGATCGTACATGTTTTAGGCTAGATCTCTTTTGGAAGCATCTAAGTGCCAAAAAGGTACCAAAACTAACCAGATGATCACTGGAAGCATTAAGTAAAGGCACCCCACCCACACACACACAATCCCCCAGTGATCACTGACCCCCTCCAACCCCCCAAAACTCTGACTAAAATAGTACGTACCTGTCTCTGGAACAGCAGCATTTGGTATAAGAAATCCTAGTAGAGCATCACACAGGTGTCTTAAATAGCTAGTGGGCTAGTGGGTGGGCTAGTGAATCATAGAGAGGAGACGCCGGACCCATAAGGCACTCGAACCACATCATCTATTGTACTAACTATGAGCCCATCAAAACCCACCAAAATCCTACTATACTGCCATATAGGTTCCACCTACAGCCTTAAGGGAAAGGGATTGGGACTTGTTTACCATCTTTTTGTAGTTATACAACCACACTCAAAGCAGTTTACATACAGGTACTTCAAGCATTTTCCCTATTGGGGTGGTAGGCAGGTTCACTATTGGGGTGCTAGATAGGTGGGTTTTGGTGGAGTTTCAAGAGCTCACCATAAATTATAATGGGGTATATGGTGAGATGTATATCTGGCACCCTTTATGTGAAGTGCACAGCAGTGCCCTCCAAGGTGCCCCACTGCTCTGTTGGAATGTCCATGTGACCAGTCCATAAGAATGGTGGCCCCTCCTATGTCTAAATGGTGCTGATTTGGACATTTCTAATTTGGACATTTTTGTGGTTGAAAATGGCAAATAAATTTAGCTGTCCTGGCAGTCTAGATGTTTGGGTGGCCAAAAGCAATTTTTGACAAAAAAAAATTTGGATGTTCCTTTCGAAAATGGATGTTTAGTGGGAAACGTCCAAGCACGCTAAACATTTTAATAGGCAGCATGGAGTGTACGCAAAGAAGGAGTATATAGAAAAAAGAGATAGAGTAACAGAAGTTTCTCATGAGGTCAGACTGGTGCTTGAAAATTATCTCATCTAGGGTAGAAATGGTTAAACATATCCTGCTATAGTATGTGCAGCTGAATGTCATTTCTTGTGTGTATGACTACCAAGTTAGTTACTTCTTCCATCAAAGGTCATAGAATCTTGATTCTGCACATCACAAGGTTGATTAAAATTCTGCATCTTCATCATACTCACCAGACCCTGGAAATTCTTTAGAATCACCCAAATATCAGCCAAATAGTATCCAAGCCAGAATATATTTTATATGTACATGATTGATGCCAATAATTGGCAGTTATGGGGTTTATAATCACAAAATAAAAACATCTAAAAACCCACCTAAATCGGTACTTGGATGATCAAAAAGACAGGTCGTCTAAGTGTCAATAATTGAAACGGGTTCTAGATGTACAGCTTAGGCCTTTTCAGTGCTGCTGTATGCCCAGAGTGACAAGGAACGTTTTTGAAGGAGTGATTAGGGTGAGAGGTAGATGGGAAGTGGGCTGACCTAGACTTAATCGTACTGCAAGTATAACCGAAAGTTTAACGAGATTGCCTAGACGGAACTTATACATAGTGACTTAGATGATCTAAAAACAGGTCTAAATGCCCTGAAGGTATCCAAAGTGACCAGATAACTACTGCAGACACAAAGTTCAGACCCACACACACTGCCCCAGTGATCAATGGCCCCCCACCCCCGACACATACACACACACACACACACTGCCATAAAAAAAAAAAAAAATCAGAATACAAACGTACATACCTGCCTCTAGAACATCAGCACCTGGCATAGGAAAGCCTAGTAGAGCTGCACAAAGGTGGCTTAAGTAGTCTGGGGGGTGAGCTAGTGAACCATAGAGAGGAGGACCCAGGCCCATAAGCCACTCTAACCATTGCATTCATGGTAAAACATGTGCACCCACAAAACCCTGTTGTACTGCCATTTAGGTGCCACCTGCAGCCATAAGGGCTATTGGGGTGGTAGATAGGTGGGTATAGTAGGTTTTGGGAGGCTCACCATAACCTATAAGGGGGTTGTGGTGAGATGTTTATGTGGCACCCTTTTTGTGAAGTTCGCAGCAGTGCCCTGTAAGGTGCCCCACTACTTTGTTGCCATGTCTGGATGGCCAGTCCATCACTTTGCTGGCCCCTTCTACATCCAAAAGGTCTTGTTCTAGGCATTTTTGACTTGGACAAATTTTTGGATGAGAATGAGGTATAAAGATAGAAGACTTAGCAATCTGGACGATCAAACGACTGGATGTATAAGTAGATGATTCTCAAAAAATATATATATATTGGACATATTTTTTGAGAATGGACTTTGGACATTTCCGACTTTGGGCAACTAGCGACTTAGGCCCCAAACGGACTTAGACGTTTTTTTTTATTATTATGCCCTGTCATGTGTCTAACTACTAGATATTATTCTATAAAATTTCTGGCTGATATTTAAACTGGCAGGATCAGCAAATTTTTTTAATGCTGACCATCCCCAGCTAAATTAGCCCCAGATATTCAGCACCGGCACTCAATATTTGGGGCTAATTGCACTGGTGCTGCTTGTCAGAGTTTCTGCATGTTCTGGTCAATATTCAGTGGGAGCCCACATAAGACAGTTACATGATCCCTGGCTAAATAATGGACAGGATATTCTTTAAAAGAGTGCCCTGTGCTCCTCCTGATCTTCCCCAGGCACCCCCTCCTGAGCATAGACCCTGCCTTTCACCCCACAAGGTAAGCCCTCCCCTCAAAAGTCTACACCCTCCCTCCCAATCTCTTCTCCAATCAGGATAGCCCCCCCCCCCACCCCCGGGTTTGTAAGAGGTCTAGGCCCACGCCTATATAGCTATAATATAGAGCTTGACTTGACAACCTCCAGCAAGAACAGAGCCCTAAAGAAGGGTGAACGCCTGAATTCACTCATCAGCAGGAACTTGTTTATGGTCTACTTGGCTGATGTCAAGGTTGCACAATCACTGTGCCCTGAACCTCTTTTACAAAGACCAGATTGACTTATCTCAGATAATGTAGTGCCTAGATCCAGGGACTTTCCTGGATTCTAGGAACTGCATCCTCAGTGATGTAAATAGACATTCTTGTGGTTTCTGAAGTCAAAGTGTCTTATCTTCCAAGATAAAGTCTCTATCAGAATTGTATAAGGAAGCATCTCTGAAGACCAAAATTGCAATGATTCCATCTTCAGATCCTGAGCTGTAACCAGCACCTGCATCTCATCTAATGAATATCTATGATCATCTCTTCAGCGTGGAACTTAAAGAACAGCTTGCCATCATCGTTTGTTACCTTCATCTACATCCAGGTTGTATGTCAGTTATTTAGTTAATGGGTGTGCACTCTCAACCAGTTCCACCCATCATGGTATAAAGTTCTGCTGTTTCTACCAGTTCTTCTCCTACGCCCTTATACTTTTCTCCTTTTTTCTACAACTCCTAGGCCCATTCAATACCCCTTTAAATGCCCTAGTCCTTTCACCTCATGTAGAACGCTCATTTACACAATAGAGGAACTTCCTTGTGACTAAACCTCTTGCTTCTTGTGACAAGCTGTCTTCCGGTGTTCTCATCTCCAATGTCTTCCCATTTTCTGGATCCTATCTGCAGTTTCTATGACTCCTATCCTGGAAACTTCACACATGGGATTGGTCAGTGGAACTCAAAACATTAATTAGCTTGCTGGTCCTTCTAGTGACACTTGAAGCAGACATGGCAGCTCATCCATACTTTGGGGGGGGGGGGGACTGAACTGCTGCAGATGAAGGTCTAAACTCTGGACATCTTTCAGATGCTGTAGATGCTTCTGGCTTATGGATATAAAAGCAAAAATTGGTACTGTCCTCTAAAAGGTAGTAACCGTAGATCTTGAGACCTGAGAATTTCCAACAGGGCCTTAATCTAGCCCTGTTTTATTTCTACAATGGATGGTCCTCTCTGTTGGCTTTACCAGCTATATTGGATTACCTTGCATTGGAGGATTGATTTATACATTGGACACTTAATACTGTAAAGTTTTTTGTGTCTAGCCATATATGTTTTTCCCACTGAGTTGATTGGTTTTTCACCTTGAGTGGGTTTTTCCTTACCCCTTTTTTGTTGTGACTGTCCTAGGTCCTCTCTGTTGGTTTTACCAGCTATATTGGATTATACATTGGACATTGTACAGTATAAATAACATTTATTGTGCCTATCCAGATATGTTTTTCCCACTCAGTAGTGTTAGTCATTTCATGACATGCTAGTACACTGCACTTCTCATGATGTCCCTGAGGAATCCTCTCTACAATAGCATTCCCTGATATGGGCTTTGGAGAATGCCTACTGTCATCATCCCATGTTCTTTGTTTACTAGCCTATCTTAGATAGATATTTCTTATTGAAAATTAACGTGGTCGTAGCATTTAGTATTTGGAACATTGAATACCAGTGTAAAACTTTATCAATAGCTTATTTATTTTCTGCTTACAGTTTGATTTTTTTTAATATTGTAACTTATTGTCTGTGTTGTGTTGAAGGTGTGATCATTTTATACTGAGCAAGGTGTTAATTGCAATGTGTTAATTCTTTTTTTAATTTCACAGTAAGAGCTGGCAATAAAAGCACTTGTTTAAGCAAGACTGTAGGCTTGTAGTGCTGGTTGTATAAGTTTAGTAGATCCAAAAACAAAAAGGTGGAACAAAGTCTCTGGATGTCTCAGGAGTCATTTAATGATGAAAATTTATTAACATAAAAATCCAGACAAGAATATCACAACATCTGTATGTCACTGATAGTCCATACAAATAACAAGGTTTCAAGGTTTATTCAATATTTGATTAATCGCCTATCGTAACTACTAAGCGATTTACATTTACAGAAAATACATAATAAAAATTAACAATAATATAATAAAATATTAAAATCAATTTAAAACAAACCAGACAAATCTGGACAGGAAACATTGGGAAAGAGGGGGAAGAAATACAATTTATAATAGGAAAGAAGGGGTAAATAAGGGTAAATACACAGAATGGATGGGAAAACAAAATAAATATGTAGCTGACTGAAGTAAAAGGGAGTTGTACAGAGTAAATAGCAATTCAATTAAGGATTAAAAGCGTCTATAAAAAGAAAACTTTTAAGTTGGCTTTTAAATTTGTCGAGGTTTTTCTCCTCCCTTAAATAAAGTGGGAGAGAATTCCATGTTTGTGGTGCTGTAACTGTGATGTGCAAATAGAGCCTTGCGTCAGACCCAACATGGTCTGTGTTTCGGCCTTCTTTGCTTTCTTCAGGTGTCCTTAAATAAGTGATGAAAATTTTTTTTGAATAGTAACTCATAATGGTGTGTGAGAGGTTTACCTAAAGTCTCGGTGAACAATGTGACAATCCGTAATGAGTGTTGACCAAATGTGTAACAATCAATAGAGATTTTACTGTATGTGATGTGCCATTGTGATTATCAAAAGACGGAGACTAATTCATCCCGAAAAGGAATGAGTAAAACTGTGTGTGTGGTTATGGAGACGAATCCATCCCGACCCAGGCTTGCCTCTTGGTTTATGCCACTGCAATATAATGAGGAATTTATCCCAGGTGACAGGGGTGGTGTCTTTACCCACTGGGCTGCTAGGGGATTGATTTGTTTAGGCCAACTGATGGATATTATTGTACGGAGTGTCCGGCCTTTTGGGGATCTGCAAGCTGCCTATGGGACTTGTATCCTTATTTGTAAGTTAAACATTATATCCTTACTTCTGGGGTGCTACAGGATCTTCTGCAGGGGAAGAAAGCTTTTGAGCAGCTATTGGGGCTGCTTGTTCCATAGGGGGGCCATATCCCATATATATCAGTGCCTTCAGGGAAGAGGGCTGGGTGCAGAGCTGACATGGGGGGGGGAGAGAAGAGGGCTGGGTGAAGAGCCTGACAGGGAGGGCGGGAAGGGGACTGGGTGCAGAGCCTGGCAGGGAGAGGCTGGATGCAGAGGGTAGGGAGTTGGGAAGCCAGGTCGCCCTTGTCTCTATGCCTGTTTACTCCCTCAAAGAAATGCAGCAAGTTCGTCAAGCAAGATCTCTCCTTGCTGAAGCCGTGCTGGCTGGTCCTCATCAGATTGTGTCTGTCAAGGTGATCAATGAGAAGCAACAGGAAAGCTGCAAATATAGGTAACCAGAAGAGGGTAAAGGGGAGAACTATAGGCAACTGTTCAGTGTGAAGTATGTCAAAGACGTCAGAAGAAATTTATAATACAAACCCCCCTATGCTTTACTGTAATCTCATACTCCCTATAAAACGTGGTTATTTATTTCCTATTGATATTTGCATATTGACTATGCATTATGCCACAGGTTTACTTAACAAGAAAGGACAAATAAAAACCAGAGTTATTTAAAAGGCAATATAATTGTTTGCATGCATACTATAGAGAATATCATACTAGAGTACAAGTCCTGCATGGGATGCTTTTGCACAAAGGTAAAAGGTAATATATATTCCTTGTTTGTAGAAATGACAGCTCCTAAAGGACCATATTAACTTTAACACAAACAAATCTCCTTCATTAAATTAGTCTATGTTCTATTTTGGAATCTTGTTAGCTCTGAGAAGTAGGTGCAAACTCCTAAGGAAACAGGAGCACACATTGAGACTATTATAGATAATGTTTATTAAACAAGCCTCTGAGGATGTTTTTCTTGGGCTGTTCTCAAGCAGCCCAGAGGAATCAGGTTCCATGTTTGAGGTCCCCAGTTTCTTCCTCTTAAACTATGAGCAGCTGTAGCACATGACCTACTTCTATAGAGGCCTATAATGATTTCCTTCCTTCGATGGCTTCAGGAATCCCTCTTCTGCCCTGTGAAAAAAAGAAAAGGAACCAATATTGTAATCCAAAGAAAAATTCTAAAGCAGATTTTGTTGGTTTCAGGGTAGAAACTCAATACAGCTTCAGCATAGAGTGTAGCCCTCAAATTGGAGCCAGCTGGGTTTCAGAGCTTCCCTGAGATCGTTGGGGAAAGGACGGTATTATAGCTTGAGGGAACGATTCATACACCTGCAGAAAGAACAGACATGTTCTGAGCAAAACTGGCTTAATGCACGAATGGGAGTCGCCTAGGTTCAGACCTGGAGATGAGAAAAGTTGTACATGTTTCATAAACATGGTAGCTACTAACACACAAAGCTCAAACAATATTGCAGGTATTAAAGACTGAATCTCATGCTCCCAGAAAAATGTTATTAAAAACACAGGTACAGTGCATACAGGCTGTCTTTATAACCCCTTCATATAAGCAGAACATAACATCAGCAGAATAAGGGGGAAAGTTTTCAACATGGACTACATAAGAATATAAGAATAGCTTTACTGGGTCAGACCAATGGTCCATCAAGCCCAGTAGCCCGTTCTCACGGTGGCCAATCCAGGTCACTAGTACTTGGCCAAAACCCAAGGTGTAGAAATATTCCATGCTACCAATACAGGGCAAGCAGTGGCTTCCCCCGTGTCTTTCTCAATAACAGACTATGGACTTTTCCTCCAGGAACTTGTCCAACCCTTTCTTAAAACCAGCTACGCTATCCGCTCTTAGCACATCCTCTGGCAACACGGTCCAGAGCTTAACTATTCTCTGAGTGAAAAAAAAATTCCTCCAATTGGTTTTAAAAGTATTTCCCTGTAATTCATCAAGTGTCCCCTAGTCTTTGTAATTTTTGACAGAGTGAAAAATCGATCTACTTGTACCCATTCTACTCCACTCAGGATTTTGTAGACTTCAATCATATCTCCCCTCAGCCGTCTCTTTTCCAGGCTGAAGAGCCCTAACCGTTATTTTACTGTTAACCCAGATTACTAGTAACTACTCTCACAGCATAAAGTGGAACTTGTATTAATACAGCACAAGTTAGCAGTAAAATAACCCATCTTAACAGTAGCCCAATTCTTCGAAGGGGTGAATAAACATGGATAAAGGTGAGCCGGCTGATATTTGGATTTTCAAAAGGCATTTGACAAAGTACCTCATGAAAGGCTTCTGAGGAAATTAGAAAGTCATGGGATAGGAGGTAGGGGCAGATTCTCAAAACTAAAATCTGCATTTAACGTGCTCCCTAAACCGGTTCCAGCTAGTTTGGCGTGCATGTATTGTAGTGGCAGATTATTAAAATAGCTTACCGTGGTCTTTTCCAAGTTTTCTAGCAATCTCTGATGCTGCCATGCAAAAATAATACAATGGGGTCATTAATATTAAAATGATCACTCCAAGCGATTCTCTATAATTGCCAAGTACTAATTCTCTAACCTTGTTGTGCCACATTTGCGGCCAAAATTTGCTGACAGGTCTGAGCTGGTGTTGCCTTACTTTCTGCTCAGTGCTTCAGCGCTGATTGACTCAGGCATTGACAGGAAAGTAAGGTTTGACAGCTCAGACCTGTCAGAAAATTTTTCAGCTGTCAAGCACCCCCCCCCCCCCGACACCCCCTCCAGCAGCAGGAGAGATGCTCACTACCTCCCGCCACCAAGCAATGTCTGCCCCGATACCCACCAGCAGCAGGAGAGATACTCATTCTTTCCCACCACCAAGTAATGCTCTCCATGACAACCCCCAGCTGGCCACTGTTTGAAACTAGATGCTGGGCTTGATGGACCTTTAGTCTGACCCAGTAGCACAACTCTTATGTTCTTATAGGATAGGGCCAGAGCTTCCAAATAAAAGGCAGTCATGTTATGCTGCTCTATGGGAGGAGGAGTAGCGCTATACACTAAGGAAAGCATCAAAACCACCAGAATCACAGATATTAGATACACCGGGGAATCCCTCTGGGTGAACTTGGCCAGAGGGAAAGAAAAATGCCTATACCTTGGTGTGATATATAGACCTCCCAGGCAACAGGAGGACAAAGACATGGAATTAATCGAGGACATAGAGAACATCACGCTGCGTGGAGACTCAGTAATGCTAGGAGACTTCAACATGCCAGATGCAGATTGGAACACACTCTTCGCGACTACGGGTAGCAGCAAAAGAATATTGAACTCCATAAAGGGTGCACGTCTCAAGCAATTGGTGTTGGAGCCCACCAGGGATCAGGCATTACTAGACCTGGTCCTCACCAATGGAGATAGCGTCACGGAAGTCTCAGTAGGAGACACACTGGCCTCCAGCGACCATAATATGGTATGGCTCAACCTTAAGAAAGGTTTCCCTAAGACAACCACAGCAACAAGGGTTCTCAACTTTAGAGGTACAAACTTCAACCGCATGGGAGATTATGTCCATCGGGAGCTACATAAACAAGCAAAATCTGACAACGTGGAGGATATGTGGTCGTCTCTGAAATCCATACTACACGAAGCAACAGACCGATACATAAAGACAGTAAGTAAATGCAGGAGAAACAAAAGACCCCAATGGTTCAGTAAAGAAATTTCAGACCTAGTTAAACAGAAAAAAGACGCATTTATCACCTACAAACATCTAGGCAGGGAGGGGGCGAAGGAGGACTACCTAGACAGATCTAAAGCTGTCAAAACAGCAGTCAGAGAGGCCAAACTCCGAATGGAGGAAGAGCTAGCACGGAAAATTAAGAAAGGGGATAAATCTTTCTTCAGCTATATTAGTGACAGGAAAAGAAACAAAGATGGGATAGTACGCCTGAAGCAATCGGACGGTAATTTTGCGGAATCAGATTCTGAGAAGGCAGAACTACTTAACCAATACTTCTGTTCAGTATTCACCCGAGAAGCGTCGGGAGTTGGTCCACAGCTACAGACGGGAGATAACCAGAAAGACCCGTTTCAAGATTATGAATTTACACCCAGTAGCGTCTACAACGAACTATCAAGACTCAAAGTAAACAAAGCCATGGGACCAGATAACCTGCATCCCAGAATGCTCAGGGAGTTAAGGGAAGTCCTGGCAGAACCATTATCTGTTCTTTTCAATCTTTCCCTAAGCACAGGAAGGGTCCCCTTGGACTGGAAAACCGCCAACGTAATCCCACTCCACAAAAAGGGCTGCAGGACAGAAACAGCAAACTACAGACCAGTGAGTCTCACGTCTATAGTGTGTAAACTCATGGAAACACTGATCAAACAGAATATTGACACAATCCTAGACGAAGAAAAACTGCGTGATCCACACCAACACGGGTTCACCCAAGGTAGATCCTGCCAATCTAATCTGATTAGCTTTTTTGACTGGGTTACTAGACAACTGGATGCAGGAGAGTCACTGGACGTAGTGTATTTGGACTTCAGTAAAGCATTTGATAGCGTCCCTCATCGAAGATTACTGAACAAGCTAAAATCGATAGGATTAGGAGACACTCTAACTACATGGGTTGGGGATTGGCTGAGCGGCAGACATCAGAGGGTAGTGGTGAATGGTACTCCATCTGAAGCATCGGACGTGATAAGTGGAGTGCCGCAGGGCTCGGTCCTGGGTCCGATTCTATTCAACTTATTCATAAGAGATATGACGCAAGGACTTAGGGGAAAGGTATCGCTGTTCGCTGACGACGCCAAACTTTGCAACGTAGTAGGCAGAAGCTTATTACCTGATAATATGACACACGATCTACTGCTGCTGGAACAATGGTCAACTACTTGGCAGCTTGGCTTCAATGCTAAAAAATGCAAGGTAATGCACCTGGGAAAGAGTAACCCACGTAGAACTTATGTACTAAATGGTGAGACCTTGGTTAGGACCACAGTGGAACGCGACCTAGGAGTGATCATTAGCGAGAACATGAAGGTTGCCAATCAAGTGGAGAAGGCTTCCTCCAGGGCAAGACAAATGATGGGGTGTATACGCAGAGGTTTCGTCAGCAGGAGACCTGAAGTTGTGATGCCGTTGTACAGAGCCATGGTGAGGCCTCACTTAGAGTACTGCGTTCAGTTTTGGAGACCTCACTACCGAAAGGACGTGCTGAGAATCGAGTCGGTGCAGCGAACAGCCACCAGGATGGTCTTGGGGCTCAAGGATCTCACGTATGAAGAAAGACTAAAGAAATTGCGACTGTACTCACTTGAGGAAAGAAGAGAACGGGGAGATATGATTGAAACGTATAAGTATATCACGGGATGCATCGAGTCAGAAGATGATATCTTCCGGCTCATGGGACCCTCGACCACCAGAGGGCATCCGCTGAAAATCAGGGGAGGGAAGTTTCGTGGCGACTTCAGGAAGTATTTCTTCACCGAGAGAGTTGTGGATCATTGGAACAGACTCCCACTCCAGGTGATAAAGGCCAGCAGCGTGACGGATTTTAAGAGAAAATGGGATACTCACGTGGGATCTTTAAGTGGGTAAACTCAGGGGGGGGATACATGGAATGGGCAGACTTGGTGGGCTATAGCCCTTTTCTGCCGCTTTTTTCTATGTTTCTATGTTTCTATGTTAGTCATAGTAGACCATGCTTTTTCTCAATAAATTAATTGCCTCCGTTACCTAGCCATCAGGATTAAAAAAATATTCATTCAAATTAATCTTCCTTAAACATGTCAATACTAATTAACTCCTATGGGTTGGCAGAAAGAAGTGAAGGATCGCTAAATTAGCATGTGCCCATCACTGGTGATAGCGATCGGCACATGTGCAGAATAAACACACCAAAAACTCCCAAATCAAAGATGGGCAGGAGGGATACCCACTCCTTCCCCCTGAATTCAAGCAACCCCCTACCCGACATCCCTCCCCCAGGCAACAGGAGAGATGCCCACTCCTTCCCACCGTCATTCAACCCATGCCTCCAACAACACCCACCCCTCCCCCTTACCTTGTTTATGATGGCTGACTGGAGGGATGCCTACTTTCTCCTGCCAGCAGGCCCACTTCTTCAAAATGGCAGGCTTCCCCTCCCCAGTGCATCCTGTGATGCGCCAGGGAGTTTCAAGTTTCAAATTTGTTTATTTTTGATATACCGTCTATCAAAACAAATGTCTAAATGGTATACAATATAAAAAAACTAAGGCTCTGATTGGCCCAGATTGTTTAAGGCCCCTCCTATGGGGGGTGTCGGGGGCGTTGCTTGGCGGCAGGAAGGAGTGAGCATCTCTCCTGTTGCCTGAGGGAGGGATGTCGGGTAGGGGGTTTCTTGACTTCGGGGCGAAGGAGTGGGCATCCCTCCTGCCCATCTTTGATTTGGGGGTTTTTGTATGTTTATTCTGCACATGTGCCAATCGCTATCACCAGTGATGGGCACATGCTAATTTAGTGATCCTTCGCTTCTCTCTGCCAACCTCATTTGAAAGAGAGTTTTTGGGAGAATGACTCACTTTTTTGAAAGAGACTCGACTCATGCACATTTATATTACATAGGTATTTATACGTCTCTATCATATCTCCCCTCTCCTGCCTTTCCTCCAAAGTATACAGATTGAGATCTTTAAGTCTGTCCCCATATGCCTTATCACGAAGACCACACACCATTTTAGTAGCCTCTGGACCGATTCCATACTTTTTATATCTTTTTGAAGGTGCGGCCTCCAGAATTGTACACAATATTCTAAATAAAATCTCACCGGAGTCTTATACAGAGGCATCAATGCCTCCTTTTTCCTACTGGCCATACCTTTCCCAATGCAACCTAGCATCCTTCTAACTTTCGCCGTCACCTTTTCAACCTGTATGGCCACCTTAAGATCTTCATATATAATCACACCCAAGTCCTGCTTTTCCATTGTGCACATAAGTTCTTCACCCCCTAAACTGTACCATTCCCTCTGGGTTTTTGCAGCCCAAATGCATGACCTTGTATTTCTTAGCATTAAATTTTAGCTGCACAATTTCAGACCATTTTTCAAGCTTTACCAGGTCTTTCTTCATATTATTCACACCATCCAGCGTGTCTACTCTATTGCAGATTTTGGCATCATCCGCAGAGAGGCAAATCTTACCCGACAACCCTTCAGCAATATCATTTATAAAAATGTTAAAATGAACAGGCCCAAGAACAGAACCTTGAGGCACACCACTGGTAACATCCCTTTCCTCAGAGCAATTTCCATTGATCACTACCCTCTGTCGGCTTCCACTCAATCAGTTCCTCACTCAGCCCGTCACTTTGGGACCCATCCCAAGGGCACTCTGTTTATTTATTAGACGTATGTGTGAACACTGTCAAAGGCTTTGCTAAAATCTAAATACACCACATCTAGTGCACAGTACCCCAACAATAGCGTGCAGGACAATTGCACCCCAACAAATCTGCTCCACCATATGTGCACCAACAAGTGTGTGTATGAAGGGAGCAGAATTGTCAGGGCGCAATTGCTCCCATTCAGTACGCTAGTTAATCTTTTAAGTACATGAAGGCCCTGATTGGCTCAGGCACCTCAGGCCGCTCCGAAGGGATGGGGCCTGAGTAGTGTGAGCTAATCCGGGCCATACTGATACCGTAGCAAATGGAAGGCATTGGAAGGCTAGGAATCTTGTAAGGAATTGTAAGTGTAGTGGGGGGGCTTTCACCCCCAGCCCCCCTCAGAACACATTGGCATTGCAAACGGAAGGCATTCATTGGCAAATGGAAGGCATTGCAACTGGAAATGTTGGTGCAGTGGGGGAGTTCCCCCCACCCTCCCACCCTTAGAGTGTATCAGCAAAGGGAAGGCAAAGGGAAGGTATAGGGCGCATATTTGCGGGTCATCCTAGTGCACATCCTCTATCCAATTCTCTGGCAAAGAAATTGATCAGATTTGTCTGACAAGACCTACCTCTAGTGAATCCATGTTGCCTCCGGTCATGGAGGCAAATATGTATGTTTTTATTCCAATTTTTATGGCGGTGTTCGGGGATCAGTGATCACTGGGAGATTGTGTGGGGGTCTGTACTTTGTGTCTATAGTAGTTATCTGGTCACTTTCATACCTTCTGGGCACTTATACCTGTTTTTAGATCGCCTAAGTCAACCTTTTTACACCCATGGACCGGCAGAAATAAAAGAATTATTTTGTGGACCGGCAAACTACTTAAATTTAAAAAAATTAAAAAAAAACATTTCCGCCCCATCTCCGCGAGCTCGGTCCACGCAAACCATCTGATCCCATCCGCACAAGCCTTAGTTATGATTTTATATTGAACGTATTTTATTAAAGTATAAAAAGAAGCAATATTCTGTACAATTGTCATTTTATAAGTACAAATATACAGAGCAAGGGCCAACAAAACCCCTGTCTCCCCTCTCCTTCACATATATATCCTCTACTATCAAAAAAACTGGACAAGCCAAATTATTACAGAATTCTACACAGAAATATCATGCTAACAGAATACTGCAGTCACACATGACAGGAATAGTGTTAGGGGAGTGCTCCTTGGTCAGAGAGAGCCCTAAGCTAGATGGAAGCTAAAGAAGCACTGCAGTCCCCAGTTATGTCTCTAGCAGGATATATATTTCAAATCTGATATATTCTAATGACAAAATAGAAATAAAATGATTTTTTTTCTACCTTTTGTTGTCTCTGGTTTCTGCTTTCAGCTTCTTTTCACTCTTTTCCTTCCAGCGCCTGCCCTGTCTTTTCAATCCAGCATCTGCCATTTCCATCCACTGTCTGCCCCTTCCAGAAACTGTCTGTTACCTCTAGACCCCCCCCCCCCCCTTTGGTCTGGCATCCATCATCTTCCCTCTGTTCCCTCATGATCTGGCATCTTTCTCCTTTCATCTCTTTCCCTCCCCCCTGTGGTTTTTAGCATCTCTCTCTTCTCATTTCCTCCGCTCAGATCTGATATCTCAATCTCCTTCCCCATTCTCTGGCATTTCTCTCTCTTCCCTTTCCTTTCCTTCTCTGGTCTTCCTTTTTTATTTTCTGCCTCCGTCTAAACTAAATTCTTTCTTACTATGCAGTCCTCAGTTTCCCTCTTCTCATTGTGTCTACCCGCAGCATGCCACCCCTTTCCTTCACCCCTCCACTATCTCACTAACTCTATCTTCTTCCCCTATCCAGCATATGTCCTTTTTCTTTATCCCTCCTTCAATCCAGTATGTGTTCTCTTTCTCCACTTCCATTCAACATTTGCTTTCCCTTATCCCCACTTCCATCATCTACCCCTTCTCCCCCCTTCCATCATCTACCCTCTTCTCTCTCCCCCTTCTCCCCCTTCCATCATTTGCCCTCTTCTCTCTCCCTCTTCTCCCCCTTCCATCATCTTCCCTCTTCTCTCTCTCCCGTCTCCCAACTTCCATCATCTGCCCCTTCTCCCCACTTCCGTCATCTGCCCCCTTCTCTCAATCTCTCCATCCACCACAGGCCCATCTCTCTCCCTTCCTCTCACCTTTCTTTCTAATTTTGGCAACAAGATCAGCAACGCCCCCCCCCACCCCGCGATGACATTCAAGTTCGGCAATGGGCCTCCTTCTCCCCCCCTCCCCGGCATCAACAGCACTTCAGATCGGCAACGCGGTGCTCAGTCCACAGCTTCCTTCTGACTCGAACTGCCTGGATGGAAACAGGAAGCCGCGTTAGAGGGGAAGCTGTGGGCTGAGCACTGTATTGCCAATCTGAAGTTCTGTTGATGCTGGGGGGAGAAGGAGGCCCATTGCCGAACTTGAGTGCCATCGCGGGAGGGAGGGAAGGCCCTTTGCTGATCTTGAGTGCCGGGGTAGCCTGCTGCCGATCTTGAAATGCATCATGGGTGGGGGCCCGATGAAGCCCATCGCCATTGCAGCCCAGATGCTGATGGCCCCAATCCATCTCGCCGGCCCTGCGCAGACCGGCAGGAATTTTCTGTGGGCCGGCACCGGTTGAAGAACACTGGCCTAAGTCACAACATATAAGTTCCATCTAAGCATCTCAACAAACTTTCGATTATTGCTGTAGGATGACTAAGTTTGGTTGACATATGATGTTTTAAATAAATTGATTGTTCCCACAGTAGTTTGACCTTGTGTCCCTTCCCCACTCCTTTTTGGTTTTATATCCTTTTTTCCTTTGTATTGTGTGATACAATGGAGGGGTTAGAATGACCATAATGAATACATAGAAACATAGAAACATAGAAATTGACGGCAGAAAAGGGCCATAGCCCATCGAGTCTGCCCATACCAATGACCCACTCCCCGACTTTTACTCCCCTATAGATCCCACGTGAATATCCCATTTTCTCTTAAAATCTGACACGCTGTTGGCCTCAATCACCTGCTGAGGCAGCTCGTTCCAATGATCGACCACCCTTTCGGTGAAGAAATACTTTCTAGCATCACCTTGAAATTTCCCTCCCCTGATTTTCAGCGAGTGTCCTCTGGTTACCGAGGGCCCTGTAAGACTAAAGATATCATATTTCACCTCTATACGCCCCGTGATATACTTAAAGGTCTCAATCATGTCCCCCCTCTCTCTTCGCTCCTCCAGTGAGTACATCCGCAGTTTTTTTAGCCTTTCTTCATACGTGTGATCCCTGAGCCCCAAGACCATCCTGGTAGCCATTCGCTGAACCGACTCAATTCTCAACACATCTTTCTGGTAGTGTGGTCTCCAGAATTGAACACAATACTCGAGATGAGGTCTCACCATGGATCTGTACAGGTGTATTATGACTTCAGGTTTTCTGCTGACAAAACCCCTACGGATGCAGCCCATCATTTGTCTTGCCTTGGACGAAGCCTTCTCCACATGATTGGCAGCCTTCATATCATTGCTAATGATCACTCCTAAATCACATTCCACCGTGGTCCTGGACAAGGTTTCACCATTTAGTGTGTAAGTTCTGTGAGGATTTTTTTGCCTAGGTGCATTACTTTACATTTTTTAGCATTGAAGCCTAGCTGCCAAGTTGATGACCACTGTTCCAGCTGCCGTAAGTCCTGCGTCATAAAGTCAGGCACACTGCTTTTGTCTACTATGTTGCATAATTTGGCATCGTCGTCAAACAGTGATACTTTTCCTCTAAGCCCTTGGGTCAAATCTCCTATGAATAAATTGAATAGAATCGGCCCTAAGACGGAGCCCTGAGGTACTCCACTCGTCACTGCTGACGTTTTGGAGGGGGTACCGTTTACCATCACCCTTTGAAGCCTACCATCTAGCCAATCCCTTATCCATGTAGTGAATGTATCCCCTAATCCCATCGATTTTAGTTTGTTCAACAGCCTGCAGTGTGGAACGCTATCGAAAGCTTTGCTGAAGTCCAAATATATCACGTCCAGGGACTCCCCGGCATCCAGATGACTGGTCACCCAGTCAAAGAAGTCAATCAGATTAGATTGGCAGGACCTTCCCCTGGTAAATCCGTGTTGGTGTGGATCACGTAAATTTTCTTCGTCTAGAATTTTGTCGAGTTTCTGTTTGATCAGTGTTTCCATGAGTTTGCACACTATGGATGTAAGACTCACCGGTCTGTAATTTTCTGTCTCTGTTCTGCAGCCCTTTTTGTGGAGTGGAATTACATTAGCTGTTTTCCAGTCTAGGGGTACTTTTCCCGTGTGCATGGAAAGATTGAAGAGCACGGATAGTGGTTCAGCCAGAACTTCACTCAGCTCCCTGAGTACCCTGGGGTGTAGATTGTCAGGTCCCATGGCTTTGTCTACTTTGAGTCTTGAGAGTTCGTGGTAGACGCTACTGGGTGTAAACTCGTAATCATGAAACAGGTCATTTTGGCTGTCTCTTATCTGTAATACATATGAGATGTATGTATTAAAATTGAAGGGGAGGACTGGCCTAGTGGTCAGAGCTGCTGTCTCAACAGCCTGAGGTTGCGAGCTCAATCCCAGCCTGCTCTCTGTTACCCTAGACAAGTCACTTACTACCATCCCCACCATTCCCACCCCCCCCCCCCACACACACACACCCTCCATTGCCACCACAGTACCTGATTACTATTCAATGTATTGTAAACCACTTTGAGTGACTCTCTTTATGAAAAAGATAGTTAATAAATTCCAGCCAATCAAATGACTTGTTGATGAGCCATCACTTGTCCTCCCCTCACTCCCACCCAAATAAAACAGTCAAACTAGTCCCATGTATAAAAGGGTATAAAGAGAAAGTACCTGCATATAATGTGTACAGCACTGCATGCATCTATCTAGTAGCACTACAGAAATGATTAGTAGTAGTATTTGAGTACTTGGTACCTTTTTTCCTAAAACAAAAAAAACAAAAAAAAATGCACTGGGTTGTTCATTCTGAGGGTAAATGGTGTCAGATTTTCCTTTCATGTTTCCATTACCCCTCCTGTCATCCGGTCTGCAACTTTAATTTGCTGCCATTGCCAATGAAATTCTTTCACTGCTGGATAGGGGATTCCAGCAAATGAACTGGCCGGCTTTCTTCTCAGTTTGGCACACTGCCGCTTGCTACCTACTTACTCCTCGGTTAGCTTAAGGGCAGTGTGCTTGTTCCCTGCGCTCATGTCTTTGGCGTCTGACAGTCACAGCTCCCTGTGCCAATGCCACCGATTAACTTGCTGTTTTGTACCCAATTATTATTTTGAAAACCTGTTCATTTCCTATTATGGCACATTTTGTTATATCTCTTAAAAGCGCTGTCACTTTCAATACTATGAGAGAATATTATCTCTAATTGTCATGTCTAATTACTAAATGCAGAGGGACCTACAGTTTAATTGCATCAATATAACACAATACAATTGCATGGTGCCTTCTGTACAAATGTAGCCCGAAGTTCATTAGTCCTGCTGAGAAAAAGTAAAATATGACAGCAGCAGGGAGACAGGAGAGAACGGGAGGAGGAGCAGAGGAATTCGTGGAGAACTTAAATAGCAGGTTGCACAAAACTGTGAATCAGGGCGCTTGAAGAATCACAGGAAAGCTGAGAATAAATTTCAAGACAGCAAAGAAGAACAAATCCGCTAGGTTTGCAGAATGGAGAGAGGGTGATAAGAGGGGCCAGAGACAGGGTTATAATATAGCTCAGAAAAAGGAGGACGGATTGACACATCTAGGTTTTACTTCCATTACTTTCAGTGGAAGTAAAACCCAGATGTCTCAATCCGTTCTCCTTTTTCTAGAGCCATATGGCAACCTTATTTACTTTGCCTGACTGTTAACTGCCTACCTCTGTTCCTACTCACCATCTAAAAAGTGGTACAGTAATGACCATCATTCTACCATTGGGTTAATGAAAATCACTCCAGAGGCTTCCTAATCCTTGCACCTACAAGTAAGTATATGGGTCACCAAGGTGTTCATTGTGCTTAATATTATAAAACACATGTATATATCAGGATCTTCCTGGCTCATTAGGGTGGATGTACAGAAAGTATAGATGGCTACAGAGGAGGAAGCTGAGGATGGGAGAGTACACCCTCCAGGAATGCAAGGAGAAGTGGAGGAGAATGCAATTAAAGGTCATACTGAGATGAAAAATAAAAAAAAACCCTATATAGGTATGGCTTCTCATATGATATATGATTACAGCACAGCAGAGTATTTTCTTCATAGAAAGAGTGGGAGATTCATGGATAATCTCCAAAAGTAGGTGATAAATCAGAATTCAAGAAGATATAAGCTAAAAAAGAATGCCTGTTGGCCTTGAGGTGAAGAGAAATTCAGAGGTCGAAAGTGATGAAGAGTAAAAGGACCTTATAGTGCTTTTCTGTTATCATGGTCTATAAAGGCAAATAGCAGAAAATAAGGGTGTAACTTCCTTGTATGCTTCTATTGAAAAAAAGAGATACCCTGGAGTCAATTAGTGTAACTGCACTGAAATGTCAGTTGTGGATATAGGTTTCTGCTGTTTATGTGAAGGCAAATCATAGTTGTTAAGAGTTCAACATTTCTGCTAAAAAAGAGATGAAACAGGGCTAAATTTTGGAAGTTTCCTTCATTCCTGTCCCTTACTCATCCTGCCTTGGAACAGTACCCTCTATGTCCACAAAGAGGAATATTCTGGACTTTGTGTTCCAGAATTAACCCCTAGTTGCAATATGATGAAATGGAGGCTAGACTTTCTTGTCAGTCATAAAACAGGAGGACTCTATTAAATGGGAAGAAATTGTAAAGGGCCTCGGAAGCAAGTGCCTGTGGTTTTCCTTCCAGAATGAGTCCAGAGGATAAGGAGAGGCTGTCTGAGCTCACAACTGATGCATATTGCATCTGATGTAACCCACTCACTTCGAAAGGACAGCACTCACCCTGCGTACAGGAGTGATGGAGACCCTAGACAAAGGGAGGTCTCTCTGGAAAAGAAAGGAGTCCAGCAACAGAGGATCTTGTATATCAAGGGAAATGCAACTGTCCATCTGTCTGTTGGCGAAGAAGCAAGATGGACGATTAAAGATCGCTGTGCATCCTAAGGACTCAGTATCCTAAGGACTCCTAAGGACTAAGATTTACACACACTACTTGTCAAGCCGACGGCATTCAGAAAAAAATTCTGAATGCCGTCGGCTTGACAAGTAGTGTGTAAATCTTTGAGATCCCCAGCCTTGATAAAGATGTGCGAAACGCGTTAGCACTGGGGAGCTTCATTCTAAAGTTGAAGCATGTTCGCTATGAAGCTAAGTTCATTTAACCTATTTAAATTATTTAATTCACTCATTAAGTATAAAAGAATAAGAAAATCACCAAAAAAAAGCATTATATATAAAACATAAAAAAATGCATTACGCAGGGATGAATGAGGAAATGACATAAACATAAACCGAGTGCTACTACTCGTAGGTCATATCTGATATCCCGTTGCACTACACATATGATACCAGAGATAACTCCCACTTGCTATTGTGTTCTTGTATTCATATATTTATCATAAATATTAAAGAGTGATGAGGATGGCTCAATCACCACTAGACCAGCAGGGCTTAAAGTTGGCCCAGGGAGAGGCCTGTGATGGGGTCTGAAGAGGGAAGACTTTAATATAAATCAAGACCCACATTTTTGAGCCATTGTTTTTGGCCCAAAAATCTAGATTTATATTCGAATGTATACAGTATTTTCTCTGGAGTCAATACCAGCCAGTGGCAGTGGGCATTTTTTAAGCCACTGCCAGCTGTATTCATGGATATTCAATGTTGGGTCATGTCCAGGCACTGGCACTGAATATCCAAATTTTTGCAGCTGGCTATTTCTTATCTAAGTAAATGTGATATTCAGCACCTAACATCATAAGTGACACCACATAAAGGTAGGTCTGACTTTTATGTGATCCAATTTGACTGCTAAACTTAGGCAGTTAAATGCTGAATATTGGCAGTTAGCTGTATAAGTGCCAATTCCACCCCCAGACTGTCCACAGAATGGCCAACTTTGAGTTTAGCGGTCCGTGGTTAAGTGCTGCTAAGTACGAGCAGATAGCCCTGCACAAACAATTTAACCAGCCAGAAGCCATTTCTGGCCAATTAAATTGCTCTGAATATTGACACCTCTGAGATTTAAAGTTCCCACTGCACTAGATTCTAGGAAAACTTGGCATAGATTATCTGACGAGAAGGAAGATTAAACCATTCCAAGGCCCACGGCATATTACTTCTAGGTAAAAGAGGCACTATAGACACAGCTGTGTGGTCCAAATTACAAGTCCTTCAGTTCCAAATGCAGTGATTTAGGTTCCCAATGCAGAAGCAGTTTGCACATACAGGAAAGCAGATTTGGGTTAGATCCTTTCTCCTTTGTGCTCACCATATTTATGAACCAGCCTATTTTCCTTCTCTGGACCTTTGAGCTCCCTTACACTCTTTCTGGCCTCCCAGGGCCCCCTCCTGATATTCCAAACTTTGACAGGCTCCTCGGGGATCAAGGCCCTTATTCTCCAAGAGATGAGAGAAGCTCTCTCAGAGAGCAATAAGATCAAAAAGATATGGAGACCAGGGCCTCTACACAAACAACCAAACCACAGCTCAGAAGCTACAAAAATGTTTATGAGTATGACTGAATTCAAACATAAAACTAAGCCTGCCTTCCTTCTCAAGCTGTCCATTCCCCGTCCTCCTCCCCCTAACCTTTTATCAAGCTGCACTGCCAAACAGCACAAGCTAAATGCCGAGCCACCCATAGGATTAGAATGGGTGTCTCAACAGCGCAGCTTGATAAAGGGAGGGGGGGAGGTCATTCTCATAAAGGCTGTCTATAAAGAATCAAACTTCTTGGCAGCAGTCCTGAAAGCAACTTCCTCTTCCCTCTGGGCCTCCCTGATTTTTCCTAGCCTCAGGCTTCTTACACTTCCTGGTTTGAACCTCAGCCTCTTGGCTAGGCTCTCTTTCTATTTACCTTAAGGTGACCCAGAAATTACATAAGCACTCATACCAATAGTTCTTCTCCTTTGCTATCCCTGCAGTGTGACTTTAGTTCTGCCCACTAGCCAGCCCTGAAAGTGACATAGGCATTGGTACAGCTTAAATTTTAGAGCTGACTGCCTGTGCATGCTGTGGTCATGCAAAGGGTTACCAGATGTCCGGATTTTTAAAGGGCATGTCTGGGCGTCCGGACAAAACCAGGAATTTTGTCCTGGTTTTGAAAAGCTTCTTCTTTGGGACTGTGTCAGGAGGCCATCCGTGGATGCGAGGATGTCACGCCCATGCGCCCTTGTGATGTCATTGCGTTGCATCTGTGCATGCGCCGATGCCTTCCCCAGTGAGAACAGGTTGAGGGGGGCGGTGCTGGGGGCATGATGTGGGCATAATGGGGTGTAACTGGGTGGGCTTAGGGGTGGGGCTATGGGTCTGGATTTTATTTAACTAAAATCTGGTAACCCTAGTCATGTGCCTACAGAACACACGTAAAAACAGCTGGTCCTGGTCATGCTCTGTAGAGTATTCCTTTGTGCACAACTAAGTGTGCCAAACTTCAGCATGAATTTCTTAGGATTAATATACAAAATTGTGGTTTTACTGTACTTTTATCTGCCCTATTTTTTTTTTTATTATTATAAACCTTTATTAAATTTCAGTTTTATAAAAATACATAATATACAAACAACATAAAAACAAATACCATTCATTCTAAGGGTATCAATCTAATTGTTTACAAAAAATGTTTTAAATATCATCTTTAACATTAAGACTTTCCACTAATACAGCATTCTAATGAATGTTACCCAGACAAAATTAATATTGACCTCTAGGCACCATTATAGTTGTTAAACCAAGCCTCCACCAATTTCCATCTTTTCTGAAAGCCTATTACTTGATTTCTATTAATAGCTCTCAGGTAGCTAAGATAATATGCATGTGATATTCCCTGAATAATCTGGGGCATAGTAGGAATATTAGCAGATGACCATACTTTAGCTATTTCACGCTTAATAACACCAGAGCAAACGCATATAATCTTAAATATATTCCTATGCATCTCCCCTGGTTTATATTGAAACAAAAATAGTTTAGCATCACGTTCTATTGTAATATTCAACATTTCTGATGATAACAATGCACATTTAATCCATAATCCGTAGATTATGGGGCATTTCCACCACATATGAAAATAAGTACCGCTCATTCCACATCCCCTCCAATGCAAATCGGTCCTGGTAGGACGATATCTAGATAATCTAGTTGGGTATAAGTACCATCTCTATATCACTTTCAGGCTTTGTTCAATCAAATTTGCAGATATTGATATATGTTGCGATATAATATATATATTGATTCCCACTCCTTAACAGAGATGGAGATCCCTAAATCTTGTTCCCACTTTTTCCTATGATTATATGCTTCCCTTGCTCCCCCTTGCAACATTATATAGTACTTAGTAATAGTTTTCTTATAATTTGTGGTATCATTCTTCCCAAGGTGTTAAAGGACCTTGCATCCACTCTCTAATAGAGGATGAGAAGAGTAAATGCCTAATTTGTAAATAAAAATAAAAATCAGCAACTGAAATGGAATATTTCATACATAACTGAAAAAATTATTTCATTACCTCATATAGGTCCCCTATGGTACTGATTCCTTTTGGGTACCAGTTTATAAGAACATAAGAATTGCCACTGCTGGGTCAGATCAGTGGTCCATTGCGCCCAGCAGTCTGCTCACGTGGCGGCCCCCAAGTCAAAGACCAATGCCCTAACCGAGACCAGCCCTACCTGCGTTCATTCTGGTTCATCAGGAACTTGTCCAACCTTGTCTTGAATCCCTGGAGGATGTTTTCCCTTATAACAGACTCCGGAAGAGCATTCCAGTTCTCTACCACTCTCTGGGTGAAGAACTTCCTTACGTTTGTACGGAATCTATCACCTTTTAACTTTAGAGAGTGCCCTCTCGTTCTCTCTACCATGGAGAGGGTGAACAACCTGTCTTTATCTGCTAAATCTATTCCTTTCATTATCTTGAATGTTTCGATCATGTCCCCTCTCAGTCTCCTCTTTTCAAGGGAGAATAGGCCCAACTTCTCTAATCTCTCACTGTATGGCAACTCATCCAGCCCTTTAACCATTTTAGTCGCTCTGCTCTGGACCCTTTCGAGTAGTACTGTGTCCTTCTTCATGTACAGCAACCAGTGCTGGACGCAGTATTCCAGGTTAGGGCGTGCCATGGCCCAGTACAGCGGCATGATAAACTTCTCCGATCTGTTCGTGATCCCCTTCTTAATCATTCCTAGCATTCTTTTCGCCGCCGCCGCCACACATCTCTTTCCTGGGGGTTCTCTCCAAGTACCTCCCCGGACATCTTATATTCGTGTATGGGATTTTTGATACCGACATGCATTACCTTACACTTATCCATAGAAACATAGAAACATAGAAGATGATGGCAGAAAAGGGCTAGAGCCCATCAAATCTGCCCACTCTGCTTACCCACCCCCTGTCTATGCCCTAATGACCCAATTTCCTTATCTTGACCCTCGTAGGGATCCCACATGGGTATCCCATTTATTCTTAAAGTCTGGCACGCTGTCTGCCTCGATCACCTGCACTGGAAGCTTGTTCCAATGATCAACCACTCTCTCTGTGAAGAAATACTTTCTGGTGTCGCCATGAAATTTTCCGCCCCTGAGTTTGAGCGGGTGCCCTCTTGTAGCCGAGGGTCCCTTGAGAAAGAAAATATAATCTTACACTTCGACACGTCCCGTGAGGTACTTAAATGTTTCGATCATGTCTCCCCTCTCCCTATGTTCCTCGAGAGTGTAGAGCTGCAATTTGCTCAGTCTCTCTTCGTACGCAGGTCCTGCGCCATATAATTCTGTAAACTGCATTCACTTACTATATTACATAGTTTGGCGTCATCGGCGAATAGTGTTATTTTACCTTGAAGCCCTTGAGTCAGATCCCCTATGAATATGTTGAAAAGGAGTGGACCCAGGACCGAGCCCTGCGGCACTCCACTGGTCACCTCCGATGTTTTAGAGAGGGTACCATTAACCATCACCCTCTGAAGTCTGCCACTCAGCCAATCATTGACCCATGCAGTTAGTATCTCTCCTAACCCCATCGATTCCATCTTGCTTAGCAGCCTGCGGTGTGGGACACTGTCAAAAGCTTTACTGAAGTCCAGGTACACGACATCCAAAGACTCTCCCAAGTCCAACTTTCTTGTTACCCAGTCAAAGAAGCTGATGAGATTGGATTGGCAGGATCTACCCTTGGTGAATCCATGCTGACTGGGATCCCGAAGATTCCCTTCCTTCAAGATCTTGTCCAATTTGCTTTTAATTAGTGTTTCCATGAGTTTGCACACTATTGATGTGAGACTCACCGGTCTATAATTCGCAGCCTCTGCCCTGCAACCCTTTTTATGCAGAGGAACAACATTAGCTAATTTCCAGTCCAGGGGAACTTTCCCCTTACTTAGGGAGAGATTGAATAGCTCAGCCAACGGTTTCACCAGGACATCGCTCAATTCTCTGAGCACTCTTGGGTGCAAATTGTCTGGTCCCATGGCTTTGTTCACCTTGAGTCTTGCCAGTTCACTGTAAACTTCACCTGGTGTGAACTCAAAATTCTGAAACGGGTCTTCTGTGCTTTGTGTTGCCTTCAACTGCGGACCGTGTCCCGGTGCCTCACAGGTGAAGACTGAGCAGAAGAATTCATTCAGTAGTTCGGCTTTATAGGAATCTGCTTCCACGTAACTTCCATCCGGTCTTCTAAGGCGTACTATCCACGTTGAACCTCATTTGCCATGTCGCTGCCCATTTCTCGAGCATGGTTATGTCACGTTGCAGATCTTCACAATCCCCCTGTGTCTTCACTACTCTGAATAACTTCGTATCATCTGCAAATTTAATCACCTATCTCGTTGTATCCATTTCCAGATCGTTTATGAATATGTTGAAGAGCACAGATCCAAGCACTGAGCCCTGCGGCACCCCACTGGTGATGTTCTTCCAGTTCCAGTATTGTCCATTTACCCCCACTCTCTGTTTCTTATCTGCTAGCCAGTTTTTAATCCACGTGAGTATTTCACCCTCTATTCCATGGCTCTCAATTTTCCGAAGAAGTCGTTTATGCGGAACCTTGTTGAACGCCTTCTGAAAATCCAGATATACAATGTCGACCGGGTCATCCTTGTCAAGCATTGATTTTCCCCACTGTGGGGCAGAAGCATATATAGATTTCAATGAGGCAACTCTTGACAATCTTTTCTTCCCTAATATAGCAGATCTAACTCTCGTTATCAAAGTACAAAGGGATAAAAAACCAGGATAAGTTTTTCTCATATGATATGGCTTTTTCAGTGGTGTCCATATCAAATTTGCCCATTCATGTTGAGGGAAATAACTCCTGCATATTCGAACCCAACTTTTAGAATTCATATCATACCATTCCCCTAAAGATTTTAATTGGGCTGCCATATAATATTTCTATAAGTCTGGTACTCCCATACCCCCTTTATTTTTCAGACTTAAAAGCAATGCTCTCGATATTCTAGGTGGACGTCTTCGCCATATATAGTCAAACATTTTATTTTGTAATGACTTAATAGCCTTATTAGGAATCTTAAAATGCAGAGTCTGACAACAATATAAGAATCTTGGTAATAACATCATCTTACATATTGCCACTCTCCCCAGCCATAAATGTGTCAGTCTATGCCACCTATCTAAATCATTTGATAGATCTTGAAATATTTTCCCAAAATTTAAATGATATAAACGTAAGAGATCGGACAGGAGTTTTATTCCTAAGTATTGTATATGGGATTGAGCCCAAGCAAAAGGTAAAGTACTCTGTAGTTGCAAAGCTAATATCTTATCCAAGTTTACATTCAAAAATTTTGACTTAGATGCGTTCATTTTAAAGCCTGATAAGAGACCATATTCAGTTAAAACCTGTTATATACATGGAAAAGAACCTACCAGTTCCCCTATTGACAACAATACGTTGTCTGCAAATAACGAGATTTTATATTCCTCCCTTGCAATATTTACCCCTGTAATACCTGGGTGATGCCTAATAGTGGCAGCTAATGGTTCAATCATTAATGCGAATAGGATTGGGGATAGGGGGCACCCCTGTCGAGTACCCCTAAATAATGGAAATGGATCTGAATATCCCCCATTTATTTTTATTCTAGCAGTAGGATTAGAATAAAGGGCTGTTATCCACTTTCTCATATTTGGACCAAATCCGTGGAGGGGCATAATCAAAAGGAATGTCTAAGTCCGTTTTCGTCCAAGTTGCAAGTCGTCCAAAGTAAAAAATAGCTTAGGACACATTTTCGAAAAATACGTCCAAATTTTTTTTCGTTTCAAAAATCGTCTAACTATATGTCCTGCCGATCTGATTGTCCAAGCCACTAAATCATCTTTATACCACATTTTTGCCCAACTTTTCATCCAAGTCAAAAACACCTAGAACAAGCCCTGTTTGACGTGGGATGGGTCTGCAAAGTGATGGACTGAACACCCAGACGTAGCACCTAAATAGTGGGGTACCTTACAGGGCACTGCTGTGACCTTCACAAAAAGGGTGCCATGTCTTCTCCTCACTACAGCTCCATTATAGGTCATGGTGAGCCCCCCAAACTACCTCCAGAATCCCCTAGACCCACTTATCTACCACCCCAATAGCCCTTATGGCTGCAGGAGCAGGGTTTTGGGGGTGTATAGGGGAGTGCACATGTTTCAATATCAATGCAGTGATTACAGGGGCTTATGGGCATGGGTCCACCTCTCTATGGGTCCCTAACCAAGATGGTTTAAGATGCCTTTGTGCAGCACGACTAGGCTTTCCTATGCCAGGCTGCCAGGTAATGATGTTCTAGAGGCACAATTTTCAAGTTGTGATTGATATTTTTATGGGAGGGGGGTCGGTGATCACTAGGGTAGTGTGTGGAGGTCTGTATTATGTGTTTGCAGTAATTATTTGGTCACTTTAGGTGGGTTTTTGTGACTTAGACCATGTTTTAAATGGTCTAAGTCACAACATCCAAGTTCCGTCGATCCTGTGCTGTATAACTTTCGGTTATACATGCAGTACGACTAAGTCTAAGCCTGCCCATGCCCCACCCTTGACACTCCTCCTGACACGCCCCGTTTAGCTATGGTCCTTCAACGGCACTATGAAGGCCTAGGTCGTTTAGAAATACGTCCAAAACCCGGCTTGATCATCGGCACTTGAACGTCTTTCGTTTATGATCATCCAAGTGCCAACTTAGGCCAGTTTTGGATGTTTTTCTCTTTCGATTAAGAGCCCCATAACGTTCAAGAATTTGATTTTTAAAAAACCATTTCACCCTATTGAACGCTTTCTCAGCAGCAATAGTTAGCAACACTAATGGGATATTATTATTTTTAGCTCACCACATTATCTCAATTATGCGTTTAACATTGTCTCCAGTGGATCTACCTGGAGCAAATCCCGCCTGGTCTTCACTTACCAATTTACTCAAAATCTTATTAATTCTATAAGCTATAATCTTTGCTAAAATTTTGGCATCAATATTCAATAAAGAAATAGGTCTATGTGAGCTACATAGAGTTGAATCTTTTCCAGATTTTTGGAGGACCGTGATCCCTGCTTCCAAACATCGATTGGGGACTATCACCCTTCTTTAAAATATCATTAAATACTTCCTGAAGTATATGAGATAGCATACCTATAAATTGTTTATAAAACCTTGCTGTAAGGCAATCCAAACTGGGTGCCTTGCCTGATGGTAAAGATCTAATAATTTCCTGTACTTCTACTGATATCTCCTTGTCCAATTGTACCGGCTGATCTATCTCTAGTTTTTTCTAGATCAGCCTTTTCTAAGGGTTCCTTTTACTAAGCCGCGTTAGGGCTTTAACGCGCGGAAGAGCGCGTGCTACATTGCCGCGTGCACTAGACCTTAATGCCAGCATTGAGCTGGCGTTAGTTCTAGAAGCATAGCGCACGGTAATTTCCTGCGTGCACTAAAAACACTAGCGCACCTTAGTAAAAGGAGCCCTATGTATTGCAAAACTAGTTGCCAATCATGTTTGACTTCAGAAGTGTAAAGTTCTTTATAGAAGCCTAGAAAACAGTCCCTCAGGTCTCCATTCTCTGAAATATGTCCCTTTGTATTTTTTAATTGTGTAATAAATGACTGATTTCTTTTAGCTTTCAATTGATGTGCCACTAACCTACTCGCTTTATTCCCTTCCTCAAAATAAGGGTGTTGGCTGATTGTAAATCATGATGTACATTGTCAGCCCACAATTGTTTTAAGCTTGTTCGAGATAATTCCAACTTAGATTTCAAGGTATCTGATGGGGTTTTATTAAATTGTTCTTCTAGTTCCTTAAGCTGTATACGTAACTGAATTTCCTTTTGAGTTTTCTGTTTTTTTAATTCTAAACTAAACTAAACTAAACTAAATCTTGGATTTATATACCGCATCATCTCCGCAGATGGAGCTCGACACGGTTTACATGGTTAGGGAAGGAACGGAACTCCAGTGGAATTATATAAGTAAGAGAGGAGAGAGGTTAGGTGTAAGAGTGCCAGGAACGGGACGGGGTTACGTTTTGGAGAAGAGCCAGGTCTTCAGATGATTACGGAATGGTAGAAGTGGGCTCAAATTGCGGAGAGGGGAAGGGAGACTGTTCCAGAGCTGAGCGATTCTGAAAGGGAGGGAGGAGCCAAGTTTACCAACAAGGGAGATGCCTTTTAAGGAGGGGTAGGATAGTTTTAATTTTTGCGTGGATCTAGTGGAGGTTGGATTTGAGGAATTCCAGGATAGAGGGATAAAAGGAGGGAGGATACCATGGAGGATCTTGAAGGTTAGACAGGCACATTTAAAGTGGACCCTGGAAATAACGGGAAGCCAGTGGAGTTTGGATAGGAGCGGTGAGACATGATCAAACTTACTTTTTGAGAAGATAAGTTTGGCCGCGGTGTTCTGTATTAGTTGGAATCTGTGAAGGCTTTTCTTTGTTACGCTTAGGTAAATGGAATTGCAATAGTCCAATCTGGAAAGGATAATGGATTGTACGAGGTCGGCAAAGTGTTTTTGGTGGAAGCAGGACCTCACTTTCCTCAGCATGTGAAGGCTGCAAAAGCATTTTTTTATCAGGGAGTTGAGGTGGTCATTGAAAGATAATGAAGAATCTATGGTGATGCCCAGAACTTTGCTAGAGAACTCCAGCTGAAGAGAGGAACCTGTGGGCAGCGGGATTGAAGTGGGTAATTGATCAAGTTTGGGGCCGAGCCATAATAGTTTGGTTTTGGACTCATTCAATTCTAGCAACCCATTTCAATAAACGACCCGTATAAAAGCTTTAAAACTATCCCAGACTGAATTCGTAGCTATCTCAGGTGAAATATTCATGACAAAAAATTCCGGAATAAGTTGATTTAATTCAGCTAGTACTTGTTCATTATTTAATACACTTTCATTTACATTACATTAGGGATTTCTATTCCGCCATTACCTCGCGGTTCAAGGCGGATTACAAAAGAATTATAGAAGGTGGATTACAGAAGTTGTCTGGTCATTTTCAGGGAGAATAAAGAGTAGAGTAGGTTGTTTCTGGGGGTTGGGGAGTTAGTGGAGGGAAGGAAGAGGACTTGTGGTGTTAGGTCTTTTTCATGAATTTCTTAAACAGTATAGTCTTTATTTTTTTTCTGAATGTTTTGTAGTCTGGGGTCGCTATCAGTAGATTGAAGATTTGGTTGTCAAGTTTTGCTGCTTTAGTAGCCAGGAGGCCATCATATAGCTTTTTCCTTTTAACTTCTTTGATTAGAGGGTGTGTGAATGGAGTGTGAGTTTTCCTGTGTCTAGTTGAAGTGGTTTGGGTGAGGCGGTTGTTCAGGTAGGTTGGACTGTCTCCGTTTATAGTTTTAAATAGTAGACCAATAGAACTGAATAGTATTCTTGCTTGAATTGGAAGCCAGTGTGATTTGAGGTAGGCCTCTGTAATGTGGTCATGTTTCCTCAATGAGTAGATGAGTCTCAGTGCTGTGTTTTGAATTGTTTGTAATTGTCTTGTTATTGTTGCAGGGCAGGGGAGATAAAGGATGTTGCAATAGTCTAGTAGGCCTAGTATTAGGGATTGTACTATGAGCTGGAATTGTGGAATCTTGCAGAATTTCTGAACTTGTCTTAGGTTTCTCATGACTGCGAAATATTTCTGTATAATTTTATTGATTTGCAGTTGCATGGTGCAGCATCTGTCTATTGTCATTCCCAATAGTTTTAGGGTGGGTTGTATGGGGTAGTTAATTGCGTTGATTTCTATGTTGGTTATGGTTAGGATTTTGTTGTTTTCGAGGAGGATGAATTTTGTTTTGTCTGGATTCAATTTCAGTTTATGGTCTTTCATCCAAGTCGCCACTGTTTCAATTTCCAAAACTGAAGTTCCAGTTCCCCTGTTACAGTAATCTGAGAGCTAAGTGAGATTACTACATTTGGCATTACATAACGAATACTGCTAACAAACCCAGGACATCTGATAATCCACAGCAAATAATCGCTTACAGCTCTAAACAAAAGGGAAATATGACAGAGGTCTGCAAAATCCTGAGTGGAGAACGGGTAAATGTGAATCAATTGTTTACTATTTCAAAACATAGAAAAGACTAGGGGACACACCATGAAGTTAGATGATAATACTTTTAATACAAATAGGAGAAAATATTTTTTCACTCAATGAATAGTTAAGCTCTGGAACTTGTTGACAGAGGATGTGCTAACAATAGTTAGTGTATCTGAGTTTTAAAAAGGTTTAGACAAGTTTCTGGAGGGAAAGTCTGTAATCTGCTATTAAGATAGACATAGGGAAAGCCAGTACTTATCCCTGGGTTTAGTAGCATGGAATCTTACTACTGTCTGAGATTCTGCCAGGTACTTGTGAACTGGATTGGCCACTGTCAGAAGTAGGACGCTGGGCTAGATGGACCTTCACTCTGACTCAATATGACACTTCATATGGTCTTATGAAATAATAGGCAAAAAGAAAAATGCAGCAGGAAGTACAAAGAGTTACTTCAGCAACCACAAGTAGATCAAAACATGACATATGAATTAATAAAGAGAGATTCATTTAAACCGAAAGAAGAGAGATTAGTAAACATACTACAGGACAGTGAACAGCTGACGATAGGTAAAGAACTCCCTCCTCCCCCCCCCCCCCCCCGGTAAAACAGACAAATGTAGATTTTGTATACAGAACTGCAAACAATATGCATCTCATTGCTAGGTGTGAGGTGCTGATGTCAGAACATCTGTATACAGAAAGGTGCAATGAGGTAGCATGTCTCATCCACTGGAAGCTGTGGAAACACTATCAGGGTAATCTTCAGTTGGGCCAGTCAGCATTTTCTTTAAACATTGACTGCTATGGCTGAAATAGATCTGAATATTTAGTATCAGAATCTGAATAATGACTGGTTCTGAATAACCAGATACAGTGGTTACCACCACTGCTATCCAGATAGTGACACTATACAGACCGCTACTTGGATACCTAACTAGATAAACTTCGAACAGCCTTTCTGCTGTCGTAACTTTATCACAGGGGTGGGCATCTTCGGTCCTAAAGTGTTGCAACCCAGCTGGGTTTTCAGGATTTCCCCCCAATGGATATGTATGAGATCCATTTGCCCCCATTGCAAATAGATCTCGTGCATATTCACTGGGGAAATTCTGAAAATCCGACTGGACTGTGGCCCTCAAGGGTAGAGGTTGCCCAACCCTGCTTTATCCAGACAATTATCTCATTCACAGACTGAATATCACCACTCACCAGATGACTGAAAGGATTGCCTTGAGACTCTGATTAGCACCAAGGTAGACTACAATGATTCTATTTATATATTCTATTTTAGTATTTATAGACCACTTATACATTCTGAAACTCAAGTATTTTTCCCTACCAACGGAAGCCCGAGTAAGGTTTAAATTTGCCTGTCTCTGCTTCAAAATACTATACGGCCTGACCCCCAAGTACATAATGGACCTTTTCGCATTTTCTAATAACAAACTCAAGAGAAACACACACCCAAAACTCATTTCCCCTCCAGTTAGAGGCTGCAAAATGAAAAAACACCACGAACACCTTCTCTCTCACCAAGTAGTCCTATGGGGCACTGCTTTCGCCCACTACATTCGAGGAATTCAGGAAATGCCTAAAAACATACCTGTTCCAGAAATACCTAAACAATTGACCCGCTCTCCCTCTCCCTCCCCCTCCCCCTCCCCCCTCCCTATTCCACCTGAACTTACAGCACTGTTATAAATATAATCTGTTATCTTCATTTTATCGTAACTTTATGTTGCTATTTATCCCCAACAGGTCCTGTCGGACATTACCTACTAAAATGTACATATTACATTTTCGCTCAGCAAATTGTATTTCTATACTATTGCCTCCTGAGGTCTCTGATCTCTGTATTTCCTCTGAATATCTACTTATTGTATTTCGCTGAATGTCCAGCATTCTTGATTGTAAACCGCCTAGAAGTCGCAAGATTGTGGCGGTATACAAGAATAAAGTTATTATAATTATTATTATTATCTGTCCCAGTGAGCTCACAGTCTGACTAACAGACCTGGGGCACCGGAATATTCAGTGACTTGCCCAGGGTCACAAGGAGCAGCGCTGGGCTTGAGCCTGCAACCTCAGGGTGCTGAGGCTGCAGCCCTAAGCACTAGGCCACTCCTCCACTCTAGTACCACGAAAAAAAAAAAACAAGGGATGGTCCCAGCCAGTGGCACTTATGTGGGTAGGCGATGCTGCTACCAGACAAGCGGCTTTGATTACTGTGTCATATAACATTGCTATGCGAGAGAAGCACAGGGCTCGCAACCCTGACAAAACTGTGGAGAATGAAGAAGTTGCGATCACCTGTGACATTCTTATCCCCACAGCTGCAAAGCTTGATAGAAGAAAACCAGACTCTGCAATACAGGAGAAAAGCACAAGAACATCACTAATAATAGAAGTGTCAGTGTCAAGTGACTGTTCTGTGCTGCGTGCGGAAAGAGAAGAACCAACAAGAGTCATCAGAAAATCAAGAACACGTGGCAGAAAGATACAGAAATCATCCTGACTGCATTGGGCACCTCCAGCCTGATTAGAAAGAGTGCCCCTCCCCCCCTTTTTTTTGTACAGGCTGTGTTATTGCTGTTTTATAATATTGTTTTACTTTTTTATTATTATTATTATTCACTCTTTATTAAACACTCTGGAATGCAGTTTAGAAGGTATAATAAGCACAGGCAATATATCAAGATGTATTTTAGACTTTCTTTTCTTTCTTTTTTTAATATCTTACCCCCCTCCCCTTTATCAAGCTGCACTGCCAAGCAGTGTGAGCAAAATGCCGAGCCGCCCATTCTAATTTTATGGGTGGCTTGGCACTCAGCTCGCCATGCTCAGCAGTGCAGCTTGCTAAAAGGTGGGGGAGGGGTTATTAATCCAAAAGCAAAGACAACTGATGAAGCATCAAAATCATGCAACAGATGTACATCGAGATAGGAATAATACTCTGGTAGATTGTCTTACTGCAGGTGTAGTATGGGTGAATTTCAGTCCTGTCATAGTATACACAAAATAAACCTATTTGGAGACCTAACCCTGGGAGATATGACTCTTCTTACATTGCAAAGACAAGAAACAGGCTGCTTCACTCTCCAGCCCCCTTCGCATCCTCAGAGATAGAAGCCTGATCATCTCCTCAGCTATAACCCCCTCTTTTGTCTGATGGAAAGCAATACAATGGGCTGCTACTTCGCTTCCACCAGCTCCATCCTTCTGACTAACATATTCTCTGACTGCGCATACCAGCACTTTAGACCAGACTTCTCCAACCGCTATCAAGTCTGAAGAAGCGCGACAACTAGATATGAAAAATGACATTAAATCGGGGCTCGACAAACTCCAGGCACCAGATCAATATGGCACTTAAAAATTGCACTCTGGCTCCTGGGATTTTATGTCCCTGAAAGTTGTTTGTTTGTTTTAGTGCAGGGGTGTCCAACCTGCGGCCCCGTGAAGTATTTTGTGTGGCCCCAGTCAAGGACGATGCAGTGTTTTCCTCTGCTGCCCCCAGGTGTTTACCGTCTTGTCGGCTCCCTCCTCTGTCTTGCTGCAGCGTTTGTGCGGCTCCAGAAACGTTTTTTTTCGGCCAATGCGGCCCAGGGAAGCCAAAAGGTTGGACACCCCTGTAGTGCTTCATAAAAACAGCACATTTCCTGATCTCTGTAAGCTTGAGCTGCACGGTACATACATGCATTTTAAGGCGCCAGGATTCACGCATAAATTTTATATGCGGCTTTAATAAGGGGGAACAGCCATGGAAGGGTCGCGGGTGGATTGGGGTATTCCTGTAATTTGGGGGCATTTTTGTAGAAGGGGGTTCCACACCTAATTACCTCCTCCCCTTTTAGCAAGCTGTGCTGCCAAGCAGCACGAGCTAAATGCCAAGCTGCCCATTCTATTCCTATGAGCGTCTCAGCAGCGCAGTTTGATAAAAGGGGGTGGTGAGGTTGTCATGAGAATTTACATCTGGGGTTTAGATGGTGTAAATCCTCACGCCTAAAATCAGGCACAGATCCCAACACCTAGCACTATTCTATAGATGACACCAAACTTTGGGCTCCTTTTATTAAACAGTGCTAGAGGTTTTTAGCACAGGACAGCTCATAGTGAGCGTCGGAGCATTTACCTCGCCAGCCCATGCTAAAATTCTCTAGCGCTATTTAGTAAATCTAGCATTTGAGCATCATTTATGGAGAACCACTTAGCATATTTTTTTCAGTATTGATTTTTGGGCAGCATTTATAGACCTTGACTCTAAAGTTGGAAATGACCTCATGTTAATGCAAAATGAGTGGGGACTGTGCCTTATAGTTAACACATGGTAATTTACTGTTGTTAACAACATAGCAGATAACAAAGGGCTAGATTCATGAACCTGCCCGATCCGGGCAGGTCCAATGAATTCAGGAAACCCTAATATACAGATGGGGGCGATCGGAGGAACGCACCCATCTGCCTGCCCGGATCGCTTGATAGTGATCCCAGCGCATGCGCAGACCATCTGCGCATGTGCTGGACCTCCGGGCCCAGCATAGATTTTTTTCTTCTTCTTCTTCTTTTTTTAAGGAGCCCGTGCACTGCGGGGAAGGGTAGGAGAGTCAGGGCAGGCAGGCAAGCAGGCATGGTCGGAGCCACGACTTTTTTTTTTTGTTTTAACTTTTTTTTTTTTAACTTTTGTAGACCAGCGGTGATCGGGGCAGAGCAGGGCGGCATTCAGGGTGAGCAGGCGGGAGACAGATCGGGGCAGAGCAGGGCTTCTATGGAGCTGGAGAGTCGAAAAGACGTTTTCGACTGGTCCCCAGCATTCGCTTCTTGGGATGATCGGCCAGCCCAGTCGGTTTGAAAAATTTGTGTTGTGAATCGCAGCCCTGCCTACTTTGCATGCGTTTCTCCTCATTTGCATGCATGGATTCGAATCGGATCACAGGCGAGGTTAGTGAATGGGGCCCAAGGGAAATCTGGTCGCAAACCAATTGGTTTGCTTTGTGAATCTAGCCCAAAGTAGGAAGATAATTGTGCCATGTTAATACACAGGAGAAAACCCCCAACTTTTCTTCATTAACTGAATTAATGGCTGGCAAAATGCTCTGTCATTGCAGGTGCAAAAAAAAAAATGTTCTGGGCTCCTGTTCTGGAAAAATATGCCAATCAAAGTCCTACAGCAGGAGGTCTATTTGGAAAGTCTAATCCAATAGGATTTGACTACCAGCTTTTGGAAGATAGTATAAAACCCTAAGTTAAGGGAGGAGTCTTGTCTTACACCCCTAGAGGTTTTCCAAATAAGAAAATTATAGAGGAGTATGATGGGCCACTGAAAAGTTCTCAGCCCAACCAAGAAGAGAATGATGTGGAGCCATGAAACTTACAAGTTATTACACACTTTTCTTGACACTTTTCGTTTCAGTGAGGCAAATGCATCTAGCAAATGGGCACAAGTATAGGGAAACCAAGCCATTGTGACATCACTGATGAGGTTGGCTCTTAGGTATTGGTGGAATGAGGCATTATGACATCACAATACGAGCGGCTGCTAAAAAGTTCTCAGCCTAACCAAGAAGAGAATAATGTGGAACCATGAAATTTACAAGTTAGTCCACACTTTTCATTTCATTTCATTGAAACAAAAAGCGTAGAAAAAAACCTGTGAACTAACTTGTAAGTCATAGCTCCAAATCATTCTCTTCTTGGTTGGGCTAAGAACTTTCAGCGGCTCCTCGAAATTGGTAGAGAACCCCATCCAGGAGTCCACCAGAGCCTTAGCTCACAAAGGGAAAAGTAAAGAAGAATAAATAATAATAATATCTTTATTTTTGTATACCACAATACCACAAGCAGTTTAGAGTGTTTACAGAGACTGTATACAGGTGCTGCCACCCTGCTAATCAGCTGTCCCTTAGAAACATCAGGAGCAGAAAAAAGGGGTTTTCTGGTTGTACTGAACTGTTGAGAAAGGTCAATTTGATCCACAGCTGTCCTTCTGAGGCAGAGTGCCCTATGACAGAAGGTGTGGTCACAGGGAGACTGGATCCTAAAGCTTCGTCAGAGAAAGCAAGATTTGAAACTGCTCAAAACTGCAAGTCCCAGTTGGGGAAGGGATTGAAAGCTGAAAGCAGAAAGCAGTGGACCCAGTGAGTGCGCTAACCATCTCAAGTGTCCCAGCGCCAGTGCTTATCCTTAACCTATGCAGCATTCAGGGAACACTAGTAACATCTACAGGAGAATTAACTGAAACAACATGGGAAAAAGAGCACATGGGAATAGAATAACTAAGAGAGACTTTGATTACATCATCATAACAGAGCTATATTTTTCCCCCATTTTTGCAGTCTGCTAAATATATGAAATATGCTGGAGTTGAAAGTGAATGAAGATAAATCCAGGAGGTCTAGAAATGTGTCTTTAATGAAGTGCTATAATTGGCACTGCAATCAGTTTGTATAATCCTATGGAGAATTTGTCTTTTACATTCCATTATTCTGCTGTACATACTAGTTACATAAGAACATAAGCAGTGCCTCTGTTGGGTTAGACCAGAGGTCCATCATATCCAGCAGTCCGCTCACGTGGCGGCCCTTCAGGTCCAGGATCTGCATATTAATCCTCTATCTATACCCTACAATCCCCTTTTCCTTCAGGAAAACATCTAATCCTTTCTTAAAACCCACCACCGTACTCTGTCCTACCACACCCTCTGGAAGCGCATTCCAGGTATCCACCACCCTCTGGGTGAAGAAGAACTTTCTAGTATTGGTTCTGAATCTGTCTCCTCTTAATTTATCCGAATGCCCTCTCGTTCTTGTAGTCTTGGAAAGTTTGAAGAATCTGTCCCTCTCCACTTTCTCTATGCCCTTCATGATCTTGTAAGTCTCTATCATGTCCCTTCTAAGCCTCCGCTTTTCCAGGGAAAAGAGCCCCAGTTTCTCCAATCTTTCAGCATATGAAAGGTTTTCTATACCTTTTATCAATTTGGTCGCTCTTTTCTGAACACTCTCAAGTATTGCCATATCCTGATACAACGGCAGGATAACTTCTTTCGTTCTGGCTGTAATACCTTTCTTGATAATACCTAGCATTCTGTTCGCCTTCTTAGAGGCCGCTGTGCATTGTGCCGACGGTTTCATTGTCTTGTCTACCAGTATCCCCAAGTCCTTCTCAAGGCTACTTTCTCCCATTACCAGCCCCTCCTCCCCCCCCCCCCATCGTGTAGTTTGTACCTCGGATTTCTGTTTCCTACATGCAAAACTTTACATTTCTCTACATTGAACTTCATCTGCCATCTCGTCATCTACTCCCCTAGTTTGTTCAGGTCCCTTTGTAAATCTTCGCAGTCCTCTTTAGTCCTAGCCCCATTAAATAGTTTGGTGTCGTCTGCAAATTTTATTACTTCGCACTTCGTCCCTGTTTCTAGATCATTTATAAATACATTGAATAGCAGCAGTCCAAGCACCGACCCCTGCGGAACACCACTCGTGACCCTCCTCCAGTCCGAGTAGTGACCCTTCACTCCTACCCTCTGCTTCCTACCTGCCAACCAATTCCTGATCCATCTGTGTACGTCTCCTTCCACCCCATGGTTCTTCAGTTTCTGAAGTAGGCGTTCATGGGGTACCTTGTCAAAGGCTTTTTGGAAGTCTAAGTATACGATGTCTATGGGGTCCCCTTTGTCCATCCATTTAATTCCTTCGAAGTGCAATAAGTTCGTCAGGCACGATCTTTCATTGCAGAAACCATGTTGGCTTGTTATCATAAGTTTATTCCTTTCTAGATGCTCCTCGATGCTATCTTTTATCAGTGCTTCCTCCATTTTCCCCAGAACCGAGGTCAGACTTACCGGTCTGTAGTTCCCCGGGTCATCTCTTGATCCCTTTTTAAAGATGGGCGTAACATTGCTATCTTCCAATCCTCCGGGATAACGCCTGTTTTCAGGGATAGATTACAGACTTGCTGTAGTAGTTCCGCTATTTCCTCCTTTAGTTCTTTCAGTACCCTAGGGTGGATTCCGTCCAGGCCTGGTGATTTGTCAGTTTTTAATTTTTCTATCTGCCTATGTACGCCTTCAAGGCTTACTTCCATGGATGTTAATTTTTCTGCCTGGTTTCCTTTGAAGATTTATTCAGGTTCCAGTATGTTGGATGTGTCCTCTTTTGTAAATACTGAAGTAAAGAATATGTTTAGTCTTTCAACCACTTCTTTCTCCTCCTTCACCACTCCCTTCCTATCTCCGTCATCCAGCGGTCCCACCTCCTCCCTAGCCAGCTGTTTCCCTTTAACATATCTGAAGAACGGTGTGAAATTTCATGCTTCCCTGGCTAGCCTCTCTTTTTGCATTCCTAACCACAAGGTGACATTCTTTTTGATACTTCCTGTGTTCTTTCCAGTTCTCCTCAGTTTTGCCCTTTTTCCATTTCTTGAATGAATTCTTCTTATTACCTATCGCTTTCTTCACTTCTTTGTTATCCACGCCGGGTCTTTTGTTCGGCTCTTTTTGTACCCTTTTCTGAATCTGGGGATATACAGATTTTGTGCCTCGCTTACCGTGTCCTTGAATAAAGACCAGGCTTGCTCTACAGTCTGCCATTTCTTTGAGTTGTTCCTAAGTTTCTTCCTTACCATTCGTAGTTTCCTTTCTTGAAGTTAAAAGTTGTTGCTGTGATTCTCTTTCCCTTTGGTATTCCTACTTCAACTTTGAACTTGATCATATTGTGATCGCTGTTTCCCAACGATCCCTCTACTTCCACTTCCTTTGCAGGTCCTCTTAGCCCTTAAGGATTAGATCCAGAGTGGCATTCCCTCTCGTCGGTTCTCTGACAAGCTGATCCATGAAGCAGTCCTGTATAGCCTCCAGGAATCCGGTCTCCCTGGTGCATTTTGAGTTTCCAAGATTCTAATCTATCCCGGGATAGTTGAAGTCTCCCATAATAATTGTGTTACCGCTTTTGCATTCTCATTTCATCTCAGCTTCCATTTCTTCATCGGTAGCTTCGGTTTGCCCAGGTGGACGTTAGTATAGGCCCATCTTTATCTCAGGCCCTTTCCTTCCCGGTATTTTAACCCATAGCGATTCCAATTTGTTGGTCGTCGCTGCTTTGTCCACTCTGGTCGAGTGTATGCTTTCTTTTATGTATAGGGCTATTCCCCCTCCTTTCTGACCTGATCTGTCCTCACAATAGAGTTTGTACCCCGAAAGTGCTATATCCCATTTGTTTTCTTCATTCTACCATGTTTCGGAGACCTCAATGATGTCTAGGTTCTCAGTTTTGGCCATTACTTCTAATTCCCCCATTTTGTTCCTTCGGCTCCTTGCATTAGTATATATGCAATTTTAGTCCTGGTATTTTTTGTCTTCGTTTCCTTTCCCTGTGCTTCGATCTTTATTTTCTTCTCCTGTACTACTATCCTCTTATCCTCCTCTACTGGATCAGTCAATTCCTGTGTTTTGCCCGTTGTTTCTTCCCAGCATTTTTTCCACTTAGTATCTTCACGGGATACCTTCTTCCGAATCGTCGACACTTGGTCGACTGTCAGCTTTCCCCTTCTTAGTTTAAAGCCTGTTCTATTCCTCTCCTGACGTTGTTTGCTAGAAGTCTAGTTCCCGCCGTGCTCAGGTGCAGTCCATCTCTCCTGAAGAGCTTGCTCTTGCCCCAAAACATTGTCCAGTTCCTCACAAAGTGGAACCCTTTTTCCTCACACCATCTCCTCAGCCATGCATTTATTGATTGTAGTTCTGTCTGCCTCTTCACATCTGCCCTCGGTACTGGTAGGATCTCTGAAAATGCTATCTTCTGAGTCCTCATCTTCAACTTCCTACCCAGAATCTTGAACTGTTCTATCAGTGCACTTCTATTATAGTCCCTCCTGCTGACATCATTTGTCCCGATGTGGATCATTACTGTAGTCTCTTCCGTCTCCACTCCTTCTAGGATCTTTCCAATTATGTCCACAATGTCCTTTGATCTCACTCCTGGGAGGCATGTCACCAGTCAATTCTCTCTTCCACCTGCTATGTGGCTGTCTACTTACCTAAGGATTGAGTCTCCCACTAGGATCGCAGACTTTCCCTTCTTCAGTTTTCGCTCCAGTTGCAGGTCTATGTCCTCAGAGTGCTTCGCTTCTTCTTCTTCTATGTCCTCAGTGTGCTTAGCTGCTTCTTCTTCAGGGCATCGACTAGACCATTCCTCCCCTTCCTGCGGGATTCCTCTGTGGGTATTTTCCTTGGAGTCATCTTCCACTTGTTCTCCCTTCCATGTTGGTGTGTCTTCATCCTTCTTCTGATGTCCGTGTTCTTCCACCCTCCTCCTGTAGGCCTCCTCAATGAATTCCTCAAGTTCTCTGACTTCTTCCTCAATGTGTCTCCCTCTCATTAAGTCCTCCGCTGTCCTGAGTGGGTCTTTTGTGAGGTAGAGTCCTTCCAGCTCATGAATCCTGTCCTTCAGTTGCCTGACTTCCCTCTTCAAGCTTTTCAGCTCCTGACACCGACCGCATACATATGACTGCCTCCCCGAGGAGAGGTAGTCATACATATGACAGACTGTGCAGAACACATTTTCTGGATTCCCTCTGCTTCCATTGATGTCCGCCTTTTTGGAGTACTCTCTTTTATTTCACTGGTTCCTTTTTGCTTGTGTGAGTGTGTGTGCCTGCTGCTTGCTACTTCCTTATTCCCTAGTTATATATTTTTCACTGTATCCATTCCTAATGTGCCGTGTTTGTCTAGTGTCGACTAGTGTTGTGGTGTTCTGTGTTGGTTGGTGTTCCTAAACTTAGGATAGCAGTTTGAGTGTGTCTTGCTGTTGTTACGTATGTATGTGCACTTGTTTGGTTGTTTGTTGGCTTCCTTACCTTGATTGCCCTTCCTTGGTGTCCTTGGGTGTGGTGACTCTGCCCTTCTTGAAGCTCTTTGCAAAGGCGCTCTCGCTAAGGCGAGCACCTTTGCCGCTTGTCTTCGCTGCGCGCCATTGGCTCCTCCCCTTTTAAGGGGGAGCTCGGATTATGACTCCTCCGACGCGGTGGGGGTGAGTGGAGCTTACTCTCGCCGCTGCCCCTAGATCTCTCTCTGCTCTTTCTCTCTTTCTCCCCTCTTTTTCTCTCTCTGCTCCTTCCTCCTTCCTTGCTCGTTTCTCCTACTGTTGGCTCCTGCTCGTGTTGCTGAGCCTTTAGTCGGCCATTGGCTCCTCCCCTTTTAAGGGGGAGCTCGGATGATGACTCCTCTGACGTGGTGGGGGTGGGCAGAGCTTACTCTCACCGCTGCTCTTTCTCCCCTCTTTTTCTCTCTCTCTCTGCTCCTTCCTCTTTCCTTGCTCGTTTCTCCCTACTGTTGGCTCCTGCTCATGTTGGTTAAATAATGGTTATTTATCTTTAAGCCAGCAAGGTCTACAGTTTTCCATTTTGCTTTTTTCTTCTGTTTTATATCTAAAACCTGTTCTATTACAGTAAGCTCATAAACTTCAAGGAGATCTTTAACAATCTATGTGCCATGTTATTGAGAGTGAGAACTATTACGGTACTTGTTGGTGACAGACAATAAAAAATGATTCTGTAGCTGCCTCAGTGGTAACCCTCAGTCCTGAGTAATAAGAGGCTGCTTTCTGTTACAAACACCCCGAACCATTAAACCAGCGGTGTTGCAGCAGCTGCAAAATCTTACCGCGCTTTAGTAAATAGGTCCCCTAATAGCTTCTAAGCAGCAGGTGTGTGATGCTGTGAGGCCACCTACTGGCCATATAAGGGAATGAAAAGCAGTAGCTTTTTTCCATTCCTGTCATAAACCACAGATTTATTGGGCAGTGTCTTTCTCATTTGATGAATACTACAGTTGTAACGATAAGTTTAACCATTTTTCTTTTGTAGAGCAACATTTTTAGGATGAGAAGAGATGCTATTATATGTAGATTTTTATATTTTAAGTTGCATACAGTACAAAGCAGTGGTTTTCAACCCAGTCCTTTGGACACAGCCTGCCAACTAGCTGATCCCCCCCCCCCCCCAACACACACACACTTTATAAAGTCTCAATAGTGACTGCCATGCGGCAAAAGCCCCAAAGCTCTTTAGATCCCTATGGGCTTCGTAGCAGTTACTGCAGCAGCCTGCGTTAACAGGCTTTGTAAAAGAGGGGGTAGGTTTTCTGGATAGCCAGAATAAATATGCATAAGATAGATCTGCTTACAATTGAGGTAGTGCATGAAAATTTATCTCTGGCATATTCATTGTAGATATCCTAAAAATCTTATTAACTGGGAGTATCCTGAGGACTAGGATCAGAACCCCTGGTATAAAACCTACCAGACTAATTTCAGTCCCTTAAACTTTGGGAAGATGCTTTCAGCTATAAACAGAATGAATCCCTTGAAAATGATTCATTCATTTCCTAGGAAAGCAAAACATTGAGAAAGACATGTTGTAAATGCAACATCGCTCTCAACAGTTATGAAAAAAAAAGAACCCTCAGGGATCACAAATCGGGAAAAGAGCCAACAAGAGGAGGGAAGAGAGGTAGACCATCCTCACTGCAGGACCAGGAAAACATTGTTCTGGGTTCTTAATAATAACTTGACTGAAGCATGCAGGGGACAGGAAGTAACCTGCTCTGTTTAAACCATGCAGAACGCCAGGCCTTGGGAGCTCACGCTGTTCCTCTGTTTATTAAAAACGGATGGGAGCACTTGACAGAAAAATCAAACTTCTGGCCATGGCTCATTAATCTCCTTTGTGTCTGTCAGATATGTGTGTCTAGAGTTTCAACAAGGCTGCAGAATGGAGATTACTGGTGTGCTTTGATATTTTCTCTAATTTTGTGCTGCCAGTCACCCAAGAAGACAGCACAGGGTGGGACTTCTTCACTAACCTGTGGCAATGACTATTCCTAAGCAAGTGTACCCTTTAGGCAAATTTTTTCTAAAAAGGCAATAAAGTCATTCTGCAGCACCATTTAGGAAAGACATTAGAGGCATCGCAACAAAAGTATTTCTGTAAACTAATTAGCGCTGGCTTAACCATTGGAACAGCTGAGGCTCTGGCCCAAGGCGCTGCCAATTAAGGGTGCCAAAATATTCAGCCTCTGATCTCACCTGGTCTACTGGTTAAGCCTTTTATCCCCTCTCCTCTCCCCCTCCCCTTAATCTAGTCTCTCCTCTTCTTTTCCCTCTCCCCCTGAAGGATCCGGCATTGCTCTCTCACCTCAATCACTCCCCTGTAGTCCTGTAAAGTTTACGTTGGTCGCTGGTGGCAATGGCAGCAGCAATAGCATGAAAGGCTGCTTTTGCCCAGCCCCTGAGTCTTCCCTCTGCCACATCTTGCCTCCTCTGATTGTGGGCAGGACCGGTGGCATAATAAAGGAGGCAGGGGGAGTGGTCTGCCCCAGATGCCATCTTGGTAAGGGTGCAGGCACCCGTCTTCCTCTCCACCCCCCTCTGCTCCTTCCCCGCCCCCCACCATCACCACTACCACCGCGTGTGCATGCGGCTTCCCTTCTCCCATTCCTCTGTAACATTCCTGTTGCGAACAACAAACCTTAGCCTGCTGTCGCTCCAGCGTCAGCTTTTCCTCTTACATCACTTCCTGGACCCATGCCTAGGAAGTAACATCAGAGGAAGAGCCAACACTGGTGCAACAGCAGCTTGGGGGTTGCCGCTCACACCAGGAATGTTACAGAGGTACGAGGAAGGGAAATGGCATACGCATGGCAAGAGGGGGCAGGGAAGGAATGTGTGGAGGGTGAGGGGCACCACCATCCAGGGCGCCTCTCATCCTCACTATACCACTGGGCAGGGCGCAGCAGAGAGAAGACCCAGGGGCTGACCAAAGGGAACCTGTCATACTGCTGCTGCTGCCGCCAGCAACCACAGTAAACTTTACAGTGAGAGAGGTGGGGGAGTAGTACCAGACCCAAAGGGAGGGGAACCAGGGGGTAGAGATGCCGAACCTATGGGGATAGAGGGGGCACTGCTGGAAATAATGCGACAGGGGGGTGGCCCACCAAAGCGAGTTGGCTGATTGCTGCTGACATAATAAGTTGGCTGAGGGCACTACTATCCCTTGAGCTGGCCCTGAAAGTAATGTTCATAGGACTACAGTGACGGGATAATTTAATAACTGGCCACCACAAATTTGGTACCCAGAGGCAGTGCGCATTTTAGCATCTACATACCTTCATTTAGGCACACTCACGTATGCCAATAGCAGGCGTAAATGTGTGCACCAGAACGCGGCACTATAGCATGTAACTTACAGCAGTCTGTATGTTCCACATTTCAATGTTGGCCACACCTATTCCCTGCGCATTGTTCCTCCCCCTGTACACGTCCCCTTACTTAGCAAGTTGCTTGCTAAAGTTATAGAATCCTGCTTAGTGCCCAACTACCACTGATGCACATAACTGTGACAGTGACATGCCTAAATGATTGTGATCTGTAACTCACGTGTACATTTGGCATATACAGTAAATATGCACCATGTAATAGAATGAGGGAGTAAATGCTGATAAATTGATATTCCTTGCTTCCATAGAGGTTTTTCCATCAAGATATGAGCTCAAGGTTTCTGAAAGCAGGGTGACAAGTTTATATCTGTGGCTGGCGTAGAACTATGGAATGCCTTGCCTGGTATCCTGCGGTTTTGTATGGGGAGGATGAATTTTAAGAAAATGCTGAAAACTCAATTATTTGCCAATGTCTTCTTATGCTAAGGTATATTTCAGTTGATAATCGCCTTTTAGAATTTTGTTGACAGCAATGTATGATTTAAAGCTTGCTTGCATTTCTGAATTGATTGAATTGGTGCTCTATCCCTGTTTATAACAGGGACGATTAATAATGCTGTTTAGACATGTCTATGTTATATGTAGGGAAACAAGATTTTATGTATGTGATATGGAAACCGCATAGTTGTATGCGGTATATAAATTTTTAAATAAATAAATAAAAATGAATCTGCAAGTCAGTCTTGGTCTTTCGAGTGCACCTTCTTCCTTCACACAATTCAAGGAGAAACAGAAATAAACCCATGTGCAATCTGAAGATGCTTCTGTTTGCTAAATTATGACATAATATTGAAAAAGAGACTTTGAAAGCTCCTTTGTCACTTTGATGTGCTGAAGGAAAAATAAATTGACCTGTGTGATGGGTGGGACATGAATAAAAAATAATATTCTGGCCCTGTTAATTAAAAAAATTGATAATACGATTCTGGTCGATATTCAAAACCATTAGCCAGAAACAGTCACCGACAAGTTAAATCGCTTATTTGGAGCTACCTGCTAATTTTCAGCAGCACTGAAACAGTTATCACTGCTGGAAATTAGCGCCTAATTGTAAAGTAGTTATATTGGGGGGTGGGGGGATGGGTGCTCTAGGAGCAGAGAAAGCCATTGGCTGATTAAGTGCTGATATTCATAAACCAAATATGCAATGCCGAAGCCTGGACATGGCCTAGCATTGCATATCTGGAAATAATGCCAGCAGCGGTCAGCAAAATATTCACCACAGCTGGCTGATCCCCAGTAATATAAGTTGCCCACAAAAGAGGCCATCTCCAAAAACATTTTCAATTGTTTTGTACTTATCACGTTTTACATATTTTGGGACTATTAAAAATGTTTTGTTTTTCATGTTACCCTTTTTATTTGTCCAGGAGATGGGGAAGATTTCCTTACAACATTTTTAAAAATGTTTATTGAGCTTACTTCCATGTGTGGTAAACCCTTTTTTCTCAAAAGCACATATTACTTCTGGACTTGATTTCAGAAAGCGTTTGGACACATTGCTGCCTTCTGCCTCCTCCAGCTGTGAATGGGCACTTTAGGAGTTTTCACAGTTCTGGAGATTTTCAGAATGTGTTCTGGAAGCTTGCTCATTTATTAGCCATTAAGGTACAATACGTAGATTGATTTTCAGGTTCAGAAAATCCTGGAATTCCAGCAAATTTTTTTTAAAAAAATCTATCTTGGAGCGGACTTCTTTTTGTGATGCACAAGAAAGAGCACAGTTCACACTTTTTTTTTTTTCCCCAAAATAGCATTTCAGGAGCGGCTCCTCAGCTTTGGACCAGTCTTCCAGTAGATTTGAAGCAGGAGATTGCTTATTTAACCTTATGAATAAAACCGAAAACTGTGCCATGAAGGGGGGAGGGGAGGAGCTAGTGTTGTTAAGCAGGTGGGTCTGATTTGTATTAGGTACTTTTTCATGAAATGTTTGTCATGTATTAAATTTGTTCTGTACACCTCCTAAATCAGTGTTCAACAGTCTATAAACTGGCATTAAATTCAAAGTGTATATGTGAGCCTGGGACCTTTATTCTAAAAATGCGCATGCAATTTAATGAATTAACCTTTTCCTATCGTAATAAATTTTACGTTATGCTGGTTCCAATCGTAATTATTTTAGCAAAGTTTTGTATTATTCACCGTTATCATTTACAGCTATTGTAAACATAATGTAAATAAGTCATAAGTCTGTAAATTCAAATATTTTGTGTTCCTGGCTCTTTATTAGTATGGGACATACGATGGCAACGACATATTTGGAATGTCCCGTCATCCGGGACACACGATAGGAAAAGGTTAAGTATCCAGTTGAATTGCAAATAGGGGTTCTTAAAGTTTAACCGTTCAAGCCCCACAGATCTGTAGCAGAAGGAATGCAAACAGCACAGAGTGCTCATTTGCCTGTAAGATGCACCTTCTGGTTGCAAAGAATTCCTTAGAAATATGTTTTGCTGATGATCAAACATGTTTGATAAGAGCTGGCTAAGGATGAACTATATAAGCCTGAGAACAGATCAACCAAACTGCCCAGATTGCAATTTTTTTTTTAGCAGAATGGAACATGAAACTAAGGTTTCACACTACAGGACTCCAAATGCAAGAATTCATGAACTCGGTTCCCATTATGATGCTACGGTCACATTTAATGAACTTCCCTTCTGTCCTTGGAAGGAAGTGAATACTGTTCCTTGTGTTTTCTTTACTAGGGAACTGGGTAATGGTCAAGAAAGAGGTTGTTTATGCCCAGCCAGCACACTACCAGGATGTGACACTCTGGCAGCCCTGGATCAACCATTAAACAAAATAAGCCTGTGCTTAAAGGCAACAAGGGAAGGGGATACCACATATTTTTCAGGCCTAGGACGATTCATCGCAGCAAGTTCAGCGCAGCCGTTTCAGCGTTGTATCATCCGCAAGGAATCGACCCATTCTGCATTATAAGTTTAAGGCTCACCTCTGCTGGCAAATCCATGTGTGACTTTAGGACAAGTTGCATTCATTCTACCACCACCACTATCAGTTTTGTTCTTGGTTTCGTAAATTAATTCACAGTATAAGCCTGATTTTGGTAAGTCACCTCTTCCTCAAGCACTCCCACTGGAAGAAGATGATTCAGCAGCATTTAGGGGCAATGCATCCCATACCCCCCCTCCCAAATTCTTCCTTCCCCCTTTCCTCCCTGTCCACGATCCCACACCCCTCCAAAATTCTATTCCATTCCATGCAGATAAGCAATAGAATTCACATGCGAGCCTGATTTTGGCATCACCTCTCTCTCAAGCACTCCTACCCAGTGATGTAGTGAGGGTGAGAGTCGCCCGGGGCAGTGGCACTCCACCCCATCTGCTCCTTCCCTGCCTCTTCCTGCTCCTCCCTTATCCTCCCCTTCCTTCTATGCCCCGCCCCTTCCCCATATATCTTTAACGTTCCTGGAGCAAGCAGCAACCCCAGTCTGCTTATTATGCAGCTTTGGCTCTTCCTGTGATGTCACTTCCTAGGTGCGGGTCCAGGAACTGACATCATAGGACAAGCCAATGCTGGCCTGAGCAGCAGGTTGGGGTTACTGCTCATGCTGGGAACGTTAAGGAGGTACAGGGGAAGGAAAGGGGCGCACATGTGCAGTACTGGGGAAGGTGGTGCGAAAGCAGCAGGAAGAGCGGAAAGGAAGATGGGGGCCGGCGCCTGGGGCAGACCGCACCAAGACAGCGCCTGGGGCCCCTCCGCACCCCCTTACTATGCCACTGCTCCCACAAGAAGGGAATGATTCAGTGCGGCCATTTCATTGCAGCCATAATGAAACAGCCGTAATGAATTGTCCTGTTCTGATATATTTTCCCTCTTGCTATAGGGCGCTTAACTCTTTCACTGCTGTCTGTCACACTCATTATCCAGCATGAATTTCAGTGTTTTTCTGATCATTATAAATATACTAATGATGCTTTGTATAATAATGATATTTCTCAGCACTCATTGAGTCTTAACGTCTCTTCAGTTAAGCAATGGAACGGCTGAGGGGTACCATTGCTGGGCTGGGCTTAGGGCATCAGTTGGACTTAATCTGGCCCTGCATTCTGGCTTTAAGGTCTGAGCCTACTAAAACCCATTTATGAAAGATACAACAATGCCACACTAGAAGCAATATTGCAGAAAACTCTTCACTGTGTCTACAGAGGGGTAATCTGTGTAGCTTTTAGTATCCCCAATTGTTCTGAAAATATGGTTCTCACTACAGCATAAGCTTTACACATTCTTTTTTTTTTAACGTCATTAACCCCCTCTTTTATCAAGCTGCGCTAGAGGCTTTTAGCACAAGCTAGTGAGGTAAGTGCTCCGACGCTCACAGGAATTCTATGAGCACTGGAGCATTTACGCTGGCCTGCACTAAAAACTTCTAGCGCAGCTTGATAAAAGCTGGTGTAAATTAATAATGCCATTGTGTCAGATCCTACTCATATTTCTTACTAAACTACTGGAATCAACTGCCCCCACAAACCGATGGACTCCTAAATGTTAGAAAAGCAATATAACTTACCCATTCACCTAAACTCTTCCTACGGTCATATAAGTAAGAAAAAAGAAAAAAAAAAAGTATATTGGAACTAGATCCTCTGTATATGTAAAATTAGGATGCACACATTATATTGTAAGTATGCCAAATTGCAACCCATTTTGACTGTATATTATCGGGCTCATAATCAAAAGATGTCCAAAAAGCATCCTATATCAGCACTTGGACGTCCTAATCACCAGGACATCCAAGTGCCAATAACCAGTAGCTCCTTTCCTGCCCCCTAATGCCATGCTTGCGTGCCCCTTCCCTTCCCCTAAACCTCTTTAGCATTCCCAGCGTGGGCAGCAAACCCAGTCTGCTGTTCACACCAGCTTCGGCTCTTCCTGTGACATCACTTCCTAGGCATGGGTCCAGAAAGTGACGTTAAAGGAAGAGCTGATGATGGTCCGAGCAGCAGGTTGGGGTTCCTGCTCACGCCGGGAACATTAACAAAAGAAGAACATTAGAATAGCCTTACTGGGTCAGACCAATGGTCCATCAAGCCCAGTAGCCCATTCTCAAGGTGGACAATCCAGTTAACCAGTACCTGGCCAAAACTCAAACAGTACCAATATTCCATGCTACTGATCCAGGGCAAGCAGGATCATGAAAAAATTATAGCAGGAGTCGGATGACAGCGGCAGCCCCGGGAGACCATTGAAACAGCACTCAAGTAGTGCGAAACATGTCGGGTCTGGCTCCCAAGGCGGCTGAGATAAGTCATTATTTATATTTTTACTAAATTCAGCATTTGCACAAATATTTGGATTGAGGAAGATTCACAAATTTAGAAAATTAAAATTGTTAAAAAAATAATAATACTCATGGACTGCCGATGATGAGGCACCACACAGCCTTCCCGGTGTAATACTAAATTAAATTACAGCGGTGGAGTGGTGGGGCTGAGGCGTCCTTAACTACACACCAGATTGATTTCAAGTCTTTTTTGTTCCAGATGTATAAAGATATTGATGACTGATCCAGGGCAAGCAGTGGCTTCCCCCATGTCTTTCTCAGTATCAGACTATGGACTTTTCATCCAGGAAATTGTCCAAACCTTTCTTAAAACCTGCTATGCTATGTACTCTTACCACAATCTCTGCAAATGCATTCTAGAGCATAACTATTCTCTGAGTAAAAAAAATAGTCCTTCCTTTTGGTTTTAAAAGTATTTCCTTGTAACATCATTGAGTGTCACCTAGGGCTCCTTTTATGAAGGTGCGCTAGTGTTTTTAGTGCATGCACTGGATTAGCATGCGCTAGCTGAAAAACTGCCGCCTGCTCAAGAGGAGGCGGTAGTGGCTAGCACATGCAGCATTTTAGCGCACGCTATTCCGCTTGTTAAGGCCCTAACACGCCTTCGTAAAAGGAGCCCCTAGTCTTTGTAATTATTAATGGTGGCAAAATCGATCCACTTGAACCCATTCTACACCATGCAGGATTTTGTAGACTTCAATCATATCTCCCCTCAACTGTCTCTTTTTCATGCTAAAGAGCCCTAACTTTTTTAGTCTTTCCTCATATGAGAGGAGTTTCATCCCCTTTATCATCTTGATAGCTTTTTGAACTTTTTCTAGTGCTGCTATATCTTTTTTTTAGATAAGTCGACCAGAATTGAATGCAATATTCTAGGTGAGGTCACACCCATGGAGCGATACTGAGGCATTATAACATTCTTAGTCTTGTTAGCATCCCTTATTTAATAATTTCTAGCATCTTGTTTGCTTTTTTGGCCACCGCTGCACATTGGGTGAAAGGTTTCATCATATTGTCTACAATGACACCCAAATCCTTTTCTTGGGCGCTAACCCCCAAGGTGGACCCTAGTATCTGGTAACTATAATTTGGGCTATTCTTCTCAATGTGTATCACTTTGCATTTGTCCACATTAAATTTCATGTGCCACATTAAATTTCATGTGCCAGTCTTCCAATTTCCTAAAATCTAACATAGTAACATAGTAACATAGTAGATGACGGCAGATAAAGACCCGAATGGTCCATCCAGTCTGCCCAACCTGATTCAATTTAAATTTTTTTTTTTTTTTTTTCTTCTTCTTAGCTATTTCTGGGCGAGAATCCAAAGCTTTACCCGGTACTGTGCTTGGGTTCCAACTGCCGAAATCTCTGTTAAGACTTACTCCAGCCCATCTACACCCTCCCAGCCATTGAAGCCCTCCCCTGCCCATCCTCCTCCAAACGGCCATACACAGACACAGACCGTACAAGTCTGCCCAGTAACTGGCCTAGTTCAATCTTTAATATTATTTTCTGATTCTAAATCTTCTGTGTTCATCCCACGCTTCTTTGAACTCAGTCACAGTTTTACTCTCCACCACCTCTCTCGGGAGCGCATTCCAGGCATCCACCACCCTCTCCGTAAAGTAGAATTTCCTAACATTGCCCCTGAATCTACCACCCCTCAACCTCAAATTATGTCCTCTGGTTTTACCATTTTCCTTTCTCTGGAAAAGATTTTGTTCTACGTTAATACCCTTTAAGTATTTGAACGTCTGAATCATATCTCCCCTGTCTCTCCTTTCCTCTAGGGTATACATATTCAGGGCTTCCAGTCTCTCCTCATACGTCTTCTGGTGCAAGCCTCCTATCATTTTCGTCGCCCTCCTCTGGACCGCCTCAAGTCTTCTTACGTCTTTCGCCAGATACGGTCTCCAAAACTGAACACAATACTCCAAGTGGGGCCTCACCAATGACCTGTACAGGGGCATCAACACCTTCTTTCTTCTACTGACTACGCCTCTCTTTATACAGCCCAGAATCCTTCTGGCAGCAGCCACTGCCTTGTCACACTGTTTTTTCGCCTTTAGATCTTCGGACACTATCACCCCAAGGTCCCTCTCCCCGTCCGTGCATATCAGCTTCTCTCCTCCCAGCATATACGGTTCCTTCCTATTATTAATCCCCAAATGCATTACTCTGCATTTCTTTGCATTGAATTTTAGTTGCCAGGCATTAGACCATTCCTCTAACTTTTGCAGATCCTTTTTCATATTTTCCACTCCCTCTTCGGTGTCTACTCTGTTACAAATCTTGGTATCATCTGCAAAAAGGCACACTTTTCCTTCTAACCCTTCAGCAATGTCACTTACATACATATTGAACAGGATTGGCCCCAGCACCGAACCCTGAGGGACTCCACTAGTCACCTTTCCTTCCTTCGAGCGACTTCCATTAACCACCACCCTCTGGCATCTGTCCGACAGCCAGTTTCTGACCCAGTTCACCACTTTGGGTCCTAACTTCAGCCCTTCAAGTTTGTTCAACAGCCTCCTATGAGGAACTGTATCAAAGGCTTTGCTGAAATCCAAGTAAATTACATCTAGCATATGTCCTCGATCCAGCTCTCTGGTCACCCAATCAAAAAATTCAATCAGGTTCGTTTGGCACGATTTACCTTTTGTAAAGCCATGTTGCCTCGGATCCTGTAACCCATTAGATTCAAGGAAATACACTATCCTTTCTTTCAGCAACACTTCCATTATTTTTCCAACAACTGAAGTGAGGCTCACCGGCCTGTAGTTTCCTGCTTCATCCCTGTGACCACTTTTATGAATAGGGACCACATCCGCTCTCCTCCAATCCCCAGGAATCACTCCCGTCTCCAGAGATTTGTTGAACAAGTCTTTAATAGGACTCGCCAGAACCTCTCTGAGTTCCCTTAGTATCCTGGGATGGATCCCGTCTGGTCCCATCGCTTTGTCCACCTTCAGTTTTTCAAGTTGCTCATAAACACCCTCCTCCGTGAACGGCGCAGAATCTACTCCATTTTCTCGTGTAACTTTGCCGGACAATCTCGGTCCTTCTCCAGGATTTTCTTCTGTGAACACAGAACAGAAGTATTTGTTTAGCACATTTGCTTTCTCCTCATCACTCTCCACATATTTGTTCCCAGCATCTTTTAGCCTAGCAATTCCATTTTTTATCTTCCTCCTTTCACTAATATATCTGAAAAAATTTTTATCTCCCTTTTTTACATTTTTAGCCATTTGTTCTTCCGCCTGTGCCTTCGCCAAACGTATCTCTCTCTTGGCTTCTTTCAGTTTCACCCTGTAGTCCTTTCTGCTCTCCTCTTCTTGGGTTTTTTTATATTTCATGAACGCCAACTCTTTCGCCTTTATTTTCTCAGCCACTAGGTTGGAGAACCATATCGGCTTCCTTTTTCTTTTGTTTTTATTGATTTTCTTCACATAAAGGTCCGTAGCCATTTTTATCGCTCCTTTCAGCTTAGACCACTGTCTTTCCACTTCTCTTATGTCCTCCCATCCTAACAGCTCTTTCTTCAGGTACTTTCCCATTGCATTAAAGTCCGTACGTTTGAAATCTAGGACTTTAAGTATCGTGCGGCCGCTCTCCACTTTAGCCGTTATATCAAACCAAACCGTTTGATGATCGCTACTACCCAGGTGAGCACCCACTCGAACATTAGAGATACTCTCTCCATTTGTGAGGACCAGATCCAATATCGCTTTTTCCCTTGTGGGTTCCGTCACCATTTGTCTGAGCAGAGCCTCTTGAAAGGCATCCACAATCTCCCTACTTCTTTCTGATTCCGCAGACGGAACATTCCAGTCCGCATCCGGCAGGTTGAAATCTCCCAACAGCAGAACCTCCTCTTTCCTTCCAAACTTTTGGATATCCACAATCAGATCCTTATCAATTTGCTGCGATTGAGTCGGAGGTCTGTAGACTACACCCACGTAGATAGAAGTTCCATCTTCTCTTTTCAGAGCAATATGTCACAATCTCCACACTTTTTAACAACTTTGAACAGTTTAGTGTCATCTGCAAATTTAATCACCTCACTCGTCATTCCAATTTCCAGATCATTTATAAATAAATTAAATAGCACCGGTCCCAGTACAGACCCCTGTGGCACTCCACTGCTTACTTTCCTCCATTGAGAAAAATGACCATTTAACCCTACCCTCTGTTTTCTATCCGATGACCAATTCCTAATCCACAAATGAACTTTGCCACCTATCCCATGACTCATTAATTTTCTCAGGAGCCTCTCATGAGGAACTTTGTCAAAAGCTTTCTGAAAATCTAGATACACTACATCAACCAGCTCACCTTTATCTACCTATTTATTCACACCTTCAAAGAAGTCAAATAAATTGGTGAGGCAAGACAACTGAAGATCAGGGAGGTGAAGGTGGCCTTCTCTGAAATCCTTCCTGTACCAAGAGCAGATGGAAAGAGACAAGGGGAATTGCAAGCGATCAACGCCTGGATGAGACGATGGTGCGAAGACGAAGGCTTCGACTTCGTGCGAAACTGGACGGCGTTCTGGGGGAAAAGCAAGTACTACAGAAGGGATGGACTACACCTCAACAAGGAAGGAGCAAGAGTTTTGGCAGGCAACATGAAGAAAGCAATAGAGAAGGCTTTAAACTGAAGGACAGGGGAAAGCCGACAGTCGACCACCGGTCGATGGTACGGACAACAGGATGCCCCGACGTAGGAACAAAGGACTACTACTCATACACAAGAGAGGTCAACCTCACAGCCAACAAAGGAGAACAAGCAGGAAGGGACAACTCAGACACAGGAGGGGATGACCACACAGCAAACATGGGAGATAACACAGGAGCAGTAAAGGATACCGTAAATGAAACTGTAAGGACAGCCAAGAGTAGAAGGTCCAAAAAGGTAACACGAAGGGAACTTAGATGCATGTATACAAATGCTAGAAGTCTAGGAAAGAAAATGGGAGAACTAGAGACGATAGCAAGACATGAGAACATGGATATCATTGGCATAACAGAAACATGGTGGAATGAAGAAAACAAATGGGACACAGTACTACAGGGATACAAACTATATAGAAGGGATCGAGAAGGGCAGAAAGGTGGAGGTATTGCCCTATATGTTAAGGAAGGAATAGATTCTGTTGGAATGATTACAACAGACAGGAAAGAGAAGCTGGAGTCCCTCTGGATCAAAATTCCTGGTCAAAATGGCGCAGATACAAAAATTGGCCTTTACTATCGTCCCCCAGGACAGGCGGAAGACACTGACTCAGAAATGATGGAGGAAATCAAACAAGTATGCAAGACAGGCAATGTAGTTATATTGGGAGACTTCAATCTCCCAGGAATAGACTGGAAACTAGGAGCCTCCAACTGCGGCAAGGAGGCAAAGTTCCTGGAGGTGCTAGGGGATTGCTTCCTGGAGCAAATGGTAAAAGAGCCGACAAGAGGCGACGCCACCTTGGACTTGGTCCTAAATGGTCTCACGGGACCGATAACAGAAGTAGAAGTCATGGCTCCACTGGGAACGAGTGATCACAATGTAATCAACTTTAAACTGGACATCGGGAAAGGGAAACATGCCAAAACCTTAACCACCACCTTAAACTTTAAAAAGGGTAAATACGATTGCATGAGAGCCATGGTAACAAAATGACTCGAGAAGATGGTGGACAAACTTGAAACAGTAGATCAGGCATGGTGCCTATTGAAAAATACTATTGCAGAAGCGCAAGATCTCTACATTCCGAGGATTTCTAAAGATCGGAGAACTAAAGGCAAAGGAAAACCGGCATGGCTTACCATACAGGTGAAGGAAGCCATAAAAGAAAAGAAGGACTCTTTCAAAAAATGGAAATGCACAAAGACAACCGAAGCCTGGAACAAACATAAAGATGAACAGAAGAAATGTCACAAGGCGGTGAGGGATGCAAAACAGGACTATGAGGAAAAAATAGCCCGGGAGGCCAAAAACTTCAAGCCCTTCTTTAGATACGTGAAGGGGAAAAAACCTGCAAAAGAGGCAGTGGGACCCCTGGACGACAAGGGAAGAAAAGGGTACATCAAGGAAGATAAACAGATCGCAGACAAACTAAATTCCTTCTTTGCGTCCGTCTTTACGAAGGAGGACACCTCAACAATACCTGAAGCGGAGAAACTGTTTACAGGAGAAATAGAGGACAGCCTCACCACAGTTGAAGTGAACTTAGATCAGATATACTACCAGATCGACAAACTTAAAAGTGACAAATCCCCTGGACCGGATGAAATTCACCCAAGAGTCTTGAAGGAATTGAAGGTTGAAATCGGAGAGTTATTGCAAAAACTTGCAAACCTGTCAATCAGAACTGGTCAGATACCAGACGACTGGAAGAAAGCGAACGTCACGCCAATTTTCAAAAAAGGATCGAGAGGAGAACCGGGCAATTATAGACCTGTGAGTCTTACGTCTGTCCCAGGCAAGATGATTGAATCACTGATCAAGGATAGCATAGTTCAGCACTTGGACACACACGACTTGATGAAACCCAGTCAACATGGATTCAGGAAAGGGAAATCGTGTTTGACGAATTTACTCCAATTCTTTGAGACCGTGAACGAGCAAATTGATAGTGGAAAGCCGGTGGACATAATATACTTGGACTTCCAGAAAGCGTTCGACAAAGTTCCACACGAAAGACTTCTCAGGAAACTACAAAGCCATGGCATAGAGGGAGATATACAAAGATGGATAGGCAAATGGCTGGATAACAGGAAGCAGAGAGTGGGCATTAATGGGAAGTTCTCCGACTGGGAGATAGTGACTAGTGGTGTACCCCAGGGCTCAGTACTTGGACCGATCCTTTTTAATATTTATATCAATGACTTGGAAAACGGAACATCCAGTGAGATCATCAAGTTTGCAGATGACACAAAACTCTGCCGGGCAATCAGATCGCAGGAGGATAGTGAGGAACTCCAGAGCGATTTGTGTCGGTTAGAAAAATGGGCGGAGAAATGGCAGATGAAGTTCAACGTGGAGAAATGCAAGGTAATGCATTTAGGCAGTAAGAATAAGGAATATGAGTACAGAATGTCAGGTGCAAGTCTGGGAAAAAGTGTACAAGAAAGGGATCTGGGTGTACTGATAGATAGGACCCTGAAGCCGTCAGCACAATGCGCGGCAGCGGCAAAGAAGGCAAATAGAATGTTGGGCATGATAAAGAAAGGAGTCTCGAGTAGATCGGAGAAAGTTATAATGCCGCTTTATAGGGCAATGGTCAGACCCCACTTGGAATACTGCGTCCAACATTGGTCTCCCTACCTAAAGAAGGATATAAAACTGCTGGAGAGGGTGCAGAGACGAGCAACCAAACTAGTGAAGGGTATGGAGAAACTGATATATGAGGATCGACTTAAAACACTGGGATTGTTCTCCCTTGAGAAAAGGAGACTGCGTGGGGATATGATCGAGACCTTCAAAATACTGAAAGGAATCGACAAAATAGAGCAGAGAAGATTATTTACATTGTCCAATTTGACACGGACAAGAGGACATGAAATGAAGCTAAGGGGGGACAAGTTCAGGACTAATGTCAGAAAGTTCTGCTTCACACAGAGAGTGGTTGGCATCTGGAATACTCTCCCAGGGGAGATTATTGCAGAATCAACAGTCCTAGGCTTCAAAAGCAAACTAGATGCATATCTCCTTGAGAGAGGCATATAAAGTATGGTTGGCTATAAAATAAACCAGGTGTATACCTGGCAGGGCCTCCGCGTGTGCGGATCGCCGGACTTGATGGACCGAAGGTCTGATCCGGAGATGGCGCTTCTTATGTTCTTATGTTCTTATGTTCTTAAGATCTCCCTTGGCTAAACCCATGCTGACTCTGTCTCCTTAAATCATGTTTGTCTACGAGTTCCATAATTTTATTTTTTATAATTATTTCCACTATTTTGCCTGGCACTGAAGTCAGGCTTACCAGTCTGTAATTTCCTGAATCTCCCTTGGAACCCTTTTTAAAAATTGGCATAACATTGGCCACCTTCCAATCTTCAGGTACCACAGATGATTTTAGCTATGGCCTCTGAAAGTTAATTGAAAAATTCATTAGTCCAATAAAATGGTATATTTTTATTTTCAATTTTTGTTTTATTTTAATTTGTAAAGTGGTGATTGTTTGTCAGTTTCTTCAAATTTACATCTGCTATATTTATATTTTGCAGAGTATTAGGGTCTATGTGTCATTGTTTTTGTGGTGTTTCACTGTATGCAATTTAACTTCTTGGCGGTTCAGTTTAACCTTTATCTACATATTTCTATTTTTAGTTTGTGATTACATATTCCATACTGGGTGAGGGTGTATCTGTGTTCTGTGTGTATGAAAGACATGGGGCTCCTTTTATCAAGCTGCGGTAGGCGGTTAACGCGCGGAATACTGCACGTCCAACCGCCTGCTGCTCTAGTCGGTAACGCCTCCATTGATGAGGTGTTAGTTTTTTGGTGTGCCGCGGGGGTTAGCGCGTGATGAAATGTCCGATGCACTAACCCCCATAGCGCACCTTGATAAAAGGAGCCCATGGTTTTCTGTTAGCGTTGACTAGCCTTGTTTGGCAAAATGCATCGCGCATGGTTCTTGGGAGCACCTTGAATAAACCTGATTTGAATTTCCTTATTGTCTGTCGATCTTTTGTTTCTTTTGTTTCATGTTGGATTCTTTGGTGGACTGCTTGCCTTGTTGTTTCGTTACAAGTTAACATACATGGAGTGGAACGTACTAGAGGAGTTACAGATTTGGTTGTTTATACGTACATATGGGCTACAGTTGGTCGACATAGAGTGAAGTAGTTGCTAGGCGTTGTAAACTTGCCCCTCTTCTACAATGCTACGCAGCAACTGCCCCAAAGCCCTTTAAATCTTTATGGGCTTCAGGGCCGTTACCGTGCAGCAGCCACTAGCGCGGCTTTGTAGAAGAGGGGGTTGGTTATTAATATAGACTTATATTTCGGATAGTATTACTGCTTTACAATATATTTGAACACTTTTACATATGTATGGAAAGGATTCAGAGTTAAAGTCCTGGGTATGTAGGTGGGAAGGGAAGGAAGGGGGATTTGTTCAGAGATGTTTGGGGGTTGCATAGAAGAAAAACTGTTGACTGATATGCTACTCTTTGTTTGTTTTGAATTTTTTTTTTAAAAAAAGAAATACAGGTGGAAATAAAGAAGTAAATAAGAAAACAGATAAATGAGGGCGGAGCAGGGGTGGGGTGTGGGTGGGGCAGGGGCAGGGGGATCCAGTTTATTTGTGTGCCTAGGGGCCCTCGAAGAATTAATTCTGCACTGGTCTCAACCACACATTGAGACTTTGGAGCTCTGCCTGCCTCTTGGGTCCTGCACATGGAACTGGGAGCATTTCTGAAAATGCTACCCTGGAGGATCTAGATTTCAGCTTTCTACCTAAGAGCCTAAATTTGGCTTCCAGAACCTCACTCCCACATTTTTCAATGGTAAAAGAGGAAAAGGAGATAGCTGACAGGTTAAACGAGTTCTTCACGTCAGTCTTCACAACCAACATTCCGGAAACCGAGGAGATCATAAAAGGAGATCAGGATGAAAACCTGGTCCAACTAGAGGTGAGCAAAGTGGACAGGCTAAAGAGCGACAAATCGCCAGGTCCGGACGGCATTCACCCAAGGGTACTAAAGGAACTAAGGAACGAAATAGCTGAGCCACTTCGACAAATATGCAACCTATCCTTAAAAACTGGAGAGATTCCGGAAGACTGGAAAATAGCAAATGTCACGCCCGTCTTCAAGAAAGGCTCAAGGGGAGACCCAGGAAACTACAGGCCGGTGAGCTTGACCTCGGTCCCGGGAAAGATGATGGAAGCGCTGATTAAAGACTGCATCTGGGAACACATCGAAAACACTGGGCAGCTAAAGCCGAGCCAGCATGGCTTCTGCAAGGGCAGATCATGCCTCACTAACTTATTATACTTCTTTGAGGGGGTAAGCAGGCAGGTGGATAAAGGGGAATCTATAGACATCATTTACCTTGACTTCTAAAAAGCCTTCGACAAGGTACCACATGAAAGACTGCTAAGGAAGCTATGGAACCACGGAGTGCAAGGGGAGGTCCACCAATGGATCAAAAACTGGCTGGCGGACAGGAAACAGAGGGTTGGAATAAAAGGCCATTATTCACACTGGCAATGGGTCACGAGCGGAGTTCCACAGGGGTCGGTGCTGGGACCGCTCCTGTTCAATATATTTATCAATGACCTGGAGGCAGGAACAAAATGTGAGATTATTAAATTTGCAGATGACACTAAACTATACAGCAGGGTCAAAACCATGGAGGACTGCGAAGACCTCCAAAAAGATCTGACAACGTTGGAAGAGTGGGCCAAAAAGTGGCAAATGAACTTCAACATAGGGAAATGCAAGGTCATGCATGTAGGAAAAAAGAACCCGATGTTCACTTACAAAATGGGGGGATCACCGCTAGGGGTGAGTAACCTTGAAAGAGACCTGGGAGTGATGGTAGACACATCATTGAAGGCGTCAGCGCAGTGCGCCACAGCCTCAAGGAAGGCGAACAGAATGTTTGGCTCAAGGAAGGCGAACAGAATGTTGGGCATCATTAGGAAGGGTATCACGACCAGGACGAAGGAAGTAATCCTGCCACTATATCGTGCAATGGTGCGCCCGCAGCTGGAGTACTGTGTCCAGTACTGGTCGCCGTACCTCAAGAAGGACATGGCGGTACTTGAGAGAGTCCAGAGAAGAGCAACTAAGCTAATAAAGGGTATGGAAGACCTCTCATATACTGACAGATTGAAGAAGTTGGGGCTTTTCTCCCTGGAAAAGCGGAGACTTAGAGGAGACATGAGAGAAACCTTCAAGATCATGAAGGGCATAGAAAGAGTGGACAGGGACAGATTTTTCAAATTACGGGGAACCACAAGCACAAGGGGGCACTCGGAGAAATTGAAAGGGGAAAGGTTTAGAACAAACGCCAGAAAGTTCTTTTTCACTCAGAGGGTGGTGGATACATGGAATGCGCTACCGGAGGATGTGATAAGCATAAGCACACTACAGGGCTTCAAAGAGGGTCTTGACAGGTATCTGGAGGACAAAGGGATTGAGGGGTACAGATAGGAGTAGAGGTAGGTAATAGGGATAGGATTAGAGGCAGTTACAAAATTAGTCAGGGATGCTGTTCAGGCAATTAGGCCTGATAGGCCGCCGCGGGAACGGACCGCTGGGCAGGATGGACCTCTGGTCTGACTCAGAGGAGGCGACTTCTTATGTTCTTATGTTCATTGGTACCTATATGTACCAAGACAGCTGGCTCCTCCCTAGCACTATCTAAAATCCTATCTAAGTGACACATGAAGTCCGCCACCTTCACACCAGGCAGGCAAATGACCAGGTGATTCTCACGCCCACCAGCCACCCGGCTATTTAAATGCTTAAAGATCAAATCAACTACAACAGCTGTCCTAACCCTTCCCTGGTGGGCAGGTCCTACCTACAGGATTATTTCCTACTTCACCAGGGTGATGCTCTCCTACAAGGAGACCTCTCCCCTCCAAGACAGCGCAGGGGCTACCAGACTGGAGGTGGGACTTATCTACAGTATCTGTGTAGGTCTCCTCTATGTACTTCTCTGTCTCCCTCAGTTTCTCCAAATCTGCTACTCTAGCCTCAAGGGAAAATACTCGTTCTCAGAGCTAGGAGCTCTTTGCAGCATGCACACACATATAACTTCTCGCCAACTGGGAAAAAAATAGCATATGTGGAGGCGCGCAGTAGTGGGGAATAGGGAAGGAGTGAGGGAGCAGAGAGAAGGATGAGTGCCAGCACCCTCACCAAGACGGCACCCCAGGCAGACTGCCTCCCGCCTCTCCCCCCCCCCCTTTATTACACCACTGCCGATAACTGAAACCATCTTTCTGTACATCTAGTGAGATGTTCCAGCTAGAGAATGACACGGTGGTTGTTACCCGCGGCTAGCCGCAAGTAGCCGCGGGTAACCCGCTGAAACAGGAAGAGAAAATTAGTGGTTGCTGCGGGGATGGGGACAAGGCCATTCACCGCCCCGTGGAGCGGTGAATGGTCTCGTCTCCGCAGTGAAGCCAGCACGGATCGCGCGGTCCTGAATCCCCACCCGATCGCCACATCCCACGTCCTGTCATCTCCCTCCCTCCACCTCACCTTAGGTGCTTGCCGAATCCGAGTTTAATTCTTCTCCCAGCCAGCACGCTTTCAATAAGTCGCGCGTGCGCAGCTGCTTGAATTGTTGAATCTCCTCTGAAGCAAACGGAAACAGGAAGTTGGGTAAGAGGAGAAGATTCAACAGCTCAAGCAGCCGTGCACGTGGCTTATCGAAAGTGTGTGGCTGGGAGAAGAATTAAAGTCAGACTCGGCAGGCACCTAAGGTGAGGTGGAGGGAGGGAGATGGCAGGACGCGGCGATCGGGCGGGAGGGTGCTTCTGGACCACGCGATCCGTGATCATGCATGTTTCCTCACATTAGGAAGGAGGGAGTGGACATTAGTCGTGGGGATGGGGCGGGCACAGTGATCGCGGGGACAGGACGGGGACAGTGGTTGCGGTGACGGCAACGGGACGGGGACAGTGGTCGCAGGGACGGGGCGGTGACAAGGATGGTGGTCGCAGGGACGGGGACAAATTTTTTCCCCGTGACATTCTCTAGTTCCAGCCTCTGTGCATCCAGAGCATGAGATGGGCATGGTGGAGGTGTGTTATGGGCAGGTTTTGGGTAGTATCAAAGTCATGTTAGAAATGGATGTCTTACAGCAATAAACATTTTGCAAGACATCCTAGACGGAACTTATACGTTTGAAACTAGACCTTTCTAAGAGCCACAAAGGTGCCAAAACTGATCAGATGATCACCGCATCAAGGTAAGACACCCCCACACTCCCCCAGTGCTCACTGACCCCCTTCCATCACACAAAAATGGGATATTAAAAACTAATAAACTTGAAACTTGAACAAAAAGGTACATACCTATCTCTAAAACAGTAGCATCTGGTATGGGGAAGCCTAGTAGAGCTATATACAGGTGTCTTAAGTAGTGTGATGGATAGGCTAATGAACCATAGAAAGGAGGACCCAGGCCCATAAACCCCTCTACTACATTTATGATAGAATGTTTGAGCCTACCCAAACCCCACTACACTGCCCTATAGGTGCCACCTGCAGCTATAAGTGGTTTTTTATTTTTTTTTATTTTTTTTTTTTTTTCTCTCTCGTTTTCTTTGCAGGATCAGCAGGAGAGGCAGAGGGGAGAAAGCCTGATCCAGAGAGGCAGAGGGGAGACAGCCGAAGCGAGGAGAGGCAGAGGAGCGGAAGCCTGATCGGGGTCGAGGCGAGAGAAAGCTCCGCCCACCCCCACCGCGTCAGAGGTCGCATCGGTGCCGGGCTCCCCCTTTAAGAAGAAGGGAGCCGGACCACGAGGCAGACCTCGGCAGCGTTTTTGGTTTTTTTTTCTCTCTCGTTTTCTTTGCAGGATCAGCAGGAGAGGCAGAGGGGAGAAAGCCTGATCCAGAGAGGCAGAGGGGAGACAGCCGAAGCGAGGAGAGGCAGAGGAGCGGAAGCCTGATCGGGGTCGAGGCGAGAGAAAGCTCCGCCCACCCCCACCGCGTCAGAGGTCGCATCGGTGCCGGGCTCCCCCTTTAAGAAGAAGGGAGCCGGACCACGAGGCAGACCTCGGCAGCGTTTTTGGTTTTTTTTTTTCTCTCTCGTTTTCTTTGCAGGATCAGCAGGAGAGGCAGAGGGGAGAAAGCCTGATCCAGAGAGGCAGAGGGGAGACAGCCGAAGCGAGGAGAGGCAGAGGAGCGGAAGCCTGATCGGGGTCGAGGCGAGAGAAAGCTCCGCCCACCCCCACCGCGTCAGAGGTCGCATCGGTGCCGGGCTCCCCCTTTAAGAAGAAGGGAGCCGGACCACGAGGCAGACCTCGGCAGCGTTTTTGGTTTTTTTTTTCTCTCTCGTTTTCTTTGCAGGATCAGCAGGAGAGGCAGAGGGGAGAAAGCCTGATCCAGAGAGGCAGAGGGGAGACAGCCGAAGCGAGGAGAGGCAGAGGAGCGGAAGCCTGATCGGGGTCGAGGCGAGAGAAAGCTCCGCCCACCCCCACCGCGTCAGAGGTCGCATCGGTGCCAGGCTCCCCCTTTAAGAAGAAGGGAGCCAACGGCGCCCAGCCGTTCGGCGCGCGGCGAAGGCGAGCGGCAAAGGCGCTCGCCTTAGCGGGAGCGCCTTTGCGAAGAGCCTTAAGAAGAGCCTAATCCAGGGCAACAGGACACCGTAGGGCAAATCCTACATTCTAAACACCTACTGTTCAGATCTCTCTAACATCTATCTTTTCAACTTTACCCTCCAGAGGCCCTAACCTCACTCTCATACTATCTCTCATACTCTCTCATTTACTCTCTCTCGATTATTCTCTCTCATTCACTCTCTCCCTTTTTTTGATATGGCAGGGCGGACAAGGAGTGTGAAACCCACAAGCAAGATCGGCATCCCCTGCACTGAGGTGATCCGGGAGCTGACCACAGCCTACATACAGACGGAGGAGAGCACAGCACCGGGAAAGGACGTCTCCGTGCAGACCGAGACCATCCCACAGCAGTACATTACGGCCTCTACACAGACAGAGGAGGTCGGCCAGCAGGATGACGACATCATCCAGGAACTAAGGAGCCTCAGGGAGGAGGTGAAACGTCTGAGAGGCATCAGAGAGGATGAGGCCTATATCGATGGGATAGTGCAGGAACTATCCCAAATCACGGAACGGGCCCGTGACGGATCTCTCATGGTGACACCAGGGCCGACGACACAGAAACCAACTGCTGGAGTTCAGGAGATGGATGGAGACACTGACTCCTGGCAGTTAGTGACCTCCTCCACAGGTAAACGTAGGAAACCCCCCCTCTCCCCCCCCCCATTTACAATCTCTTCACCTTCTTACTCCTTCTCTCACCAGGGCAGCTTCACATCGACTCCACATCTGAATCTGAAGAACAGATTCCTGGTTTTGCAGGAAGAGACTACTGACGTAGAGCAGGAAGAGACTACCGACGTAGAGCAGGACCAGGATCAACACACATCCCCATCTCCGGGGACAACAGATCGACACCCCCAAAAGAAGCGTAGAGTGATAGCCATCGGGGACTCCATGTTGAGGGGCACCGAGGGACCAATATGCAGACCGGATTTACAGACGAGGGAGGTCTGCTGTCTACCCGGAGCCAGAATACGAGATGTGACCGCTTGTCTTGATCGACTTCTAAGGCCCCAGGATCACTTCCCAATGCTAATCATCCACATCGGAACAAATGACACTGCCAAGAACACCCTGGAGGATATAGCTAGAGACTTCGGAGCTCTGGGAAGGAGGCTGAAGCAGACAGAGGCACAGGTAGTATTCTCTTCAATTCTTCCTGTTAGGGGCAGAGGAAGGGACAGGGACGAACGTATCCTGAAGACGAATGAGTGGCTACAACGATGGTGCCGGGAAATGAACTTCGGATTCCTGAATCACGGTGAGGCACTACAGGGACTACAGGGACCAGACGGACTCCACCTGACCAACAGAGGTAAGAACGTCTTCGGACACCGATTAGCCCGCCTACTTCGAAGGGCTTTAAACTAGGTAAGTCGGGGGTGGGTACCCACTTTTACACCGGAGCAGTAAGTAACAATCCTGAGGTGGCGAACAAAAACTCCGCTTCTAAGTCCGAGGTAAATACCCTTACTGCAACAGATTCACTAGGAGACACCTTAACTCATAAGGAGCTTAGTAAACACCAAGAGTGGAGAGCTATGTATGTTAACGCACGCAGCCTGGGGAATAAACTTCTAGAACTGGAAACAGAAATGGTTAATGCAGACTTAGACGTGGTGGCTGTGTCCGAAACATGGTTCACGGACTCTCATGGGTGGGATATGACTATACCAGGATACAACTTGCTTCGCCAAGACAGAGAGGGTAAGTTAGGAGGAGGGGTAGCACTTTACATCAAAGAGAACATTAAGACAACCAGGATCACGGATGTCAAGTATACTGGGGAATCTATCTGGGTAAACCTGGCCAGAGGCGGAGAAAAATGCCTATACCTTGGTGTGGTATATAGACCTCCTAGACAATCGGAGGACAAAGACGCAGAATTAATCGAAGACATTGAGAATATCACCTTGCGGGGGGATGTTGTTCTATCAGGAGACTTCAATATGCCTGATGTAGACTGGAACACACTCTCAGCAACAACTTGTGATAGCAGGAGGATATTAGCGTCCATGAAGGGAGTACAGCTCAAACAAATGGTGCTAGAGCCTACTAGGGCCCAGGCCATCCTGGACCTGGTACTTACGAACGGGGAAAGCGTCTCGGAGGTCTCGGTGGGAGAAACGCTAGCCACCAGTGACCATAACATGGTATGGTTTAACCTTAGGAAAGGCTTCCCTAGATCTCAAACAAGAACAAGGGTACTCAATTTCCGGGGCACTGACTTCGCACGCATGGGAGATTTCGTTCATCAGACACTACAGGTTCAAGAAGTAACTAATAATGTGGAAGCTATGTGGTCAACCTTGAAGTCGACCCTTCATGAGGCATCTATCCGCTACATTAAATCGGTAAATAAACAACAAAGAAACAAGAGACCCAAATGGTTCACTGATGAGGTCTCGAACCGCGTCAAGGAGAAGAAAAGAGCATTTCTCTTATACAAACGCACCGGGGAGAAGGAAGCAAACATTGAATACAAGACAAAGTCTGCAGCGGTCAAAACAGCAGTCAGGGAGGCCAAACTTCGAATGGAAGAAACTCTAGCGAAGAACATTAAGAAAGGGGACAAGTCCTTCTTCAGGTACATTAGTGACAGGAAGAAGAACACAAATGGGATAGTACGCCTTAGAACGACAGACGGGAATTATGTGGAAACAGATTCCGATAAAGCCAAACTGCTGAATGATTACTTCTGCTCGGTCTTTACCTGCGAGGCACCAGGGCACGGGCCAAGGCTGGAAATGAAGCAAAGCATGGAAGATCCATTTCAGAATTTTGAGTTCACACCTGCTGATGTCTACAGTGAACTGTCAAAACTTAAGGTGAACAAAGCCATGGGACCGGACAATTTGCACCCAAGAGTGCTCAGAGAGCTAAGCGATGTTTTGGCAAAACCGTTAGCAGTACTCTTCAATCTCTCCCTAAGTACGGGGAGAGTCCCCCTGGACTGGAAAACAGCCAACGTCATTCCTCTGCACAAAAAAGGTTGCAGAGCAGAGGCTGCAAATTACAGACCAGTAAGTCTCACATCAGTAGTATGTAAACTCATGGAAACTTTACTTAAAGGTAAACTAGACACGATTTTGGACGAGGGGAACCTAAGGGATCCCTGTCAACATGGATTCACTAGGGGTAGGTCATGCCAATCCAATCTAATCAGCTTCTTTGATTGGGTGACGGGAAAGTTAGACTCGGGAGAGTCTCTGGACATAGTGTACTTGGATTTCAGAAAAGCTTTTGACAGTGTCCCACACCGCAGACTATTGCACAAGATGAAGTCGATGGGGTTAGGTGAGAAACTAACTGCATGGGTCAACGATTGGCTGAGTGGAAGACTTCAGAGGGTGGTGGTCAACGGCACCCTCTCTGAGACATCGGAAGTGACTAGCGGAGTGCCGCAGGGCTCGGTCCTGGGACCATCCCTTTTCAACATATTCATAAGGGACTTGACCCAAGGGCTTCAGGGTAAAGTAACATTGTTCGCCGACGACGCCAAACTGTGTAATATAGTAAGTGAAAGCAATCTCAAGGATAATATGACGCAGGATTTGATCACGTTGGAAAACTGGTCCTCGACATGGCAGCTGGGCTTCAACGCTAAGAAATGTAAGGTCATGCATCTCGGCTGCGGAAATCCATGCAAAACTTACACCTTAAATGGGGAAACACTAGCTAGGACTTCAGAAGAACGGGACTTGGGAGTAATCGTCAGTGCTGATATGAAGGCTGCCAAACAGATGGAGCAGGCCTCATCCAAGGCAAGGCAGATGTTGGGATGTATCAATAGAGGCTTCATCAGCCGCAAACCTGAAGTCATAATGCCGCTTTACAGAGCCATGGTGAGACCTCACCTGGAATACTGTGTGCAATTTTGGAGACCACACTACCAAAAAGATGTGCTTCGAGCTGAATCTGTCCAGCGAATGGCCACTAGAATGGTCTCCGGACTCAAGAGTCTCACATACGAAGAAAGACTGGGCAAACTACAGCTATACACTCTTGAGGAGCGTAGAGAAAGGGGAGACATGATTGAGACATTTAAGTACATCACAGGTCGTGTCGAGGCGGAAAGCGATATATTCTTCCCCAGGGGACCCTCGGTCACAAGGGGGCACCCGCTCAAACTCAGAGGAGGGAAATTTAATGGTGACACCAGGAAGTATTTCTTCACAGAAAGGGTTGTAGATCACTGGAACAAACTTCCGGTGCAGGTGGTCAAGGCCACCAGCGTGCTAGACTTTAAGAATAAATGGGACATCCACGTGGGATCCCTATGGGGGTCGAGCTAAGGATCTGGGTCATTAGCACTCAGACTTGATGGGGTGGGTCAGAAGAGTGGGCAGACTTGATGGGCTATAGCCCTTTTCTGCCGTCATCTTTCTATGTTTCTATGTTTCTATGTTTCTATTGGGATGGTACACAGGAGGGTATAGTAGATTTAGGGGGAGTTGGGGGGCTCACCCTAAATTATAAGGGGTTATGATGAGATATGCAGCTGGCACCCTTTATGAGAAGTTCACAGCAGTGCCCTCTAAGATTTCCCATTGTTCTTTCGGGATGTCTATGTGACCTGTCAATTACTATGCTGGCTCCACCCACATCCAAATGGTCAGGATTAGGACATTTTCAACCTGGATATTTTTGTGATCAAAAATGGGATATAAAGTTAGACATCCCAGTGGCCAAGGCGTCTAAGCAGATGATTTAAAAAAAAAAAAAAAAAATGTTTGGATGTCCAGCAGTTTGCCATTTGAAAATAGCTATTCTTGTTCCTTCAACTTTGGACATTCAGCTGGAAACATTCAAGTTGGACTTAGATGTGTTGTTTTGTTTTTTAAATGCTCCTCCTCGAGGTCTGACAATTAAGTTCATGAACTTGCCACTGTGTGCTTTCGTTGGCAGCACTGTACAAACAACTCCGTGAGGTTTCATAACCTTGGCATATCAGTGTCTCACACTTGTGTTCATGTTGACGTGTGGCAGAGTCTTGCTGAGAGGCGTTCATTATTATTGTTGCATGTTTTCGTGTGCCATCGCGAGAATGTCAGAGCTTGAATTAGAGCAACAAAGAAGCATTAAATTTCTTGTTAAACAGCAAGAGTGGAAATGAAATCAGGGACATGTTAGTCCAAGTTTATGGGGATAATACCATGAAGAAAACAGCAGTGTACAAATGGATTCAACTTTTTTTCTGAGGGGAGAGAAAGTGACACTGATGAAGAGAGGTCAGGACAGCTAGTAAGGAGCAGGACTGCTGAAAACATTGCAAAAATTAATTGAATTGTGCATCAAAATCATCGGCTGACATCAATAGAGAAACAGGGAAATCTTAAATGAAAATCTTGGCATGAGAAAACTGTGCAAAAATGGTCCTGAAGGAGCTCACTGATGAACAAAAGCAAAGGAGAGTCAAAGTTTTCCAAGACCTTTTGGAGAGGCAACATGATGTTTTGGGCCATGTTAACACTGGTGATGAAACATGGGTGTACCCGTATGATCCTGAAACAAAGTGTCAAAGGGCACAATGAAAGTCACCCAATTCTCCACGACCAAAAACGTTTCGTCAGTCCAAATCAAGAGTCAAGCCGATGTTGCTAACCTTTTTTGATATCAGAGGGATTATTCATTATGAATTTGTATTAGAGAATGACAAGGTGACAAAATTCATCACTGTCCCCGTCCCCGCGGATAACCGTGGGAAACCATCTTCATGTCATTCTTTAAGGAGAGAGGGAAGAATCAGAGTAAGAATGGCACAACCACTGACCCGCAAGCTTTGCTTTGAAGAATGCTGGTTTAGAAGGATTGAGGTTGAAATAGACACTAGAAAATGACATGGGATTATTTCCCACGGTTATCTGTGGGGACGGGAACGGTGATTAATTTTGTCATCGTGTCATTCTCTAATTTGTATCAACTGGACAAACAGTTAACCGGGTTTACTATTTGGAAGTGCTAAAAAGGCTGCGTGAAAAAGTTAAACAAAAACAACCTTAGCTTTTCACCAACTCATGGCTCTTGCAAAACAACAATGTACCAGCTCACACGGCACTATCTGTGAGGGAGTTTTTAGGTAGTAAACAAATAACTGTATTGGAACACCCTCCCTACTCACCTGATTTGGTCTCCAATGACTTTTTTCTTTACCCGAAGATAAAAGAAATATTGAAAGGAAGACATTTTGATGACATTCAGGACATTAAGGGTAATACAACGAAAGCTCTGATGGCCATTCCAGAAAAAGAGTTCCAAAATTGCTTTGAGGGTTGGACTAGACACTGGCGTCGGTGCTTAGCTTCCAATGGGCTTACTTCAAAGGTGACCATAGTGATATTCAGCAATGAGGTATGTAGCACTTTTTCAAGGATGAGTTCATGAAATTAATTTCCAGACCTCATATGTTAAACCTGTAACCCGTTCTGAGCTTGATGAGGACAACAGGATAGAAAATGGATTAAATAGATACATAAATAAGGTAACAGTAATACAGAATTTAAGCACATTGCAAAAATAAACACTGAAAAATTCAGAGTTGTGATATGGGAACCTTTAGATCACAGTTCAAAAGCATTTATCTGGTTAAAGTCAGGAATTAATCAGATAAATGCATGTTTTAAAATTTTTTGTGCTGCTAAATATGTACTGGTCAATATTCAGTTGACTTATGACATTCTGTAACAATTACTTCTCAATCAGTAACCAGACTCCTGAGGCAGACTGCTTTGGGCCAAAACACGATCTTGTCGAGCCTTATTGCACAATAAAGTAACTGAGCACCAAAAGTCACCTTCATTGTTGTTTCTTGATTTCCAAGTTCTGGGAAGGTGGTATCTCCTGTTTCCGAGAGGGTCACTGTGGACTGCTTCAGAACTGTTCTTGTTACTTGCCTTCAAATCTGCAGCGTTATCTGCCAAACAAGCCATGCGATCTGCAGTGATTTGGTGGTACCTGACTACCAGCGGTGACAACTGGATAGGACTAGGACTGGCACATTCTCAGTGACTGGACCACATGAGTGGAAAAAGCTACCTTCAGAGATTTGAAAAACAAAACAAAACAAAAAACCCAAATTAATCTGCCTTCCTTTAAGCGCCAGTTGTGTTTGGCTTTTGATATTGAGATGATGATTTTCCTCTCAGCACTTCACAATTCAGTTGGAAAACTTATAGTGATGGACTGGTTCTGGAATTTTTCTGAAATTGTTTTATTTATCTGTATGTGCTATGTTTGTTTTTATATTGTATATGTTTATTCTGTTTTCAGCCTTGGAATAATGCAGATTATAAATAATAAAACATAACCATATTGCTTAAAGTAGAGGCTTTGAAAATCTATGCAGGCCCTAACTGGAAGAGTCCAGGTGCCCTACCCTGGGATTGGTATGCATGTGTGTTAATCAGTGGGAAAGGGCATTACAGGGTATGTATGGGTCAGTGCAATGGCGTAGCGAGGGTGAGAGGCATCGAGAGGGATGGCACCCCTCCCTGCCCTCTTCTCCACCCACACCCCATCTGATCCTTCCCCCACCTCCCTAGGCACGGGTCCAGAAAGTGATGTCAGAGGAGGAGCAGCTGCTCGCGCCAGGGATGTTAAAGAGGTATGGGGGAAGGGGTGCGCACGGTAGTGGGGAGGTGGGGAAGGAGTGGGGGTGGGCAGAGAGGAAATGGGTGTCAGAGCCCCATCAAGACGGTGCCCGAAGTAGACCGCCCCCCTGCCCCCCCTTACTATGCCACTGAGGCAGTAGATGGGTGGAGGAATAGGTAATACAGTCTTTTACATCCCCCCCCTTTTACAAAACCGTAACACAGTTTTTAACGCTGGCTATAGTGGTAACATCTCCGACGCTCATAGAATTCCTATGAGCATAGGAGCTGTTACTGCCATGGCCAGAACTAAAAACCGTGCTACAGTTGTGTATAAGGGGGAAGAGGGGTTAATTGTACACTAGTTTCCCTTTCTCCCCAGTGACTTCCTAACAGCTCCTACCCCACACTCAAATTCCCTTCTCCTTATGCATTCTCTCTTATAATCACTCCCCCATAAACCCCATAGCCATTCTCTTCTACTACTGCTACTACTACTATTAAATATTTCTATAGTGCTACCAGATGCACGCAGCACTGCACAGAGTCACAAAGCGTAAGAAAACAGTCCCTGCTTGAAAGAGCTTACAATCTACACAGGCAAGACAGATAAACAGGATGTCAGGGATACAGCTAAGGGGAAGGGTGAATCAGCGGGCTGGGTTGGAGGACAAAGGAGTGTGTTAAGGATTGAAAGCTATATCAAAAAGGTGGATTTTTAGTCTGCTTTTAAACACGAGAAGGGAAGGAGATTGACGGACAAACTCATCCCTTCTCCCTCTTTCATAATCATTCTTCCCTCTATCTCCTTCACCTCTCCATTTCAACCCATCCCCCTTTCAATCATTTCTCCAGGCAACAGTACCTTTCACTTCATTTCTGGTAACTAGCTCTGAAGCAGGACTTTTGAGTGCCCCAGTATAAATGCTGCCCTTTTGTGTGGCAAAGCACATTGGTTCCAAATTTTGGGGTGCCCACAGGGAGAGGTGTCTAAAAGTCCTCTTCCCCTACCCTGCACTGACTGGGATTTAAGTCAGAAGCCCTTTTCCTCTGTCCTCATCTGCACTGACAGGGATCTGATCAAGGGTTATCAGGCCTGGTACTACCCCTAAATGCCAGTTTATGCACATTTAAAACCCAAATAGTGTTTCTAAAGTAAGCACTATAGCAGAGCTGAATATATGTATTTTTAAAAAAAAAAAGTATAACCCTCCAATCTACAGTTCTCAGTGGATAGCAAGAAGATAAATCAACACAACACAGAAGTCAAATAAAACTCAATTTTGCGGCCAGCGTTTAAATTAATCCCCCAATAAAATGATTTAAAACAAATAAATGGGCTGATCACTGTTGCTGAATATTACCCCCACTATATATAAAATAATAAATCTCTCCACTACTCTCTCATACATATATATGAATGTCATCCCTGTTCATGATATATTAATATCTTCAAGTGGGGGGTATTCTTTTTCAAATTGTACTGTCTTATGTTTCGCAGTTGAAGAGAGAGAATTACAGAACTGAAGATCTTCCCCTAAGTGTTCACACACTGACAGAATAATTTGAAACTAGTACCCCCCGCCTGTGCTTGTTAATGTATGATACAACGGAGAAGATTCACTGGTAGAGTAAATCAAATGCACTCTGTACCAGAGGAGCATTTTATGTCACACAATTCTGCATTTGGTTCTATATTAGTAAAGGATTGAAAAACAAAACTCTGTCAGTTGATTCCACATCAAAAAGTTATAGTACTCTAAGGGCTCCTTCTACAAAGGTGCGTTAGGGCCTTAACGCGAGGAATAGTGCGTGTTAAAATGGCACGCGTGCTAGCCACTACCGCCTCCTCTTGAACAGGCGGTAGTTTTTCAGGTAGCGCACGCTAATCTGGTGCGTGCACTAAAAACGCTAGCGCACCTTTTTAAAAGGAGCCCTAAGACTCTAGATCAGAGGTCTCCAGCCCTTGAAGTCCTCCATTTCGGCCCTCAAACAGTTGGCTGAAACGCTCTTCAAATCCTGCAAATGCGTTCATTTCCAAGTTTCCAACTTATATTTAAAATTTGATATACCGCTTGAAAGATTGTCTAAGCGGTGTACAAGGTCATGAGCAGATAGAATCAAGGGGGAACATAATTATACAACAACAGACTTAAGTGACATAATGAGACATGGGGGATGGGGGAAAATACAATTTGAGATAGGAGAGAGAGACAATAAAGGTCAATACAGAAGGATGGGGATATGCTCTTCCTTCTTTCTAAAGTCAGGAGATTACTTGTCATAAGCGTCCTTAAAAAGGAAGGTCAATCTTGCCCACTTGAAAAGTGGCATCTAAATCCGAGCTGGAACATGCACAAAACTCCAGTCGCAAACATGACCATTTTCGAGACAGGAAAACATCCTTTTTGTTTCGAAAATGGCCAGTTTCTCAGATGTTGTTTGTCCTCAGTGCGTCAATCTTTTTGAACCAACTGACCCAACCTCTTGTAATGTAATCCGACCTTTGAACTGAATAGGTAAAGGCGGAGTAGTTTATAGTTTATTATTTATATTCTGCTTTTAAACAAGGCAGATTACAACCAAACATACGCAATTAAAAAAAACCCAAAAACCATGATTTGAGGAGGCAAAAAAAAAAAATGGAACGTGAAAAATCAGAGCTAAACACAGACAATTGTATGCTAAACTTGCCTCTCTGTATATGTCAGCCCAAGATGATCTAAAGTTACTGTACACATGTAAATTCATAATCCAATTGTCTATGAATTATGTATGGCAACCCTGTAACCCGTTCTGAGCTCGTTGGGGAGGACGGGATATAAATCGAACCATATAAATAAATAAATTCATATAAAAGGCATCAGCCATCATGTTTCATCTTATAAACAGATGACGCTTTAACAGTTTTTTATATTTACACAAATCTTTTTGTTGCATAGGAAAGTACTAGATCTCATAGTCTGTAAATGTAATTTCTTATGAGTTGGAATAACCAAATTACAATGTGTAGCAGAACACAGTGGTCAAGAAGGCTAATAGGGCGTCACACAATCCTGTGGGTATTTTGGTGATAAATGATGTACACTTAAATAAACCAACAATAACAACTTATATTTCACTCTGTATTCTATGTTCAGCCAATATAATGATATGAAATATGAAGTAACGTTCATATTTTCCAGTCCCAAACAAAGTTTGAATAATGGAATTTTGAACAACTTGTAGCGCATGCATGTCAGAATAGAAAACCTGATTAGCATAATGTAACATTTTTGGGGGAAAAAAGTCCAAATGAAAATGCACAAAAAAACAGCTTTCTTAGCAAACTTGTCACAGAGACACCCCAGCAGTGGGGCACCCTAGAGGGTAATGTTGAGAACTTCACATAAAAGATACCAGATACACATCTCATCTTAACCCCCTCACATTGTATAGGGAGCCCTCCAAATCTCACCCCAAACCTACTGGACCCAACTGTATCTCAATAGTCTTCAGATGTCACCTATATGTCAGTGCAGGAAGTTTTGGGTGGGTTTTGGAGGGCTCACACATTCCACCACAACAGTGGGATATGGGCCTGGGTCCCCTTCTCTGCAGTCCACTGCATCAACCACTAGGTTACCCTAGAGACCTGCTTGCTGCTGTAATAGGACTAGCCATAACATCTGAAGCTGTCATCCAGGCTGGTAAGTACTATTTCATTCACACCTTTGGAGGGTGGAAGGGGGTCAGCAACCTCTGTGGTAATCTGGTCAGTTTAGCTACCTTTTTGGCACTTATGGCTAGATTCACTAAATCCCCCTTAGCTGTCTGATCCAGTTCCGACCCGTGGCCGAGTCCTGCTGGTCGACCAATCCACTAAAGGCTCCCCATGCAAATTACCTAATCAGATACACGCCCACAAGTGATCCCATGGATCGCTGAAGACTGATTGCGACACATGCACAGACCATCATTGTTGGCTGTGCATGTGATCCGTGCATGCGCCGCTCTCCTGTACAAGCAAGATCAAAACAAAGGGGGAGGAATGGCGAAGTAATCCAGGCAGGCGAAGGCGAACATGATCTTGGGTTGAGCTGGGCCTGATCTTATCTCCCCTTCTTCACCGGGACTCGCTGCAGCCTCTTTTAAAAAGCCAGTTCATGCGCACCGGGAGGGGGGGGGGGGAACTGTCCAGCTTACCTGTGAGAGAAGGGAAGTTGCGGAACAGAACACAAAATTCGCCCTGACTCTCCTGCTCTCTGCCGCCCTCCCTGCAGTGCGAGCCCATGGTTTTAACCCGCGGGTTAAAGTGAGGCTGTACTGCGGCGTATTCTGGAACAGAACAGAGCATGCTGTAGTGCAGCCCCACTTCAAACCCACGGGTTAAAACCATGGGTTTACACTGCAGGGAATGGCAGCAGAGCAGTAGAAATGAGCAATTGATCTAGATCTTTGCCCCATGCTGCTGCTTGATATGAAAGAAGATGCTGATGATATTTTTTAAGTTTGCATCCTTTAACAGGCGGAAAAGCAAAAATCAAATGTGAGCTTCTTTTATGATGAAAACAATTGATTTTGTACAATTTTTACATTTTTTCATTATGCTTTAATTTATTTTATTGTATTCCGTGCCTTAATTAAGCTATATTTAGATTTTAAGAATTGTAAATTCTCTTGAGTGTGTCAGAGTAGGCAATCTAGAAAGGTAAACACAAGTAAATAAAAATTAAGAAATATCTCAAGTTGTTGGTTTTGAGAGCTGGAGTCAATGCCACAGCTTTGTCCCGCAAGAGATATTTCTTCCTGTCCAAATGGCCCATCCAGTCTGCCCATCCACAGCATCCACTATCTCCTCCTCTTCCTAAGAGATCCCACGGGCCTGTCACATGCTTTCTTGAATTCAGACACAGTCTTTGTCTCCACCACCTCTACCTGGAGACTATTCCACGCATCTACCACCCTTTCTGTAAAAAAGTATTTGCTTAGATTACTTTTGAGCCTATCACCTCTTAGCTTCATCTTATGCTTCCTCATTCCAGAGCTTCCTTTCAAATGAAAGAGATTTGCCTCATGTGCATGGTATTTAAACATCTCTGTCATATCTCCCCTCTCCCACCTTTCCTCCAAATTGAGATCTTTGAGTCTGTCCCCGTATGCCTTATGACCGAGTCCATCTTGTTTGTATCTTTTTGAAGATGCAGTCTCCAGAATTGTACATAATATTCTAAATGAGGTCTCACCAGAGTCTTCTACAGGGGATCTGAGAGAAATGAAGGGCTATCCCTGAGGTATTATCTTCAATATACATTTATCCTTTGCTATTAAAGGCTATAATTTGCTGAAAACCACTAGCCTACCTCTTATTGGTTAATGTTGGTATCTCAGAGAGAGGAAGATGCCTTTTGCTTTACACTTTTAAGCAGTTTTCTCTCTTCAATAGAACTTTGAGTTTGCCGCTGCCCTTGCCTTGGGTACTGACAGAACTCTCTTTTTTGGAATGAGACATGCAGAGGGAAGGCCATGGCGGGGAAGGCTGCAAAGCAGCCCATTAAAAGCACTGCCGCCGCTGCTGTTTTTGAGGCCTCAGAGCAGAGATATGTCAGTCTCACAGTAGGAGGGTCAGCAGGGTTCTGCTACACAGAGGGATGGGAGGGAGGGATAGGAACCTGCCAGGAATGTGAGATCCGCCCCCCCTACAATTCGATAAGAAGATCAACTGTTTTTACACCTAAGCAGCAATAGGACCAGCCGCCACTACTTTGCCACGATCCAGCCAGACATATAAGATCTTCCCCCAGCCCTTACCAGCTAGTTTCCAGGCTCCAGAGAGGTGAGGTGCGTGGGAGCACTGCTCCGCCCCTTACTTGAACACCGGGAGACTTCGGACCTACAAAACAAGCCTCCGAACGGCATGCAGCCGTTCGGCGTGCCGACGAAGGCGCCCTTCCAACCCACTGCGTGACCGTCGAAAGCCTTCCTGCCTTTACAGTTTCGGTTCGGGCGGATCTGCCTGCCACTGCGCCTGACCTTTTCCTTCAACCCCCAAGGTCCGCCGAACAGTCTCTCCTCCCCCAGCGACTTTACAAAAACAGAGGAAAGAGGTAGCTTTCCACCTTCTTGCTCCCCCTCCCTCCTCATTGCTCTAAGTTCCTCCTCCCCCCTCCCTCTCTGAATTTTGTTAGACTCAAATTGTCTGTTCTTATATTGCACCCATTACTGTGATCCTTGCCCGTCCCCTTCACATTAATAGCTAGCCACTATACCGAACTGTATTCTTCCCTTTGTTCCTGCCTTAGCGCTATACCGTTCAACCACCAAAGTTGTATTTCATTGGAACTCATTGTATTTCATTATATTTTATTGGAAATTGTTAGATGCTAAACTGTACTGTATTTTACTGGAAACTGTTAGATGCTAAACTGTACTCCTTCCGTGATCAGTACCTGAACCCCCTCCCCGCTCACCCTTCCTCCCACTAACTCATTTAAGTCCCCGCCCAGTCCTGGCTTCCCGACAGTGCAGCCTCCCCTTGCTAAACCCCTCCGATTAAGCCCCCTCTGCATACGATTCCGCATGGAATACCCTATTGCTCAGGTTCCAAAAGATAAATAGTTTCAGAGGTAAATCCGCTCTCACTGCTGGGATTCGGGTTTAACCACTCTTTTCCCCCCAGTGTTATCCAAAAAAAAAAAAAAAAACTCTCCCTATTTAGCAAATTGTTTCACACACGACTCAAACAAGCCCTGCCTCCCAGCAAAAAAGGCTCCCCAAGCTCAAACATGAAGCCTCCCTTTTGGCTCCTATTTCTTCTTCTCTGCTCTTCTCTTAAGATCACCCTCTGCTTGAAACCCCCTTCCCCCAATCTACCAGACTCCCCAAATGTCACTAATGCCTGCCCCAGCCTCAAAATCCCCACGCTGTTGCGCACTAGAAGTCACTCTCACAAACATAAACCCCGCAAAGCCAACCTCGCCTATTTAAAGCCTGTGCCCCCCGCCAACCTTCCCAACCATGCCCCTGACTCTCTAACCCCAGTCCCGATACTTTACTGCAACGCCAGATCCGTATGTAACAAGACCCAAATTATGAAAGATCTCCTCACAGATTCCGATCCTGGATTCTTCTGTATCACAGAGTCCTGGATCAAAAAAGATGATTATTTTACACAAAACGAGATTTGCCCCCAGGGCTACCAAGGCCTCTTTTCTCCTAGACTAAACCGAAAAGGAGGCGGATTGGCACTCCTCTACAAATCTTTCTTCAATGTTGAACTTCTCGAAAAAGGCAGCCACCACTCACTAGAATATATGCTAGCCTCAATCAATGATGAGCTCCATCTACACCCACTAGGTATCTTATTACTCTATCGCCCGCCCACCCCCTGGAGCAATTCCTCCGAACTTGTTTACGAGACCATATCTAACGCATTCCTTAAGTTCCAAAGACTACTGATCATCGGAGATATCAATCTCCACCTTGATGACACCTCCAGCAATGATGCATCCGATTTCAATAATTTCCTCATCTCTCTCGGCCTCTCCCCCCCTGCCCCCTCTCCAACCCATGAAAAAGGCCACACACTAGACCTCATCAGCTTCCTCGATCTCACGGATTACAAAACTTCAACCGATGACATCCGTTGGGACCACGTTCCCTGGTCCGACCACTACCTAGGAACCTTCTGTCTCCCCATCTTCATGTCTCACCTTGGAACCTCTCCTCAGCCCTCTAAGTCCATTACTTTCCGCAAGAAAATTTCAAGTGATCAGTTCTGGTCCAAATTTCTTGACACTCTCTCATCCAATCCTAAGCCATCAGATTCTGCAACCAACTGGCACAATTGGACCACTCTCTCAGAATCCACCTACCAATCTCTCGCCCCGCTGTCCACCAAAACCATCTCCTACTCCCGTAAGGCCCCCTGGTACCTTCCACAACACAGGATGCTAAAACAAAAATGTCGATCCCTGGAATGCATCTGGAAAAAATCTAAATCCCCCGCAGATAAACAAATCTGGAGAGTCAACATTAAACTCTACAACAATACACTCAAAAGAGCTAGGAAAAATTTCTATGGTGACAAGATCTCCAGTTCAAAAAACCAGAACAGTATGCTGTTCAATATCTGGCGCTCCTTAACTCCCAACACCAACCCTTCTATACCTCCCTCCTCCCCATCAGTGGACCTACTAGCAAACTTTTTCAATGAAAAGGTCACCGCCTTGAGAAGCTCCTTCCCTCCCGTAGTCTCCTACAATCCTCTGGTGCCCGCCTCCCCCGATCCTACTACAAAGGTCCCCACCCCCGTCCCAGTCAACAGATCCTGGACTACCTTTGAGCAAGTATCCGATTCGCAGGTCCTCAAACTCTGCCTGAAACTGAAATCCTGTAACTGCACCTTGGATCCATTCCCATCCTATCTATTTGAGAAAATACCCACACAGGCCATCTCTTCTCTCACCATACTCATAAATTCTGCCCTATCATCGGGCCTCTTCTCCCCTGAAATGGGACGCATTGCACTGACCCCCCTACTGAAGAAAGCTGACCTAGACCCCTCCTCCCCATCCAATTATCGCCCAATAGCAAACATTCCGCTCCTAACCAAATTGCTAGAGTCCATCGTCTCCTCCCAACTCTCAGCCTACCTGGAAAGATTCTCTGTCCTCCTACCCTATCAATACGGCTTCAGACCCGACTTCAGTACCGAAACCCTCCTGGCCTCCCTAATCTCGAAGATCCAACAATTTCACTCTCACAAAAAATTTGCCGTTCTCCTTCAATTCGACCTCTCTGCTGCCTTTGACGTTGTCCACCATGACATTCTAATCTTCCTACTCTCCGAGATAGGCATTAGTTCTACAGTCCTTGACTGGTTCTCGAACTTCTTACGTTCTCGCTCTTACACCGTCACCAAACATGGTTCCTCTTCCTCCCCATGGAAACCGACTTGTGGAGTCCCACAAGGCTCCCCCCTTTCTCCCATCCTCTTCAACATTTATATGTCCTCCCTGAATCTTCTCCACCTATCCCCCCTAGAAACACTCTACACTTACGCCGACGATATCCTGGTCCTCATCGAGACCGACGCGAACCTCACCAATCTCGCAGTTAACATTTCTTCTTGCATAACCAAACTTCAATCCTGGGCTCACACTGTACAAATGAAATTGAACGAGTCCAAAACTAAACTACTTTGGCTCGGCCCTAAACTTGATCAATTACCCACTTCCATCCCACTGCCCACAGGCTCCTCTCTACAGCTGGAATTCTCTAGCAAAGTTCTGGGCATCACCATAGATTCATCATTATCCTTCAACGACCACCTCAACTCCCTGATAAAAAAATGCTTTTGCAGCCTTCACATGCTGAGGAAAGTGAGATCCTGCTTCCACCAAAAACACTTTGCCGTCCTCGTACAATCCATTATCCTCTCCAGATTGGATTATTGCAATTCCATTTACCTAAGCTTAACAAAGAAAAGCCTCCACAGACTCCAACTAATCCAGAACACCGCGGCCAAACTTATCTTCTCAAAAAGTAAATTTGACCATGTCACACCGCTCCTATCCAAACTCCACTGGCTTCCCGTTATTTCCAGGGTCTACTTTAAATGTGCTTGCCTAACCTTCAAGATCCTCCATGGTATCCTTCCTCCTTTTATCCCTCTATCCTGGAATTCCTCAAATCCAACCTCCACTAGATCCACTCAAAAATTAAAACTATCCTACCCCTCCTTAAAAGGCATCTCCCTTGTTGGTAAACTTGGCTCTTCCCTCCCTTTCAGAATCACTCAGCTCTGGAACAGTCTCCCTTCCCCTCTCCGCAATTTGAGCCCCCTTCTACCATTCCGTAAGCATCTGAAGACCTGGCTCTTCTCCAGAACGTAACCCCGTCCCGCTCCTGGCACTCTCACACCAACCTCTCTTCTCTCATACTTATATAATTCCACTGTAGTTCCGTTCCTTCCCTAACCATGTAAACCGTGTCGAGCTCCATCTGCGGAGATGATGCGGTATATAAACCCAAGATTTAGATTAGATTAGATTAGAAAGATGCTGCATAAGGGGATGGGTGAGAGGGGAGGAAAGATGCTGCAAATGGGGGGGGGGGATAAAGGAAAGAGGAAGAATTGGGGTGGAGAAGAGGAAGGGAGAGATGATTGTTGTACATGAAAAAAAATAAGACATCCCCGAAAATAAGCCCTAGTGCATTTTTTGGACCCAAAATTAATATGACACTGTCTTATTTTGGGGGAAGCATGGTATGTTTCTGCCCTGCTTTACTTTACTGATTTAAATGAGGCCCTGTAATATGTCTGCACACAGCCCACATATCTTCTTCCTAAATCAAACACAGGGAAGTGGGCATTGTTTCTAAATATATAGAATATATGTTTATACCTAAATGCTCATACTGCATAACCAATTTACACACTATAGGCCTTCTTTTACTAAGTCGCAGTAGAGATTTCTACCACAGCCCGGAGCGTTAAATGCTCCAACACTCATAGAAATTATATGAGCGTTGGGGTATAATCATTATTCATTGCGAGCCATAGAATCGAGGGTGAAATACTCACATGAATTAAAAACTGACTGGGGCACAGGAAACAGCGAGTGGGAGTAAATGGACAATACTCGGACTGGAAGAGCGTCACCAGTGGGGTGCCACAGGGCTCGGTGCTTGGACCTGTGCTCTTTAACATCTTTATAAACGATCTGGACATAGGTATTTGTCATAGAATATAATTTTGACTGATTTTAAGGGCTCCTTTTACAATGGTGCGCTAGCATTTTTAGCGCACGCTACCTGAAAAACTACCGCCTGCTCAAGAGGAGGAGGTAGCATCTAGCGTACGCAGCAATTTAGCGCACGCTATTCTGCGCTTTAAGGCCCTAACGTACCTTTGTAAAAGGAGCCCTAAGTGCTGTTAAAGTGTAAAATAAGTTGCACTTATATTTGGCTTTAAAATGAATAAAGATATATAAAAAAATTAATAAATTGTATGAAAAGTCACAGTTGAAAAATACATACGAGTCCATTTCTCTTGACAAAACCCCCTGTGATAACAGAAGTGTCCCTGCACGATCTGAACTCATTTGTCTGTGATGTTGCAAACCTCTATTTCATCAGAGGCTCAGAAATAATAATGTCAAGGCTGTAAATTGAACTAAGCCAATTGTGAGTTGCTGCTCTTCAATGTTTCCCTTGCCTTTTGTGTTTAAAAGTCAGGCTACTATTTCTTACGAATCATGAGCTTCATGTTACAGCAGATGAGAAGCAGGAGACAAACACATCTCCTATCTCCCATCAAACTCTTTGTACCTTTTGTCCAGGAATAAATGGCATTACTGTACAGAAGCTAAAGAGATGCAAACAATGGCTGGGTCCCTCTAAGTCCCTTTAATTTCGGTGAAATGTGATTCACCCATGGACTTCATCAATGGCAAATTCCCAATAAGTATCCACTGAAAGAAGTCAAGCACTCGAAAATTGTTCTGAATCTTACACAATTATCTTTTGGTTTGATAGTGCCGCCTGCTTGAGCACACTTCACTTAAATAGCACTTTTTAAAATTAAGCCTTCAGTTCACTAGCTTTATTCACCTCATTCAATTGATGAATGTTGAAGGGTTATTTGGAAGAAGACGCTGTGTGTGCTTCTATCCTGCTCATCTAACTTCTGCTGTCTTTTGGACGGCAACATGAACTTGGAAGGATTATGTGATGAGCATTGATGGAATGTAAACTATAGCTCTGTTAGTTTGGCACATCCTGTCTGTCCAAATGTATCAGGCATATCCTCGCTATGGAATGTATAGAAACTCAGTTGGCAGGAGTCGCATGGACTGATGACTGATGTTCTTCCAAGACCAAGACCAAGATTAAAAGTCCATTAGGCTTTTTGAAGCAAAGTGCTGAATTAACAAAAGGTCTTTTCACCATGAGGATAGAATGGAAGAAGAGCCCAACATAATACATTTTCAGTCTAACAGACAGATAAAACATAAGTGCCACCTCTGTTATGAACTACTAGAGTTACATGCATGGTGTCGAAAATTAGGTGCTGAGAAAATCCGTGCTTAGCATTATTCAATAAAGGGCACTCCTGAATGAGTAAAGAGTGTGGCACAGTGGTTAAAGCTACAGCCTCAGCACCCTAGTGTTGTGGGTTCAAACCCACGCTGCTCCTTGTGACCCTGGGCAAGTCACTTAGGCCCAAATTCTGTAACCATCGCCTAAAGTTAGGCACCTATTTTGGAGGCGCCCAACTAGATAGGCACCTATCTAAATTGAATAACAAGCTCAATTAAGTTTTTTAATCAGCACTGATTGAAACATAGGCGGATGGCCACTAGGATGGTCGCGGGGCTCAAGGGTCTCTCATACAAAGAAAGAATGGGCAAACTGCAGCTCTATACCCTAGAGGAGCTCAGGGAAAGGGGTGACATGATTGAGACATTTAAGTACGTCACGGGTCGTGTCGAGGTGGGAAACGATATATTCTTTCCCAATGGACCCTCGGTCACAAGGGGGCACCCGCTCAAACTCAGAGGAGGGAAATTTAGTGGTGACACCAGGAAGTATTTCTTCACAGAAAGGGTGGTAGATCACTGGAACAGACTTCCGATGCAGGTGATCAAGGCCACCAGCGTGCTCGACTTTAAGAATAAATGGGACATCTACGTGGGATCCCTACGAGGGTCGAGTTAAGGAACTAGGTCATTAGCATTCAGACTTAATGGGGTGGGTCAGTAGAGTGGGCTAAGGAACTAGGTCATCAGCACTCAGACTTAATGGGGTGGGTCAATAGAGTGGGCAGACTTGATGGGCTGTAGCCCTTTTCTGCCGTCATCTTTCTATGTTTCCATCAAGAAAAGCATGATTCTGTAACAAGGTGCCTCTAAAAATTTAGGCGGTCTTCAAAAAAATAGGCGCTGTGCATGTTAGGTGTGGGAGTGGCTACATGTTAGGTGCCTTGTTGCAGAATCACTGCTCTTAAGCGTGCTTAAATGCTCAGTTAGGCGCCTAACTTTTAGTTGTGCCTAGAGCTGGCCTATTTCTTGGGCACCTCCAAAATAGGTTCCGCTCAGCGTGATTCATTAAACAGCACCCAATTTCACTTGAATCGCACTGAACAGTGCCTAATTAGGTGCCTAGCTTTTGGGTGCTTCTTATAGAATTTGCCCTTTAATCCCCCCATTGCCCCAGATACATTAAATAGATTGTGAGCCCGCTGGAACAGACAAGGAAAAATGCTTGGGTACCTGAATAAACTCATATAAACCATTCTGCGCTCTCCTGGAAGAACAGTATAGAAAATTAAATAAATAAATGACACCCTTTATTGAATAGTACTTAGGATGGATTTCTACACCTAACTTTGGACATGAGGACTTACACCTGCTGAAACCAGGTTTAAATCCTGTCACGCACATTGGGTGTGGATCTCTATTATTCTATAACACTGAGCTTAATTTTGTGAATGCCCCTGACCCCTCCCATGGCCATGCTCCCTTTTGAGTTGCGTATGATCCAATTTAGACCCCCATTGTTGTAGAATAGCACGTGGTCAGATTTGCACGCAAATCATAATTAGTGCCAATTAAGTGAGCTCCAAAAATTAAGACCCCTCTTTTATCAAGCCATGTTAGAGATTTTTATTGACGAGTTTTTATCTCTCATAGGAATTCTATGAGCGTCAGAGCCAACGTGATTTTCAAAATGTTTACTGAAGAAATTGAATCTGTTCTGCATAAAACTGGATAACATCACAATACATAAAAGAGTAAATTAAAAAAAAAAAACATTTTGGACACAAAAAAGAGAAAATAGATCAAAAGAATAAGAGGATTAAACTCAAACAAAAATTATTTTTAAAAAGGGTTTAAATCAAACCCTATATATAAATCAAACCCTATATATCTATATCTATATCTATATATATAGATATATATATCAAAGGTCAGTCAAGGACAGAAAACCTATCATCCCACTGACTTCATACATGGCTCACTGAGACTTTTTAGAATCTAAAAAGAAAAGTTTTGTGATAGGCCACAAAAACCACAAGTAAAGTAAATATTTTCATGGAAAACTGATACAGACTTTCACACCAAAGGCCACTGTCTCCTGATGCATTTTCAAAATTTTCTTTTTATGCTCTTCAGTAGACCTACAGACATCTGGAAAAGTCTAGATTTTTTGACTATAGAAATGAAACTGGTACTTCTGAGAAAAAAAACAAAGGGCATGCATCTTGACAAAAAACAAAAGTGACCAACTAAGTAGCACATCTGGCTACTTCTCCACCAGAGTCCTCTAAGATTCCAGTCAAGTCTGAGCTAGCCAGAGACATTTTCTCACTCCTCTGATCAGATCTTCCTAAATCAAGGGCTTTCAACCCAGTCCATGGGGCACACCCAGCCAGTCGGGGTTTTCAGGATATCCCCATTGAATTCAATGGCTGGCTGATGTAGACTTCAGTAAAATGGAGGAGTATCTGAAGAAAGAGCTAATAGGATGGTTAACAAGACTAACAATATTATAATGCCCCTGTATTGTTCCATGTTGCGAACTCATCTGGAGTATTGTGTTCAATTCTGTTCTCCTTATCTCAAGAAAGATATAGTGGCGCTAGAAAAGGTTCAAAGAAGAACGGCCAAGATAGTAAAGGGGATGGAACTCCTCTCGTATGAGGAAAGACTAAAATGGTTAGAGCAGGGCTGCCGAAGTCCGGTCCTCGAGATCTACTGTCAGGCCAGGTTTCCAGGATATCCACAATGAATATGCATGAGAGAGATTTGCTTGCACTGCCTTCTTGGTATGCAAATCTCTCTCGTGCATATTCATTGTGGATATCCTGAAAACCTGGCCTGCCAGTAGATCTCAAGGACTGGACTTGGGCAGCCCTGGGTTAGAGCTCTTCAGCTTGGAAAAGAGATGGCTGAGGGGAAATATAATTGAAGTCTACAAAATCCTGAGTGGAGTAGAACAGGTACATGTGGATCGATTTTTCACTCCGTCAAAAATTACAAAAATTAGGGGACACTTGATGAAGTTACAGGGAAATACTTTTAAAACCAATAGGACAGTCCTTGACTGATTCTCGAAGTTCTTACGCTCCCGCTCCTACATAGTCAACATGAAGGGCACTTCTTCCTCCCCCTGGAACCCGATCTGTGGAGTCCCGCAAGGCTCACCTCTCTCTCCTATCCTCTTCAACATTTATATGTCCTCCCTTAAACTCCTCCATCTCTCCCCCCTTGAAACACTCTACACTTACGCAGACGACATCTTTGTCCTCCTCGAGACCGACCGGAACCTCACCAACCTTTCGGCGAACATATCCTCATGTATATCGAACCTTCAATCCTGGGCCCACACTGTGCAGATGAAACTGAACGAATCTAAAACAAAACTTCTCTGGCTCGGCCCAAAATTGGACCAACTGCCCACCTCCATCCCACTGTCCTCTGGCCCCACTCTGCATCTTGAATATTCTAGTAAAGTTCTGGCAGTCATCATTGACTCTACACTTTCCTTTAACAACCACCTCAACTCCCTAGTAAAAAAATGTTTCTTCAGCCTTCACATGCTGAGAAAAGTGAGATCCTGTTTCAATCAAAAACACTTTGCCGTCCTTGACCAATCCACCATCCTTTCCAGACTGGACTACTGCAACTCTATCTACCTTAGCCTAACAAAGAAAAACCTTCAAAGACTCCAGCGGATTCAGAATACCGCTGCTAAGCTTATCTTCGCAAAAAGCAAATTCGACCACGTCTCACCGCTTTTATCCAAGCTCTACTGGTTTCCGATTATCTCCAGAGTCCACTTCAAATGTACCTGCCTCACTTTCAAGATCCTACACGGTGTTCTCCCTCCCTTCATTTCTCTTTCTTGGAACTCCTCTAACCCCAATTCTGCCAGATCCACCCAAAAACTGAAACTTTCCTTTCCCTCTCTGTAGGAAACTTTCCTTTCCCTCACTTATAGGAAAACTAGGTTCTTCCCTCCCTTTCAGAATCACTCAGCTCTGGAACAACCTTACCTCTCCTCTTAGGAATCTGAGCTCCATCCAACTCTTCCGTAAACATCTGAAAACCTGGTTATTCTCAAAAATGTAACTTCTCCTCCCTCTCTGGTTATTCTAGTCCTCTAAATTTTCTCTTCATTTTGCCTCTTCCCTCCACTGGAGTTCCTTTCTACCCTAACTCTTGTTAACCGTGTCGAGCTTTATGAATGTAGAGATGATGCGGTATACAAACCTAAGGTTTAGATTAGATTAGATTAGATTAGACAGGGGTAGGGAACTCCGTTCCTCGAGAGCCGTATTCCAGTCAGGTTTTCAGGATTTCCCCAATGAATATGCATTGAAAGCAGTGCATGCAAATAGATCTCATGCATATTCATTGGGGGAATCCTGAAAACCCGACTGGAATACAGCTCTCGAGGACCGGAGTTCCCTACCCCTGCAATAGGAGGAAATATTTTTTCACTCGGAGAATAGTTAAGCTCTGGAACGCATTGCCGGAGGATGTGGTAAGAGCAGAAAGCGTCGCTGGTTTTAAGAAAGTTTTGGACAAGTTTCTGGAGGAAAAGTCCATAGTCTGTTATTGAGAAAGACATGGGGGCACTGCTTGCCCTGTATCAGTAGCATGAAATATTGCTACTCCTTGGGTTTTGGCCAGGTGCTAGTGACCTGGATTGGCCTCTGTGAGAACGGGCTACTGGGCTTTATGGACCATTGGTCTGACCCAGTACGGCTATTCTTATGTTCTCATGACATAAGGGTCCAAGCTGAAAGGAGCAATAAAAATGGCTACCCACCTTTATGTGAGGAAAATAAATAAACACAATAGAAAAAGGAAACCGATATGGTTCTCCAAACTAGTAGCAGATAAAATAAAGGCAAATAGGTGAAAACAAGTTTAGTGACAATCGCTGACTTTAGTGCATCTAGCCCAAAGTTAGGACCCAAAGTGGTGAATTCGATTAGAAACTGGTTGATGGACAAACATCAGAGGGTGGTGGTTAATGAAATTTGCTCAGAGGAAGGAAAGGTAAGTAGTGGAGTGCTGCAAGGATTGGTGCTGGAGCCCATTCTGTTCATTATATTTGTGAGCAATATTTCCAAAGGGTTAGAAGAAAAAGTTTGCCTTTTTGAAGATGATACCAACATTGGTAACAGAGTGGACACCCTGGAGGGAGTGGAAACATGAAAAAGGATCTGCAAAAGTTGAAAGAATGGTCTAATGTCTGGCAACTAAAATTCAATGCAAAGTGCAGAGTGATTTATTTGAGGAATAGAAATCCAAGGGAGATGTATGTGCTGGGATGAGAGAGACTGATAAGCACCGATCAGTTTGCAAGCCCTTTGTGACCAAATTTCCCTCCTGCACTATTCACTAAGGATCTGAAGGCGACAAAGCAATGTGACAAGGCAATGGCTGTAGCCAGGTGGATGCTAGGCTATATAGAGAGAGGCGTAACCAGCAGAAGAAAGGAGGTGTTGATGCCACTATATAGGTCGTTGGTGAGGCCCCGCTTGGAATACTGTGTTCAGTTTTGGCGGCTTTATATGGTCAAGAATATAAAAAGACTTGAAGCAGTCCAGAGGAAAGCAACAAAAAATGGTAGGGGATTTACACTAAAAGAAGTATAAGAGACTAGAAGACCTCAACATGTATACTCTGGAGGAGAGGAGGGACAGGGGTGATATGATACAGACATTTAAATATTTGAAAGGTATTAAAATAGGACCAAAGGGAAGATTCTCAAAACTAAAATGTGCCTTTAAGGTGCTCACTAAACTGGTTCCAACCGGTTTAATGTGCATGTATTTTAGCGGCGGATTATCAAAATGACTTACCTTGGTCTTTTCCGAGTTATCTAGCGGTCTTCGATACTGCCCTGCAAATGGAGTATGAGGTCATTAATATTAAAATGGGCACTCCAAGCAATGCCCCAACTCCGGGTGATTCCATAACCTTGTTGTGCCACATTTGCAGCCAAAATTTGCCAACAAGTCTGAGCTAGCTTAGCCTTACTTTCTGATCTGTGCCTGAGCACTGACAGGAAGGTAAGGTTTGACAGCTTAGACACCCCCCCCCTCAGGCAAATTAAAGTTAAAAAAAACCCAAATTGAAGATTTGATTCCATATGTTCCTGTTAAAACCCTGAGATCTAATGCACATCTACTACTCATTCCTCAGCTTAGCATGACCTGATCAACAATCTTCTCAGTTACAGCCTCTACTCTATGGAACGCAATGCCCACCAATTTACACAAAGAAACATCTTTAGTACGCTTTAAAACAAAATCAAAAACATTCTTATTCAAGGACGCCTTTGACGTTTAATCCAATCTTAGTAACAAATACTACCCTTACCTTTACTTTCTCTTTCTTACAGAAGTGCCCCATTCAATTGTGCTATCCTTGCCTGTCTCTCTATCTTATTTTGACCTATAGTTCTCCCCTTTTCCTTTACGTACCAGTACGTCAGATTGTCATATTGTCCGTGCCCCATGATTTTACTTTTTATTATATATTTACCTGTATACTGCTTAGAAAATCTGATAAGCGGAATGTCCAATTTTAATAAAACTTGGAAGATTAGCAGGAGAGATGCCCACTCTCTCCCACCGTGTTAATACAATCTCCGGACACCCACCCCTGGCAGCGGGAGAGATGCTCCAGGAAGGGGAATGCTCGCCATTTCGTAAGAGGTGGGCCTGTCAGTTGGAGTGGGGTAGGTGTTTCTCTGGCTGAACTTCCTGATTAAGGTAGGGAGGAATGGGGGCACAGTGGAGTTGTCAAGGGGTTAAGCAACAGCAGGAGGGAGTGGGCATCCCTCTCGCTGGGGGGGAGGGGGTAGAGTCATGGGATTGTGTGAGCATGGCGGGATAGAGTGGGTATCTCTCCCACTGCCAGGGGTGGATGTCCGGAGATTGTGCGAGCATGACGGGTGAGAGTGGGCATCTCTCCTGCTGCAATCTTTGATTTATTGTTTGTATAGTTTTTTTAATGTGCAGGTGTATTTTGTGCATGTCCTGATCGCTACCACCAGCGATTCATCTCAAGCAAATTTAGTGAGCCTATGTGAACATCCGCGAACCTCATTTGTAGGTCAGTACTGAGTAGACTTCTAAGATATATGGCCCAGAAATAACAAAGAAAAAAAGGCATTTTAATTTAATCATGAAATTATAATTACAAAGTAGACTGGTCTTTATTTGCCATCATTTACTATGCTACTGGATAAATTTAGACAATTTATCTTCTCTTTTTATGCTTGGAAAATCTATATATGACGTATTTTGTGACCCTTAAGGTAAACTAATTTGAGCCGAAACACAGGTCTAATAGATGTGCCACAATAAAGATTTGTTAGAAGATTCAAGATATTTTGTCCAAAGTACTGTATCTAGTAGATGGTCTGGGTTGTTTGTAACAGAATCCATTCTCACACATTTAGTTTCTACCCACTGCCCCCTCCCCTCCTTCAAACAGAATAAATTAATACCTTGACTGCAGGGATCCCCCAAGCCCCACCAACTAAAGAGTCCTCTTCATAGCCTACCCATGCTGTCTAAACCTCAGGGCGGCTAGGAGCATTCTTCTGTCCACTGGTATTTAGAGGCCCTGTGCATGTTCAGTTCATATGTGTGGAAGGCTCTCAGTGGCAAAGGCAGAAGCAGGTTGCCAACTGCCCTGATAGTCAACTAGGGGAAATTCTAGAGCAGATTCTTTAGCTAGTAGGGCTTGGGGATCCTTACCAGATATACTAACAATGTGCCCTGCACACCCTGTTCCACCCATGGCTATGCCACTGCTCTGGAAATCTATGCGCTAATTATTAAAACAGCTCTTTAATAGTCATAGTTGTCTAGAACAGTGATTCTCAGCTGATGTGTAAGGACATACTGCCGTTTCACCAACAACTTCCATACATGAAAAGTACTAATTATTAATGCTGGAACCTTATCACACTAGACTTATAGCGGTAACATATACAATATAAGAGATTTTTTTTTATATGGACCTTCAGAATGCAGCCAGGCATTTCATACTACTGGCTGCTAGAGTCTTTGTCGGTCCAATCTTTTATTGAAACTTGTTTTTTTAATAGCTGTTAGCTTCGCAGTTTTTTTATATTTTTATTTCTTCCATATTCTTTAACCTTTTTTCTTATCTTATATTGTCCATAAAATTAATATAGCTACTTAGCTTATAGTAGATTCTTAATGTTCATCTACGCTACCTCTCCTGACATGCATATTTCAAAAGAAACTTTCTTCAGGGTCGAGAGGAACAAATGAGGGAGCTGTAGTCTGAACTGCCTCATTTGTCCCCTCAAGTATGGTAGGTCAACAGTGTTAAACCTAATAACAAACTGACATAAATATTGAACAAAATAGGTGAGAGCGGTAAGCCCTGAGGAATTCCACAGGGGAACATTCAAATAGCAGATTTGCAAGTCCCTTGAGCTACAGACAAAGTCAGAGCAGACAGGAAAATTTCAATCCAAGACAATACCATTCCATAAATACCCACCTTGTGCACTAATGCGACCAATATTTTATGATCTACTGTATCAAAAGCAGATTTAATGCCAAGTGATAACACTAGTATCACGTCACCTTTGTCTAGTCCACTCCTTAAACTACTCAACAGTTACAACATTTTTGTTTCAGTATTGTAACCTTTCCTATAAGATGATTGTCTTGGATGGAAAATATTAGTGTCTGTCACAAACTCAACTAACTGCTTAGAGACAACCCTTTCTATCAACTTAAAACATAAAGGCAAATTTGGGTGACGGGACAAAAGTGTGCGAGACTTCAGCTCTGATGGGGGATGTGGAGGGAACACCCCTACACACACACTTTACTTCATACTCTTCACGCTGCCATTTGGGGGGTGCAACCCCCCCACATTATAGATAAAACTTAACTTTTTCCTTAAAAAATCAGGAAAAAATTAAGTTTACTCTGTCATGGAGGGTTCCAACCCCCAACCCTCTCCCCCCCCCCCCCACAGCAGCGCGAAGAGTATGAAGTAAACTGGGGGGGGGTTCCACACTCACACCCCGCGTTGGAGCGCTTTAAAAGTAACTTTTTAGGTGGTGCGCTGGAGTCTTGCGCTAAATTGTCTGCGCTGCATTGTTGGTGCGCTGAAGTCTCGCGCACGAATGACTATGAACCCAAATTTGAGATGGGTCTATAATTTTCTGGTTTTAACTGATCAGTGTTAGATTTTTTTCAAAATAGGGGTCACTACTGTGTGTTTCCAAGATGAAGGGACCCTTCCCAATGCCAGACTTTGATTTAACATTGCTGTTAACAAAGGAGTTAAGGCATGCTTGGGGATCAGTAACCAATTTAAGGGGATAGGATCCATTGTTAACTTACAAACACACACACATTTTTACTAAACTGTGGTATAGATTTCTACCACAGCCCAGAGCGCTAAATGCTCTGATGCTGCTCCAATGCTCATCGGAGCAGTTTCAGAGCATTTAGCACTCTGGGCCGCGGTAGAAACCTTTACCGCAGCTTAGTAAAAGAAGACCTTAGTTTTTAGTTTTCCCTTACACAATTTTTCTACTTCAATCGTAGCAACTTGTCTAAATGTAGACAATTTTGTCTCACACTCAGGCTCCTCCGTACTATCAAATACCAGAGACAAATCCTAATTCTTATTAGATGCCAGAGAATTTGCTATTAAATCCAACATGTTTTAGAAAAAAAAAAAAAAATCTGCAAGATAGTCCACATCTGGAATTAAATCCACTAACTTTCTACCTCCCTGTGTCCAAGAATATAACAAGGAAAATAACTTACAGGAAGGACAATTATCCTGTTGCATCAGGTTTGAATAATACCAAAATTTCGCCTTCCCCATGGCCTTACGATAATAAGAAATAGTGATTTTACATACTAATAAAGCATCACTAGTTTTAATTTTCTCCACCGCAGTTCTGCTCTAAAACTTGAGACTTTAGTAAGTGCAAGCCTGCATGATACACCTACAGCTGCTTATTTTCATATTGTTCCATGAATACCAAGGAAGATATTCATCCCTAATCTCACGCATTAAGTTATTCCATAAACTGGCTTGCTTCTTGACTGGTAATTCTAAAAGATCTTCTGAAAATCTCTGAAATAAGGAGGGGTAAGGTTATTGGATCCACCGTTTTATAAGCGCTAATCATTTGTTGAGTGTTATTTGACTCTGGTTTTAACTGAACCAAGTAACCTAACAGAAATGAGAGAGCTTGGTGATCAGACCAAGATATTGTGTGGTAAGATATTTTGGATATAAGAAAAGAAGATTGTATACCTGTAAACACCAGGTCTAAACAGCTGTTATGAGGAGGGAGGGCCAGTTGTTAGTATCAGGCAGTATCACATGCTGACGCTGGCCCTCTCCCACCACGGCAGCGGGCTTATGAAACCATATCCTGTTGGGACTGGGCAGTAACGTCGGAAGAGGGAGGAGAGTGTTCAAGCCTCATCTCAGTTTAACTTATGTGCCGGTGACATCATGGCCTCAGGTGTTTGGCACCCTTTAGCTCCAGCGCCCTGGGATAGAGTCTCACCTGGTCCATAGGTTAAGCCTAGGCTTACCAGACGGCCGTATTTACTCAGGCATGCCCTCTTTTTAGAGGACTGTCCAGCAGTGTTCCCTCTAAGCGGGCGGGTGTTGTGAGCAAACTTTTTTCACCGTGAGCCAAAAATATCGGGCGCCAGCAAGTTATGAGCCAACTCGCCCGATTCTCCTCTCGCCGCCCTGCCATCTGCCGTACGCCTCTTCCGATCGTGCGCTGTGACGAGAAACGTGTGCGCTGCGATGTAATATTTTGTGCGCCAGCGCACGCCAGCGCAGCTTAGCGGGAACACTGGTTCAAATGGTTTTATTTATTTCCCCAAATTTATTTTTGTTATACGCATTGAAAATATTTGATATTGCGTTTAAATCAAAATCTCAATAAACTTGAAACGAGTGCCCGTGAGATTGTGGGAGGGTTAAATACTCAAAACTTAGAAGTTTTTGCTATGCCAGCTTTCTGGTATCTTTACATACAGTGGCGTACCTAGCATATGTAACATCCGGGGCCCATCATTTTTTGGCACCCCCCCCCATCTGTAAGAAAAACATGATTTTTAGTAACAAACCACACGTCACACATGAGTACCTAGGAAAAGGCAGCATCTTACATATTGCAGTGAGCAGTACATCAATACACCCATTGTAAAACTAAACAAGCCAGACCAGCACAGATCAATCCTACACCGTCAATCCTAACAGAAAACCATGTCTTTCGAACACACAGAACACAGAAAACACCTTCGCCTAGTAAGGAATATGTAATCACAAACTAACCCCTCCCTCTTTTACAAAACTGTAGTGTGGATTTTAGCTACGGAGGTAACAGCTCTGATGCTCATAAAATTCTGAGCATCAGAGCTGCTACCACCAAGGCTGGTGCTAAAAACGCTTCACAGTTTTGTAAAAGGGGGGATAAAATAAAAATACATAGACAAAGGTTAAATTGAACCAGCAAGAAGCTGGACTCTGCATACAATGCTTCACAGAAACAGTGACACATGTCTCCTAAAGCAATAAATAAATAGAAATTTTTTTCTACCTTTGTCTTCTGTGGTTTCTCCTTTCCTCATCTTCTTGTAACTCTCTTCCTTCCATCCACTGTCTGCCGTCTCTCTTCCCCTATATGGCATCTTCTCTCCTTCTATGCCCCTTCCAGAAACTGTATGCCTCCCCCTTCCATCTCTCCTTTCACCCCATTGGTCTGGCATCTCTCTCCTCGCCTTCCCTCTCCCACACCTCTCCTCATAGTCTGGTATCTCCCCTTCCCTGATTCTCTGGCATCTCTCTCCTTTCCTTTTCTTCCATCTTTCGCTCCCCCTCCATGCTCTCACATCTCCCCCTTCCTTTTCCCTTAGACTGGCATACCTTCCTCCTACGCTCCAAGCCCTGGCATCTCCTTTAATTCCCTCCCTCATCTTCCTTCTCCCTCCAGCTGGGTACCGCAACACTCTTCCCTGCAGCTCTGCACTTCCCCACAATTGCCATGCTTCGGTTCCTCTTCTTCCTTCCTTCCTCCCCCCCCCCCCGCGGGACCCTGCGGCACCATCAACTCTTACTCCCTCTAATGTCGGCCCTGCAGCTCCAGACTTCCTCGCACCTTCTCCCCTCCCCCTTTGGATCGCTATTATTTTAAATGTTATAGCCGCGGAGCTGTATCCATCAGTGGAGATGTCTAACCTCGGCCTGCCCCGGAACTCTTACTGCAGCAGCCGCCCGTCTAGGCAGGAACAGGAAGTCACTGTTGCAGTAAGAGTTCCGGGGCAGGCCGAGGTTAGACATCTCCACTGATGGATACAGCTCCGCGGCTATAACATTTAAAATAATAGCGATCCAAAGGGGGAGGGGAGAAGGTGCGAGGAAGTCTGGAGCTGCAGGGCCGACATTAGAGGGAGTAAGAGTTGATGGTGCCGCAGGGTCCCGCGGGGGGGGGGGGAGGAAGGAAGGAAGAAGAGGAACCGAAGCATGGCAATTGTGGGGAAGTGCAATCCCCCCAATGCGTCCCCTTACCTTACCAACGCGTGTGTGCGCTGTGAAGAGAAACTTTGCGCTGCGATGTAATATTTTGTGCGCGAGCGCAGGCCAACGCAGCTTAGCGGGAACACTGCTGTCCAGGCATCTAGACAGGTTTTCAGAACCCAGCCCTTTGTCCGGGTTTTGAAAACCATTGACCTCGGGACTGCATCTGGAGGGCATCTGCGCATGCACGAATGCAACGCAATAACGTCACATGCATGTGACATCATCATGTCGATGCCCTCAAGATGCGACCCCCAAAGAGGGGGTTTGTTTGATGCTGAGGTTGGAGGGTGGAATGAGGTAAGGGCTATGGGCGGAACAGGGCAGGGCCTCGCGTCCTCTTTTTTTTTTTTAGGCCAATATCTGGCAACCCTAGTTAAGCCGGCCCTGAAAATTGCACTTAGCAACTATTTATTTCAGCATTAGTTACAGAATCTGGTCCTTAATGTTTGCCAACACTTGAGTTAATATTGATAGCGTATTTATAAACTGGCTACTAAGTACGAGTACATGTCAGGTTTTCTTACATTTACTAATAGAGGTTTTCTTACATTTACTAATAGAGACACAATATAGCGTTAACATATGGCACAGAGTGGTAGACTAAACATTAAAGTATGCCTTGTGAATTTTGTAAACCGCCAGGCCAAAACCACAAAGAACTGTAATAATGCCCAGATAAATTATAGCCAAATTTTCTTTTTAGGTCCCTTTCATTTAAGGGAGAGCACCTATTGTCAAGAACTAGTGTATATTCAGGTATGATACTCAGCCCATCTATTTTTCTGTCAGTCTGTCCCTATGCAAACTCCTCTTACTTATGAGTGCATTCACTTTGCAGCCCCTCAATATCTCTCCTCGCTTATTATCCCCAACATGAACTCCATTCATCAGGTAAGCCCCTCTTATCCTCCACTGCCAACTCCAGACTCTGTCCTTTCTGTCTTGCTGCGCCATATGCCTGGAACAGAATGCCTGAATCAACGCATCAAGCTCCATCTGTAGCAGTATTCAAATCCGTGCTAAAAGCCCACTTTTTCAAGGCTGCTTTCATCTCCTAACTTCCACTCACCATATGATACTTATCATTCTCTATGCAAGAAACTCCCCAATCTCTATCTGTTCTATTTGTTCTGTTTGTCCTAATTAGATTGTAAGCTCTTCTAAGCAGGTTGAATGTACAGCACTGAGCACGCCTTTCAGCGCTTTAGAAATGATAAATAGTACTAATAGTTTATATGTATATACCACACAAAAACCCACCCACATATGTATCCTATTCCCCTACTCTTCCTCAACACAAACCAACATACCTTACCCCCAAGTGAATATCCATGCACCCCCCAGATGCTTTCCACAAGTATATTCCACACTGCCTCCCCATCCCCCAAACATACACACTTACTCTATCACCCCATGAATACCCCATGCACAGCCCTTGTCACACATACTCCCATTCTCCAACATGCAAACATCTCCCTCCATCACCCCATGTACATATCCCCATGTATAAAGACCAGAATGGAATTGTCCAAATCAGAGAAATGTGCACTTGAAAAAAAGTGTCCTCCAATCCGTCTGATGATATGAAGATCTTTATTATTCAAAACATCTAAATGACACATTCACGACTCAATGACTCGACATGTACATGTTTCGGCCCTCAGGCCTGCCTCAAGAGTCTTAAAAGACGTGATGGATGAAATGCACAATACAGTGGCACTCAATTGGATCTGACTTAAAAGGTCAATCATGAAAGAATACCATATCGCATATACATCGGTGTCGATCTATAGCACTCGATGTAAACGCGATATGGTATTCTTTCATGATTGACCTTTTAAGTCAGATCCAATTGAGTGCCACTGTATTGTGCATTTTATCCATCACGTCTTTTAAGACTCCTGAGGCAGGCCTGAGGGCTGAAACATGTAGATGTCGAGTCATTGAGTCGTGAATGTGTCATTTAGATGTTTTGAATAATAAAGATCTTCATATCATCAGACGGATTGGAGGACACTTTTTTTCAAGTGCACATCTCTCTGATTTGGACAATTCCACTCTGGTCTTTACATATCCCCATGTACACAGACCATACTCCTTATACACAAACATACTTCTGTATGCTCCTCCTCCTCCACACACAGACCATTTAACTTTTTTCAGGAAAGCTATCTTCATGGCTCAGTCAGCACTATGGCTTTTCTAACTGATTCTCAGAGTCAGTTTTTGTGCCCCCAAAATAAGTGGTTTCTGTGTTTCATGCATTTTTTGATAGTACAAAGAGTCAGTTTCACTGGTACACTTTGAGATTTTTATCTATTTATGATAAAACTGCTATTTTTGCACAGAATTGCTATTTTGCACAGAATAGAGTCAGTTTTTGTGCCACCAAGATAAGTGATTTCTATGTTTCATGAATTTTTTGATAGTACAGTCAGTTCCAATGATAAATTTTGAAATCTTTATCTATTTATGATAATAATAGTTTATTTTTGTATACCGCCACACCATCAGTTCTTGGCGGTTTACACAATAAATTACAAAGTATTTATAATACAGAGCCAGATAACAGTGTCTTATAAAAGGAAATTACACAATTCAATAAAAGATACTAACTGACAAAGTACGACCATAGCTCATTCAAACAAAGTATGCACAATACAGATTATTTATACTAAAATAGATAAACTTCTGTAAACCTTATTTCATAAAAATAATAAAAATCCATTTATCAAATTGATATTGATATCTATTAAGTATTGTACTGTTTAAATAGATAGGTCTTAAAATCTTTCCAAAATTGCTGATAAGTGAGGGCTGGAGTAATAAGAACATTCAAGCATGTATTCATTACTCCTGCTTGAAACGCCAGAGTCCTATCTAAAAATTTCTTAAAACGGCACACTTTTGCTGAAGGAAAATAAAACCAGCCAGTTCTAAGTATATTTTTTTTACATATAAAAAATCTAAAATGAGCAACATAAGCGAGATAAGATGGGGCCAACCCAAATAAGACTTTGTAGCAAATACATCCAAATTTAAACAACACTCTAGCCTCAAACGGCAACCAGTGGAGCCTTTGATAATATGAGCTAATATGGTCATGCTTTTTTAGATTAAAAATCAAATTGCTGTGTTTTGAATTAATCTTAATCTACTAGTTGTTTTTTTATGAGCACCCAAATAAACAACATTACAGTAATCCAGCATTGAAAGATTTGAACCAGTATTTTAAATGATATAAAATCAAAATATTTTCTAATGGTACACAACTTCCAAAGAGTAATAAAACATCTGTTGACCAGTAAATCTGTATGAGCCTTAAATGATAGAGTACGATCCAAAGTAACTCCTAATATTTTTAAAGTAAAAACTATTGGATAAGTCTGACCGTTTACCGTAAGCATCGTTTCCGTAAGCTTATCATTAGGGCTAGCTAGAAAAAACTTTGATTTATCTGGGTTCAATTTCAATCTGAAACTAGAAGTCAAAAATTCCACTTTTGTAAGAATGAAAAAAATCTGATTTAAAATTTCTGGTGTAAATATAGTTAAAGGAATTAGTATTGAAATATCATCTGCATAAATGAAAAATTTTACATGTAAACTATTGAGAAGATGACCCAGTGGAGCTAAATAAATATTAAAGAGAGTTGGCGAAAGTGGTGATCCCTGAGGAACCCCACTTTCGTTTACCCACCAGGTGGACAACTAACCAGCACTAACAACCTGATATGACCTATTTTTTAGAAAACTTTGGAGCCAATTCCATACCTTTCCTGAGATTCCAATCAAATCCAAACATGATAATAAAATGTCATGGTCAACCAAGTCGAAAGCACTGCTCAAGTTCAGTTGTAAAATTATTGCACTTGAGCCTACTTTAAACAAGGTATGTATGTGATAAGAACATAAGCAATGCCTCTGCTGGGTCAGACCTGAGGTCCATCGTGCCCAGCAGTCCGCTCACGCGGCAGTCCAACAGGTCCAGGACCTGTGCAGTAATCCTCTATCTATACCCCTCTATCCCTTTTTCCAGCAGGAAATTGTCCAATCCTTTCTTGAACCCCAGTACTGTGATCTGCCCTATTACGCCCTCTGGAAGCGCATTCCAGGTGTCCACCACACGCTGGGTAAAGAAAAACTTCCTAGCATTCATTAAAAACTTCCTAACATTCATTAAAAACTTCCTAGCATTCGTTATTAATTAATGAGGCCAGTACTGTCTCCGTACTAAATCCTGATCGAAAACCAGACTGATAATTTTGTAAAATTTCAAATTTATCTAAATAATCCACAAGTTGTACATTGACTAGACCTTCTATCACTTTTGTAAATAATGGAATAGAGGCAATTGGTCTAAAATTAGCTACATTAGTAATAGATTCTTTCGAATCTTTTATAATTGGAGTAATTAAAATATTGCCTATTTCCCTTGGAAACTTCCCCATTTTGCACAGAACTTTATATATGACCTCATACAACTTTATTATTAACTTTGACAATCACAATAACTTTATTTATACAAAATTATAAAATTTACTGAAAATTTTTTTTAAATATAAATTATAGCACTTAATGAATGATTGCATTCATATAAAAAGCGGACCAATGATTGAAACCATAACATTGCAATTGTCAATAGCCTTTGGCTGTTATGAGATACAGAAATATGGTCTGAGGTTTTGCCTTCTTAATCCATTTATGATCTATCAGTGCAATTAAATTGACAAAGTTAACTTTTGTTTCATTCCACTTTTTTGTGTATTTGATATTTGGTTGTGGAATTACTGCTTTTTTCTTTGTTTTGCTCCTCCTCCTCCTTCACACACACACATCCATTGCCCCAAACTTCTACACACCTACACCCTCTCCATAGGTACAAACACATATCCCTCAAATACAATACTCCACCAACTAACCCTCTACTTGCTTCACCATACCTTTCCATACAAATTCCACACAAGTATGCCAACATAAGGAGAAATGTGCCTCTGCATCACATTTTAAGAGGACAAATTCCTACTTATTTATTTACTTAAAGATCTATTTATTAAGCTGTCTTATTGCCAGGATCTGCGTTATGACCCATTTATCACGAGTTAAGTGGGCTCATCACATTTATCCTATAACACAGTTCAAATGCATGAACAAATCAGGCCCACATGCATTAAAACTAATGAGCGGTGTCACATGCAAAGTAGTCCATTAACATAGAAATGTAATAAGTCAGCTTGAGCTAGTGTTGGCAAGCTGCATTATTGCCATAGACATAGCTAATCCACCTCCCCCCCCCCCCCCCACACACACACACAGGAATAACAGCTTGCTGAAGTGTGAACCAATGCTCCTGGAGATTTTCTTAAAGAGCCCAGCTTCTTCTTACCCTCCAACTGCCCATGTTGTTTCAAAACTTCCTGGTGAGTTAGTGAAAAGGGCACTGATTCTCTCATTTCACCCATTGGCAACAGGTGGCCACTTTGTCCTGAAGTTCACCCCCTTTTCACAAACTCTTTCAGGGCAATACTGAGCCAACAGCACCAGCACCACCAGGGAAGAGTGGCCTAGTGGTTAAGGGTGCGACCTAAGCACTCTGAGGTTGTGGGTTTGAGCCCAGCAATGTTCCTTGTGACCCTGGGCAAGTCACTTAACCTCCACTGTTCAAGGTATATTGTGAACCTGCTGTAACAGATAGGGAAAAATGCTTGAGTTCCTGAATATAAAAAGCGCTTAGACAGTCTCCATTGATAGGCAGTATATACTGTACATAACAAATAAACTTGAAATCTAATTTAGATCTGTATATTCAGTGTCAGACCATATGCAAGCATTGGCACTCAGTATCCAGGTCAGCAACAGAACCTGGGTTCTGTTTTCGTTCTGTACCTCCAGATGTAATCAGACAAAGTTAGGACTGCTATTTAAGTAATCTTATTTGCCCAATTAGTTATATGGAAACAGGAACTGAATATCACCAATACCACATAACTCCCAGCTCTGTCCAGATTCCATCATCAGACTGCCCTGGCACTACCCGGACTTTGCCCTGTATTGGTAGCATGGAATATTGCTACACCTTGGGTTTTGACCAGGTACTAGTGACCTGGATTGGCCACTGTGAGAATGAGCTACTGGGCTTGATGGCCCATTGGTCTGACCCAGTAAGGCTATTCTTATGTTCTTATTCAAACTCCTCTTACAAGTGTATTCGCTCTGCAGCTCCTTAGTATTTCTCCTCTCTTCCCATACTTCCCCCACCCCAGGCTCATCGGGTAAGTCTCTCAATGGCCAACTCCAGACTCCATCTCTTCCCACACTTCCCCCCCTCCTCCCCCCGGGGCTCATCGGGTAAGTCTCTCAATGGCCAACTCCAGACTCCATCTCTTCCCACACTTCCCCCCCTCCTCCCCCCGGGGCTCATCGGGTAAGTCTCTCAATGGCCAACTCCAGACTCCATCTCTTCCCACACTTCCCCCCCTCCTCCCCCCGGGGCTCATCGGGTAAGTCTCTCAATGGCCAACTCCAGACTCCATCTCTTCCCACACTTCCCCCCCTCCTCCCCCCGGGGCTCATTGGGTAAGTCTCTCTATGGCCAACTCCAGACTCCATCCCTTGTACTGTACTTTGCTGCACCGTACGCTTGAAACAAACTGCCTGACTCGGTACGTCAAGCTCCGACTCTGGCATTATTCCAATCCAGACTCAAAGCCCACTTCTTTGAAGCCACTTTCAGTTCCACACTCCAACCTACCTGCTAAGTGCCAATATCTGTCTTATCACTCCCTCTGTAATTCCCCCACCTTTGAGCACTGTGTATAGATGTACCTTCTTGTCTAGTCTGTCTGTCTTGACTAGATTGTAAGCTCTTTAAAGCAGAGATTGTCTCTTCTATATTTTGATGTACAGGGCTGCGTATGTCTGGTAGCGCTAAAGAAATGATAAGCAGTAGTAGTTATAGTACGATTCTATTAAATGCCACTGAATATCCTGTCCTGAGTCACCTATCATGATTTAACCATTGTTCCACCTTGAGGTTACAGCTCTTCTCCTGCCAACCAGTGCTTGTCTAAGCCTACTTTGCAGAAGCAATCCCTAGTCAACCTCTTAGGGAGCAGCTGATGTTACTATGAGGAACTGGAGCAGGACTAACTGGAAACCCAAAGACTCTAAGGTAGGCCTGAGAGATAGGGATAGCAGGCCTCCAGTTTGTGAGAAGAAGGCAGGGCTTCAAGAAATTAAAATTTTACAACCTAATGCCAAAGAACAAACAAAGTGGAGCTTGTGTGGAATCAGGATTCAAAATCAATGTTAATGCAATGTAAATAACAGCAAAGTTCAGTACAATTCTCTCTCATCTAGATGAAGAGTCTGTGTCACATCTCTCGACACGGCCGTGTTTCAGCAAGTCCACTTGAAGGAGTGATCGTTGATGTCAAGACCAGTAACGAAAACAAACTTTGGTAAACAAATCTTTATCCTGAAAAGGATTCAAACGCTGTGGATGCACACTGTCGGGGTTGGAGGACCAGTTCCCTTATTAATAACCAACCAGGGAGTTTTGAAACCCTGGGCTCCTTTTATCAAGCCATGCTAGTGGTTTAACGTGTGTAATAGCGCACGTTAAACCGCCGGCCGCACTAGCCACTAACGCCTGCCTTGAGCAGGCGGTAGTTTTTGGGCTAGCGTGGGGATTAGCGCATATTAAAAGTCGCACGCGCTAACCCTGCTAGCGCGGCTTGATAAAAGGAGCCCAATGTGGACAGGGTTTTTTTTTTTTTTTTTGTAAGCCATATGCTAACACCTGTAAAAGACAGAGGCCTGCTATTATTGTGCCTGAAAATGTGCAATTTTCCTGGGCACAGTAACATAGCAACACTTACTATAAAATTTACTAACCTGCAGTATTCAGATATGTATTGTATAGAGAGGCCTTAATTATGTATCAACCCTATGAAAGTAAACAAATAGATAGAGGGAAGATAACCTGTTGAGTGTATAGGATGATCAAATCATTAAACCTGCATCATTCAAAATAGAATTAAAGGACACTATAAGCTATGGTGTCCTTTAATTCTATTTTGAATGATGCAGGTTTGATGATTTGATCATCCTATACACTCAATAGGTTATCTTCCCTCTATCTATTTGTATTCAGATATGTAGTCAGGTCTTGTTTAGTTAACTTCATTTTGATTTAACCAAAAAAAATGATGCAACAGCTTTGTTTTTACCTATTTCAAACACCACTGTAATACCATAAGATTAATCAACCAATGGTGCTGCACTTTTTACCTATCAACAGTAAATGCTGATTATTAAATAGTATTTGCTGAATTTCGATATCACTTCTGACCTTTTTCTATGCCTGAAATGCACAGTGCAAGCAAAGTGAATAAAAACAACTACAACTGTCATTAACTTTAAGCAGAAGAAACTGTAGATGAGAATCTGTTCATGAATGCTAACAAATGCAGTCAGAAATAGTCTCAGCAAGGGACAGCGAGAAGAAGGAGCTGAAGCGTGATTCTCTATTATACATGCTGGCGGTAGCTACTCTCAACAATATGTTCTTTTTCTCTGTGTAATTAGCACTCTCGAAAACTTTGTACAGCAGGAGCTCAAAGGCAGTTCACTCATGATCTCTCTGGATTTCTAATTACAGGAGGAAAGAAAAAAAAAAACAAAAGACTCCCTGTGAACAATGAAGTCGATTGTTTCCTGTTTGGACCTCATATTCTATTAAGAAAGTGACTCTCAAACTGTGTGCCATGACACAGTGCTGTGCCCCGAAGAGATTCCAGAATTTTACTTTATTATTTAAAAAAAATCCCTTCATAAGTATACACTAGAATAGATGACATGTACATTGCGTACACAAGAGTCTGTCAATGTTGTCAGCATCTGTGTGCGTAAGGATACAACTGCCCAGACAAGCATCGTTCTTTGACGTGAATGGTCTTTGAAAACTAACGGCAAATAATTTTATTTTTATTTTTTATGCAGTAGTTATCCTAACTTGAGCAACAAAGCAATCAAGGCTTTATTTGGATCCTCTTTTCTTTGTGAACTTGGATTTTCAGCTCTGACAAATTAATTAAAAAAAAAAAAAAAAAAAGGAGAATGACTGCAGATGGTGGATGATGAACGTCGTGATTGCTTGTCGACTATCGAGCCACGTTTTGAGTTAATTTGTACTCAAAACCAAGCACATCCATCGCATTGATTAGCAATTCTATTCTATCTACTTTAGTTTCACCATTGTTACAATTACCCATATATAGCTTAAAGAACTTTAAATAAATAATTTTCAAATGTAATTTTGTTGGTTTTGCAATTTATAATTTCAGTTATTCTAATGTGCCATGAAAAACATTTCAGTGTGCCTGACCTAAAAAAGTTTGAGACCATGCTATACACCATGAGGTAAGCATCACCAAAGCTATTTTGAGGTATGTCTTTGGTATTGCTGTTTTGGGATGGGGTGGAGTGGGATTGGAGGGACAGTTAACATATGCACATTCATAGAGGTCATCCAGCTTTTCCATTTGCTAGGTGTGGCAAAAATCTCCATAAAAAGAATCTTCTCCACTATTCCTTCTAAAATGACTGGGAGTCCTCCAACTGCACTGCTGCCAGTGTGTGTATGTGGGGGGGGGGAGAGGGGGCAGGAGTGTGCTTCAATATTGTGTTTTCAATCACTAGAGACAGGTAGGTTCCCTGGAATCCTACAAAGCTTACCTGTCCATCATTATTAAACATGTGATAGTGAAACAGCACCCCCCCATTGGCAGGACTATAGGTGGAGGACTCCCTCTCAGCTTAGGGACCTTCTCTACTAAGGGCTTTTTCCAGAGTCTATAATACCTACATCATTCCAAACCAGAAACATGCCTTGTGCAACATGCTCCTTAGCTCTGCCCACTGCATCATAATCAAGCACAGGAGGCAACAGTTTTGGTGCCCCACCTCCCTTGAGCCCTGTGCAGCTGTACCACCCATATATAGCTTAGTATAGCCCCTGGGCTAGCACAGAAACTGACACTAAAGTGCTTAGAATCAACAGAAATCTTAGGGATCCTGTCCTCTTGCAACTGTTTCATAGTGGAAACTCCATTTCCGCAACACAATTCCTGTTGTATTTATTTCCATTTATTTGCCATATATAATCAAAGGGCCCAGGATCAGATTCCATGATGGCTCCCTCTGGCTTTCAGTCAAGCCAATCAGAGCCTCAGGATCCTCCTGCTGTATCCCAGGCCTTAGGTGTCTGAGCCAATCAGGGCCTTTTGGCCCCTCCCCATGCATCACATTTTGGACTGGCGGGCCTCAGAGCAGTAGGGACCTAGCATCTCTCCTGTTCTCAACTTCTCACAAAGGTACAGGGAGGTTCAGGGAGGAAGTTAGGGGGGAGCATCCAGTGGCAAGTTTCCAAGTTTCCAAGTTTATTAGTTTTTAATATCCCGACCATAAAACAAATATCTGGCCGGTTAACAATATAATTTAAAAGAGGGAGTAAAAAAGGGAAGAATGGATAAAATATTTAAGTGGGACATAAATGACAAAAACCAGACAGACTTGACTGTGAGGATAGTAAGGGAATGGTCTTTGAAAACTAACGGCAAATAATTTTATTTTTATTTTTTATGCAGTAGTTATCCTAACTTGAGCAACAAAGCAATCAAGGCTTTATTTGGATCCTCTTTTCTTTGTGAACTTGGATTTTCAGCTCTGACAAATTAATTAAAAAAAAAAAAGGAGAATGACTGCAGATGGTGGATGATGAACGTCGTGATTGCTTGTCGACTATCGAGCCACGTTTTGAGTTAATTTGTACTCAAAACCAAGCACATCCATCGCATTGATTAGCAATTCTATTCTATCTACTTTAGTTTCACCATTGTTACAATTACCCATATATAGCTTAAAGAACTTTAAATAAATAATTTTCAAATGTAATTTTGTTGGTTTTGCAATTTATAATTTCAGTTATTCTAATGTGCCATGAAAAACATTTCAGTGTGCCTGACCTAAAAAAGTTTGAGACCATGCTATACACCATGAGGTAAGCATCACCAAAGCTATTTTGAGGTATGTCTTTGGTATTGCTGTTTTGGGATGGGGTGGAGTGGGATTGGAGGGACAGTTAACATATGCACATTCATAGAGGTCATCCAGCTTTTCCATTTGCTAGGTGTGGCAAAAATCTCCATAAAAAGAATCTTCTCCACTATTCCTTCTAAAATGACTGGGAGTCCTCCAACTGCACTGCTGCCAGTGTGTGTATGTGGGGGGGGGGGGAGAGGGGGCAGGAGTGTGCTTCAATATTGTGTTTTCAATCACTAGAGACAGGTAGGTTCCCTGGAATCCTACAAAGCTTACCTGTCCATCATTATTAAACATGTGATAGTGAAACAGCACCCCCCCATTGGCAGGACTATAGGTGGAGGACTCCCTCTCAGCTTAGGGACCTTCTCTACTAAGGGCTTTTTCCAGAGTCTATAATACCTACATCATTCCAAACCAGAAACATGCCTTGTGCAACATGCTCCTTAGCTCTGCCCACTGCATCATAATCAAGCACAGGAGGCAACAGTTTTGGTGCCCCACCTCCCTTGAGCCCTGTGCAGCTGTACCACCCATATATAGCTTAGTATAGCCCCTGGGCTAGCACAGAAACTGACACTAAAGTGCTTAGAATCAACAGAAATCTTAGGGATCCTGTCCTCTTGCAACTGTTTCATAGTGGAAACTCCATTTCCGCAACACAATTCCTGTTGTATTTATTTCCATTTATTTGCCATATATAATCAAAGGGCCCAGGATCAGATTCCATGATGGCTCCCTCTGGCTTTCAGTCAAGCCAATCAGAGCCTCAGGATCCTCCTGCTGTATCCCAGGCCTTAGGTGTCTGAGCCAATCAGGGCCTTTTGGCCCCTCCCCATGCATCACATTTTGGACTGGCGGGCCTCAGAGCAGTAGGGACCTAGCATCTCTCCTGTTCTCAACTTCTCACAAAGGTACAGGGAGGTTCAGGGAGGAAGTTAGGGGGGAGCATCCAGTGGCAAGTTTCCAAGTTTCCAAGTTTATTAGTTTTTAATATCCCGACCATAAAACAAATATCTGGCCGGTTAACAATATAATTTAAAAGAGGGAGTAAAAAAGGGAAGAATGGATAAAATATTTAAGTGGGACATAAATGACAAAAACCAGACATACTTGACTGTGAGGATAGTAAGGGAGTGGGCATCTCTCCTGCCTTTTCGGGGAGGAAGAGGGGAGGAGACAGGATGGTTTGCAGGGCGTGCATGGTGTGGTGGAAGGCCTCTGTTGGCAGGAGGGAGTGGGCATCCCTCCTGCCAATTTTCACTGTCATGGGGGTTGCCAGTTCATGGGGGGACCTTTGAGGAGGGCCATCATCAGCTGGGGGTCAGCACAACATTTTTTAAAATAGGGTAGGTACTGTGTGTGTGTAACACACCCACATCTGTGCCATAAAAAAAAAAAAAAAAGCCCCAACAGCTAAAGGGCTTTCCCTGCCACTCAGCTGTTAAGGCTTCCCCAAACCAGCTTTGCGCATGTGTCAGTCGCTCTCAGAGTGACTGATCAGATGGGGATTACCACGAACCTCCATGTAAGTAATTTGCATGAAGGTTTGTTGGTGCATCAATCGCTGTTCGAGTCTGCCACAAAATTGGCCAACAGCGATTCACATGGTCTTAGCGACCTGTCGGGTTTTTTGGGGGTCAGTAGGAGCAATTGCTGTTTTTGTAGGATGTTAGAGCATTGATTGGTGGGCTAATTTGCATTGAATTTTTATATTAATGACCCATTTGCATGCCCGGATCGGAAAATGAGCGATCACACAGTAAAACACACAGTGGGCCATGGGCAAATATGATCTGTCTCTAAACCAGTCAAATTGGTTTAGTGACAATCGTTAGACGATCGGTGACTTTTGTGCATCTAGCCCTTAATCTTCCACTTCCTTGGGATGGATGGGGACAGCACTGGCAATCCACTCTATTCATTTCCTGCCAAGGAAATCATCCCTCTTGTGGCATACCTTTGTTCATTGGCAATACATCAACAAAAATACAGTGGAGGTGTAACTTAGTGGTTAGTATTGGATGGGACATTCAGGGGAGCCTGGTTTAAATCCCACTGCTGCTTCCTGTGATCCTGTGCAAGTCAATTAACCCTCAGATACACAATTAAGTTGTGAGCACTCCAGGACTAAGGTAACTACCTTGTAACTCACCTTACAGTACTACTGAAAAAGGTATAAGTGAAATCTAAATAATAAGTGAATGGGTCCAATAATTAGCAACACTTTTAGTACTGAATATCCTTACAGAAAACCTCAACACTACCCAGATAGTGCTGGGGTGGTCCCTAAAATCTACTGTAGTTAGTGCTGATATCTGTTCTCCTAACAATAAATTTAGAGCAGCAAAAATGTTATCCTAACTTAGGAGTCTTTTACTAAATGCTTAGAAGCCCATTTTATGCCTATGATAATTCAATTTATCTATATATATAAAATCGGAGGTATGTATGTGTGTATGTATGTATGTATGTATGTGTGTGTGTGTGTGTATGTGCCGCGATCACGCAAAAACGGCTTGACCGATTTGAACGAAACTTGATATGCAGATCCCTCACTACCTGGGATGATATGTTCTGGGGGTCTCGCGGCCCACCTGCACACGTGGGCGGAGCTACAAACATAAAATCAGATTTCACCCATTCATGTCAATGGAGAAAATGTAAAAAGCTGCCATTCTCACAGTAATTCAAAAACGGCTTGACCGATTTGAACGAAACTTGGTATGCAGATCCCTCACTACCTGGGGTGATATGTTCTTGGGGTCTCGCGGCCCACCTGCACACGTGGGCGGAGCTACAAACAGGGCAAGTCACTTAATCCTCCACTGCCCCAGGTACATTAGATAGATTGTGAGCCTAGCCATTACCTTTGTGTTTTTAAAGAGACCTTATTGCAATACTTGGATATATGGATTAATACATATATCATTTTACAACAAGACTCCTGAGCCAGGCCTTCTTGGGCCGAAACACGATCGTGTCGAGTTTGTTTTAAAATAAAAGGATTGAGCACCGTTGTTGTTTTTGCAATCCAGTAAATATAACATCTTAAGATCTTAAAGCATTCATAAACAACAACCTAAAAAAACAACAACCAGGATCTAGATTTATGTTTGGTGTGTCTTTATAAAACAACTCCCTAAAAAGTCAGTCATATTTTTGATTCATGTAAGTTAAGAAACTGTTCTAATTGTAAAGGATCCCAAAAGACAAAATCTTTGTCTTGAAATTTCAACAAACATTTATAAGAAAATTTCAAAAAACAAATGTGGCCCCCAAGCTAACACTAGGGGCTCCTTATACTAAGCTGCGCTAGCGGTTATAGCGCACACTTAGCATGCGCTACAATGTCACGCGGGCTAGACGCTAATGCCTCCATTGAACTGGCGTTAGTTTTTCCGCAAAGCGCCGGCGTTAGCTCATGCTAATCTGCAGCTCGCGTTAAAAATGCTAGCACAGCTTAGTAAAAGGAGCCCTAGATCAGTGGTTCCCAACCTTGTCCTGGAGGACCACTAGGCCAGTCGGGATTTCAGGATAGCCCTAATGAATATGCATGAGAGATATCTGCATATAATGGAGGTGCCAGGCATGCAAATCTGTTCCATGCATATTCATTAGGGCTATCCTGAAAACCCGACTGGCCTGGTGGTCCTCCAGGAGAGGGTTGGGAACCACTGCCCTAGATTTTAATATAAGCAATGCCTTCCTTTTTAATTGTGTCGCCTTGGATACATCAAGAGAAATACTTCAGCATCACAAATTTTACTATCTTTGTTTTTAAAGTACATCTTCATAATTAAAGCTTTGTCATTTTTCATTTAGACATACTACCAAAAAGGTGGACCTAATTTGTATCAAATCTTGGGAATCTTCTAAAAATCCAGTTAGGTCAAATTCTGTTCCAACTAACTGGTCCATCCCCTGTTCAGATGGAAACTTCTTATTTTTTGTGCATAGAATATAATAAGTCTCCCTCCAATTTAGGAATCAAGGAAACTCTTATATCTTGGCATCCCAAGTCCTGTAAATTTTCTTCACACTTCTACCTCTAACCCTCTGTTGTAGTTCCTTCCTATTTCTCCTACTGTAAACCGCGTCGAGCTCTACGAACGTGGAAATGATGCGGTATACAAACCTAAGGATTAGATTAGATTAGATTAGAACAATTTGAAATCGACAAAGTTTCTTCAATTTGTAAACCTAATTTTTTTTAAGGTATTTCCTTAGTAGAATTTCAGGTGACAGCAAATTTTTCATGGGAAAATTAACAAAACGCAAATTTTTTTAACCTAGTCATATTTTCCATCATTTCAAGTTTAGAATGGATAACATGTGAATCCTTAATTGCTGAAGAAGAAACAATTTGTTAGGTAGATACCTAAGTCTCAGTTAAGGATAAATGTTTATCCAATACTTTTAAAATAGAATCCACATTATCCAATTTCTCAACTACCTCCTGAAAAAATATTGAATTTTGATGAATGACTGTTTTTAACAATACCTCCATTCTACTATTTATTAACCATAAATCTTTTAAAGAAATATCCTGTGGAATCTCCAACTGACCTTGCTCCAAAGACTTATCTTCCTGAGGGGAAATAATTTAAAGGCATTTTCTTAAATAACATTTGAGAAGATGTCTGAGACCCCAAGGTATTTGTTGGGAAAATATTAGGCTCTAATTTAGAACCTAAATCACTGGATACCGGCAGAGAGGGTGGGGGAGTACAGTCTAAGGGACTGAGAGATGCCCCCGAGAATGAGTCAGCTCTTTAAGTTGGTATTGAGATTGTTTTAAACATAATCAAATGATAATCCATTGGTCCAGATGATATTGGAATAGAATTTATAGTTTTTACCTTTTTTCCCATAATAAAAAGAAAAGTAGAAAAAAGTTACATAAAACTTATCCAGGTCTTCCTTGTTCCTCATGGCTCCCAAAGGGCTTGGCATACCCCTTAGGGCACACTCCTTTGGCCACACCCTTTGGCCGCATGTCACAGTAGCGACATCCTTTTCACATGAACAGGAAGGACCCCAGTAATGTCATCCAGTTGTCTCTGTAGGTGCCTGATTAAATTCAGCACCTCCAGCAGCCATGCCCCCAGATGGAAGAAAAGAAGGGCTCGCTAAGCCTCCCAGGGACACGAAACAATCCTCCCAGTACTCACCAGAATAGGTATCAGCTCTGTCTGCATTCAGTAGTGGTGTCCTTTTCACATGAATAGGAAGGACCCCCATTAGTGTCATCCAGTTGTCTCCATAGGTGCCTGATGAAATTCAGCACCTCCAGCAGCCACGCTCTCAGATGGAAAAGAGGGGCTCGCTAAGCCTCACAGGGACAGAAAACAATCCCCCCAGAATAGGTATCAGCTCTCCAGCAATAAAATTTGAACCAGGTTGTCAGCCCTTGGGTCCCTCATTGATCACAGTGGTGGTTCGACAGCAGAAATCAAACATTGATTAGTACTGGGGTGTGCAGTCATGGTGAGCATGGACTAAATATGGAAGTGCAAGGATATCTCAATCACCAGCAAACAAAGACTTATCACTGCCATTGTGTTCCCAATTGCAACATATGGCTGCGATACATGGACACTCATGAAAGCAGTTAGAAGAAAAATCAACATCTTTGAGCAGCGGTGCAGGAGAAGACTTCTACGAATCCCATAGACAGCTAGGATCACCAACAAAGATGTTCTTAATTATATAAACCCAGAGTTGTCCCTGGAAGACAAGATTAACAGACAGAAACGGACCTATTGTGGACATGTGATAAGGGCAAATTCACTAGAAAAGGAGGTTTTACTTGGAATGGTCAGTGGTAAAAAGAAGCAGGGGAGACCAAAGGCCTGTATGCTGAATACCATCAAGAATGACATGGGACTTAACATCAAGCAAATAAAAGAAGCCGAGGAAAACTGGGAAGCATGGCGAGGACTGGCCTACAGAGTATCCAAGGGTCGGATACTACTGAATGGATAGTAGTGGTAATATGGTAATCAGCCCAGCAGCTCTAACCACTAGGCTAATCCTTGACTCCTTTCAATACATGGAATACATTATAAATTGGATTTTTTTTTTTTTAATGCTGAATGAATAGAACCAACTGACCATTAATGTGGCACTTTAAAAATGTTCCCTGAAAACAGGCAGATTTTAAACACCGCTCTGGGCAGGTCGGCACCAGTTGATAAGAAAGTATCTCTATATTATGCCTTGGCACATAGTAATTTTCTGATCTGAACAGGGCCCTGCCGTGTTTCTAGTGACTTTACGCCTTTGACTTGAGTGGTTTTTGAGGGAGCAGTGATGAATTACTGTACTTCATTTAGATAGCAAACTTAGAATTTACTAGTCCTGGGCACTCAGCACCATTTCTAAAGTAAATGCTATGGAAATGCCAGTAATGAAAGAAGCCCTTTGTAGCTACAGAGTGCATGCTACACATGCTGGTGCAAAGTGCCATTCAAAACTCAACTCATTGCCAACCAACGGGGAAGTAATTGTCAGCACGATTTATAGGTACTCTCCAATTTACAATACAAGAAATAAAAATGACAAATATGATTTGGTTTCTGCTCAGTGCCTGAATTAGTAGGCCATAGCAGCATGCATTAGTTTTCACTGCTATCAGAAAGAATTGTTTACTTTTTCTGAAACCAGAAAGAAGCTGCCAAAATAGTCCTGGGGGGAATTCTTCTGAGCTCCCTGGGCAGCTTTCTGGATTTTGGTTCTCAGCCAACCAGTCAGATCTCTTATTTTTCGACAGATATTAAAAGTTTTGAGTGCAGCATGAAAAAGGGAAAAAATTACAGAAATAAAGGAAGGGAGGGTTCCTTCTAGATATCACAAGGATGCAGGACCAGAAGAAAAGAAGAGAGATAAAAATAAAATCACCAAAATCCTTGGAGTAATAATTGACAATAAGCTGTCCTATCGTTTTCAGATTAGTGCTGTTGTCATGAATTGTTTTTGGAAACTCAGAATGATTAAATCCTTAGCTAACATCCTTGATCTTCAGTCTCTTTATATTTTAATTCATTCCTTCATAATTTCCAAACTCGATTACTGCAATTCCCTACTTAAAGGAATCTGTCAAAAAGACATCCGACGCTTACAATTAATACAAAACACTGCAATAAAAATTATAACGAAAAAGAAAAAATTTGATCACATCACTCCTCTGTTAAAAATACACATTGGTTACCAATTCACCATCGAATAACCTATAAAATTGCCTTAATCTTCTTTAAAACTATGAACACCAAAGAACCTGCTTTTATTCATTAGTATCTTATTCCTCACAAACCTTTGAGAACTTTAAGATCCACATCCCAGCACCTTCTTCATGTCCCATCCCTTAAAATTATTAGTACCCTTAGGGCCTCTTCATTTGCAACTTTAGCCCCTACAATATGGAATTCGTTACCATCATATTTAAGGGCAGAGCAAAATCTAGATAAATTTAAGGACAACCTTAAAAGCTTCTTATTTAAAGACGCTTATGATTGCTAATTGATCTCTGGCTCCTTTTCTGCCACTTTTTGTTTTGCATTAACAAAAGAAGAACTTAAATTCATATGCTTTAATAAAGCATGTAGTGATATTTTGAATGGGTTCTAGGAGTGGCTCTCATAGTCTTTTGTTTTTGGGTGTTCACTGGTGAGTCTCATACTCTCCCTTTTTTTTCTTCTCTTTCCTCTTTCTTTTTCTAATTCCTTGCTTCTTGTTTTATTGCAGGTTGGGGGGGGGGGGGGGAGGTTGATACTTGCACTCTTTTTGTTTACTTCTTTCGGTTATCCTGCTCTGGCTTTCTGGTTTTGGTGGTGGGGGTATTTGGGGCACTATAGGTAAGCACAGTGGGAGGGGGAGAATGGGGTGACAATATGAGCAGTCTATAGTTGCACTTGGTTGTTTTGGTGCTGAACGGGGTTTTGATTTCTTGCTGGCTTCTTTGGTTTGGTTTTCCCTTGGAGAGGAAGTGACGTCACCGATGCGAACGGGGAGAGGAAGTGACGTCACCGATGCGAACGGGGAGAGGAAGTGACGTCACCGATGCGAACGGGAGCTTGATCTCAGAGCTCCGTTCGGGCCCGAGGAGAGGAAGTGACGTCACCGATGCGAACGGGAGCTTGATCTCAGAGCTCCGTTCGGGCCCGGTGCTAAATTGAGGAGAGGAAGTGACGTCACCGATGCGAACGGGAGCTTGATCTCAGAGCTCCGTTCGGGCCCGGTGCTAAATTGAGGAGAGGAAGTGACGTCACCGATGCGAACGGGAGCTTGATCTCAGAGCTCCGTTCGGGCCCGGTGCTAAATAGGAGAGGAAGTGACGTCACCGATGGGAACGGGAGCTTGATCTCAGAGCTCCGTTCGGGCCCGGTGCTAAATCAGGAGAGGAAGTGACGTCACCGATGCGAACGGGAGCTTGATCTCAGAGCTCCGTTCGGGCCCGGTGCTAAATTGATCAAATAGCTGCGGAATAAGCGCCAAAATATTTTCTTTGGCGACGGGGAGGAGAGTGCAGGGAGCGGAGACCCCATGGCAACGCGCAAAAAAATCCCGACGGAAAAAACCGGCCAGCACACGCTGGAACAAGCGCTGAGCCGGACAGCACGTGGCAGTGGGGGCCTGGAGACCGGCGGAGGTGAGGCGGCGCACTCGAGTGGGGCTATAGCGGAGGTGGCTGCGACGGTGATCGCGTCGGCCCCTGGGTGCTCCCCCGCGGACCCCCTCACCAAGTTGGATATGCAGCGCTGGATCACTGAAGTAAAAGCCGAGATCTCGGCTGTGGTGGTGCAGGTCCGGGAGGTGGTGCAGGAGCTGCGCACGGACCTCGTGGAGGTGGGCAACCGCGTAGAGGTGGTGGAAATGCGATTGGACAGCTGCGAGGACTCGGTGACCGGGATGCAACGCTCCCTGGAGAGTGCCGCGGCGGAACATCAGCTTTTGATGGACAAGGTGGAGGATCTGGAGAACCGTACCCGGTGTAATAACCTGCGGGTGCGGGGCCTACCCGAATTGCCGGAATATAAAGATGTCAGCGCTACCACCACTACTTTGCTTCGCTGGCTGCTGCAAAATGACACTTTGGATCCGGGTCTGGAGCGTGCTCATAGGGCACTGGGGCCCCGCACATCTAATCAGCCTAAAGATATTGTGCTGTGTCTGCGGAGCTTTGTGCTTAAAGAACAGATCTTCCGCAGAGCCCGAGAAATGGGCACGGTGACCTGGGAGGGTCATCGGCTGGAATTCTATCAAGATTTGGCGGCGAGTACGCTGCAGAAGCGCCGGGCGTTCCGAGAAGTGACTAAGGCTCTGCAGCGAGGCAACCTGCGCTACCGTTGGACTTTTCCCTTTGGAGTGGTCATTACTATCAATGGAGTGCATACCAGAGTTACTACAGTTCGGGAAGCCCGAACTCTGCTGCAACAAGCAGGCATCGAGATTCCAGAGGAACCTGCTTCTCCTGTGGGAGCGGGGCCCAGTCGAGTGGGGCTCCCAACAGCCTCACGATGGCAGCGTGTGGAGCGGGGATCACGAAGTGGGAGAGGGGGCCGAGGCGGTGGCCCCTCGCTTCAGAACACTGCTTCCGCTTAACGTGGTCTCCCTGGTGGGAGGGCTAATATTTTGCTTGGCTGTCCCTTCCCCCTTGCGCTGTCAGGGGGCTCCCCCTCCTGTGGGGGTATAGTTTGCCCTGGGTGACTGTGTTACTATGTTCTAGCTATGGGGAGGTGTACTTGGAGGGTCATCTCCGACCTGGATGTACTGTGGAGGGGTGGGGGAGTGGGAGGTTGAGGGAGTGTTGGGAGGGATAGCGAGTGGGTGGTGGGGTGTTGATGGTGGAGGGTAGATGGATGGGTGTGTTTGTTTGGGATTGCTGATGTTTGTTATTTGACAATTTTGTATAGTTGTGGGGTGGGGTGACAGGGGCTTCGGGGATTGTTACATTCCTTGTATGTTGGTGGGAGATCTGCGGACTCTCACATGGGGGAGTGGGGGGTGGAGGGGAGGGGTGGGGGGGGGGGGGAGGATTGCTAGGGTTTTTCTATGGGGGAGCTTCTTACTGTGGGGGTGGGGGGATGGGGGGGAGAGATGGGGGGAGGGGGGGACATGTCTGTTGGGGTTGGGTTTGCATTGTCTCTATATTCATTTGAATAATGGGGGTGTTTAAATTAGTCTCTTACAATATTAGGGGTCTTAATTCCCCTAACAAGCGGAGGGCCTTCTATAGGGAATTGCTCCGTTTGAGGGCTGATGTTTGTTTTGTTCAGGAAACTCATTTACTGCAATCCCATGAATCCTTGGTGGGGGATCATAGGTTCCCGCAGGCCTTTTGGGCTTCCCGGGTGGGCACTTCTAAGAGGTGCGGGGTGGGCATTCTTATCCGTAAGGGGATCCGTTGCGAGGTGCACAGGGCTGTGAGGGATCCCCAGGGCAGGTACATTATGTTGGAAGCTACGATTGAGGGGGTCTTGTACTCCCTAGTAAATGTCTATGCCCCTAATGAGGGTCAGGGGATCTTCTTTCGCGAGTTGGTCCCCCGGATCCTCAAGTTTAAAGGGGGGGCCCTGGTCTTAGGTGGAGATTTCAACCTTACCGTGACTCCTCATTTGGATAATTCAGGGAGGGCGGATTATTATGGGAGACGGGATCGCAAACTGTTGCGTGAGGCACTGGCTGGTTTGAATGTGGTGGATTGCTGGAGGTGGCTCCATCCTTCGGTGAAGGACTATACCTACTTTTCGGGAGTACACTCCTCCTATTCCAGAATTGATTATATCTTTGTGGAGAGGGGACTTCTCCGGAGGGTGGAGTCTTCAGGGATTGAGTCCTTTACGTGGTCGGATCATTCCCCGGTGTGGTTGCGATTCCAGGGGGAGGGAGGAGGTGGTGGACGGAAATTTTGGCGCTTCAATGATAGTCTCCTAGATGATCCAGAGGTGGGAACGCAGATTGAAGGGTGGATACAAGAATATTTAGATGTGAATGTGGAGTGTGGAGCTTCCTTGGAGGTGGTTTGGGAGGGGTTGAAGGCTACCCTTAGGGGCAGGCTGATAGCCCTGGCGTTGGCTCGGCAGCGTAAGCGGCGGGAGGCAGCTGCTAATCTGCTGATTGTAATTGGTAGGTTGGAAAGTTTACATAAGCGTTCCCCCTGGAATGAGGTATTGCGGGAGCGCTTGCTTCAGGCTCGTAGGGATCTTCAGGCTTTGGACTTGGATAGATTACACCATAATTTACAGCTCCTCCAACAGCGATATTTTGAGTTCTCCAATAAAGCTAGTCGCCTGGTTGCACACCGTCTTAAGGTGCGACAGACGCGAAATCAGATTCTTTCACTCCGGGCTGCTTCTGGGGAAGTGTTACAGACCGAGGAAGCTATCCGGGCACGTTTTGTGGAATATTACTCTTATCTCTATACCCCGGAAGATCCAGGACCTTTACAGGACCAGGATGCTTATTTGATTTCAGCTGAGCTACCCCAGATTGCACAGGGTGATGTGGCAAGGTTAGACCGCCCTCTCACATTGATTGAGGCTCGTAGTGCGCTGCGTTCTATGAAACTTGGTAAGTCCCCTGGATTGGATGGTTTTACCGTTCGGTACTATAAACGGTTTCAAGATCTGCTGCTGCCCCCTCTATTGCGTTTTCTTAATTCTTTGCAAGGGAATAGTGCCCTCCCCTTCTTTATGCATTTGGCGGGTGTGACAGTGTTGGCCAAGGAGGGGAAGGATCCTCTCCAATGTGCATCCTATAGGCCGATATCCCTACTGGGGGTAGATACTAAGATCTTCACGCGCATTCTGGCGGACCGATTGATGAGTTGGATCCCTCGGCTGATCCATCCGGATCAGTCGGGATTTGTAGTTGGCAGACAGGTGGGTGATAACACGCGTAGGGTCTATAACTTGTACGACCGGGCCAAGGGAGGGGTGAGAGAGACGGTGTTTTTGTCTATCGACGCAGAGAAGGCGTTCGATAGAGTCTCTTGGCCTTTCTTGTTTCGGGTCTTGGAGTCTGTGGGTTTGGGCCCGAGAATGAGGGACTGGATCCGAGTCCTCTATAATGGGCCTCTGAGTTGCATCAAAGTGAATGGTAGTTATTCGGAGACTTTCTCTCTAGCAAGGGGAACACGTCAGGGGTGTCCCCTCTCCCCGATTCTTTTTGCTTTGACAGTGGAACCCCTGGCGCAGCGTGTGCGGTGAATCCGGATATTAAGGGGGTCACGGTGCCGGGAGGGGACTTTAAGTTGGCTCTGTTTGCGGATGATATTTTGTTTACGGTGGAAGACCCTGCTGCGTCTTTACCGGCTATATTGCGGGAGTTGGAAATTTATGGGGATGTGTCAGGATTTCGGGTCAATGTCGGTAAATCGGAGCTTCTCAACATCAACCTACCTGCTGACCGGGTTTCCTATCTTCGAGATCGGTATCCGTTTCGGTGGGTTTCGCATTCATTGAGATACCTAGGGGTATATTTTGGACCGCCAGGAGTGGAGATGTATGACCTCAACTTCCCGCCGCTCTTTCGTCGCATCCGCCAGGATTTACTTAAATGGAAGGACCTGTATTTCTCTTGGCTGGGCCGGGTGGCCATTGTGAAGATGATGATTCTGCCCCGTTTGTTGTTCTTATTTCAGGTGTTGCCTCTATGGGTGGAGAGGAAAACATTAGAGGGGGTGCAAAGGCATATCTTTAACTTTATTTGGGCTGGTAGACGGCCGAGGGTGAGTAGGAAGGTCTTGTGCATGGGGAGAGGGGACGGAGGGCTGGGGGTCCCGGATGTGGTGAAATATTATCAGGCTGCTCAGCTACGCGCCCTTTTAGAATGGCAGGCGCAGACACCGAAACTGTGGGTGGAAATTGAGCAAAGGTTGAGTGGGGGGGTGCCTTTGTTACATCGGCCGTGGGTACCCGGTAGGGCGCGCCTGATGGGGGAGATATCCTCGGTAGTGACTTCCCTGAGGGTATGGAATCAAACCAGAGCTTGTTTACTGGGGAGTAAGCGACATTCCTGGTTTACTCCGTTGAGATTCAACCCTGATTTTCCACCGGGAGGAGAGGGGGGAGTATTTGCAGAGTGGGAGGCACGGGGCTTAGTTTGTATGGGTCAGCTGTGGGACCCAGTGTTGGGCGGGGTAAGATCCTTTGCGGAACTCAGGGGCAGGTATGGGCTTGGAATAAGGGATTTGTTCCCCTACATGCAGGTCCTTCACTATATTAGGACCTCGGGTCTTTTGGGAGACTTGAGGGGTGGTAAGACGCCCTTTGAGCTATTACTGGGCCCAGTGCTTAGGAAGGGAGCTCTCTCTGCGATATATCGGTGTCTTAATGGTCGGGGGGCTCCCCTTCCATACATGAAGGCCTGGGAGGGTGATTGTGGTTCTGTAATTTCCTGGGACACTTGGGGCGACATATGGGCGGAGATCTCCTCGGCAGGTATAGCTGCTTTGCTAATTGAGAACGGATATAAGGTACTTTTCCGTTGGTATTATACCCCTCAGACTGTGGCTCGGTGGCAGGGGGGTGTGAATGCGCTCTGTTGGAGGGGCTGCGGGGAGGTTGGTACCTACTTTCATATGTGGTGGCAGTGTGGGCGGGTGTGTGGATTCTGGACTGAGGTCTTTGCTCGGGTGTCCCGGATCCTGGATGTCCAGATTCCGGCCGATTGGCGACATGCCTTGCTGTTTTGGCATCAATTGGACCTGGCTCGGGGTGACTCTTTATTCTGTAAATTAGCATTCACTGCTGCTCGATTGGCCATTGCCTCTCGGTGGAATCAGGTACTTTCACCCACATGGGCCCTGGTGGAGCAACGCCTGCTCACTTGGCAGAATCTATATTACTTAACGGCTTTGAGGCATGGTAAACTACATGGCTATGCTCATGTGTGGCGCCAATTTCGGGCCTCTGTGGGGGTGTGTGGTAGGTCGGGGACCTTGAGCTGATCTTGGGGTTGGCCTGGGTGGGCAAGGCTTGGGGGGACCCCTTATTTATATTCCTTTTCAACGTTTGGGTTATGTTTGGAATTATCTATTCTCAACCTTATTGACAGCTGTGGGTATGGTGTTTTGTCCCGGGGGGGTGGGTGGGGGGTATTGGTTGTGGTTGGGTGGGTATTATAGATTGTTCTTCTCAGTTTGTAAGCCTTGCACATGACTACATTGCTGATTGTATTTCTGTGTGCGCTTTTGGAGTGGGATATTTTGCTCTTTGATTTTTTGTTCTTGCATCTCATGTGCCATTGCTATGTACTGTTTGGAGTGTTTTCTTAATAAAAGCTTTTCAATTGAATAAAAATAGGAAAGGAAAGAATAAGAGCAAAAGTTAATTTTTTTTATTCTCATAAAATACTATAACAATCAACATCTCAATAATAACAATTCTAATAATAAAACAAGCAAATCTCAATAAACCATAACTAATACATACAACTAAAAATTTCCATAGCAGGGTGGAAATGCTGCTCATGCCGGTGAAGAGCTAGAGGTGCAGTGGAGGGGAAGTGAAGGCGCGCACACGGTGGGGGAGGGTGAAAAGGAGCGGGGAATGGAGAAGAGGAGATGTGCCGGTGCCGGTGCCTGGGGCGGTCTGTCCCCCCTCAACCTCTCTAATCCCTTATTTTTCCTCATAGCCAGTTTTGAATAGATTGTAAGCTATTCCAGCAGGGGCTGTCTTTCTGTATTTGTGTACAATGCTGCATGTGCTCAGTAGCAGTATATAAATTATAAGTAGTAGTAGTAGTGACTGAAGAACTTTACTGTTTTCAACAGTCTTCTGCTCTCCCATATCTTGACACATATTCTTTACTCCATCTCTAGGTTTGCCAGATTTCCTCTTAAAAAAAAAAAAAAAGAGAGAACACCTGGCCCCGCCCCATCATGCCCCCAGCACCATCTCTTTCCGCCTCCAGCTCTACCATGTTCCGCCCCCACACAAACCTTCAGTCTCGTTCCCCGAGCTCGGGGCCGCGTCTGGAGGAAATCTATGCATTAGCAAACGTCAACGTGATGATGTTGCGTGCATAGAATGCCATCACATTGACGTCCGTGCATGCGCAGAAGACCAGTGACCCTGAGCTCGGGGACTTCCAAATCCTGGACAAACTTTCAGGTTTTGGAAATCCCTCCAGGCACTCGAACAGTCCTCTAAAGAGAGGACATGTCTGGGTTTTCCCAGGTATCTGGTGACCCTATCCATCTCTCTCTGAAAAACTAGCTAAGGGACTGAAAACATCATGGTACCACAGCATTACTCTTCTTCTGCAGTCCAGAATAAAGAGTAGTACTGTTGTGCTTTCTGGTTCCCCTGGGCTTCGGAGGAGAAGAAAGTGGTCTATGCCTCTGCAGCTGCTGGTATAAACTACTAAATCAAAACAAGCAGCAGAGCTGATATCAAAGCACAGTGAGAAGGGACACTTTAGGGTGTTGATTATTGGGTTTTGCAAACCCAATTTCACCATTATCAGGGTTTCCAGTTAGCACCAATATTTAGAAGCATAATACAATTGTTGCCTAAACAAACTATGCTTCTATTCACAACGTCAGCCACAAGCACAACAGCTGACAACCCAAATGAGCCACAGCCTACACATTTACAGCCAAATTCCACCACCCGATCTTCATTCAATCTGTAACTTTACTGCAAAACACTAAGGAGCAATTCCTAATATGCATTTGGAGATCCATGTTGTAGTGCAAGAGTAACACAGGTTTATAGCAAGGGCAATACCTTGCACAGAGTCTGCACTCTGCACTGTTTTCAAATCAGAGGGTACAGACAATGTGCTTCTGTGAAACAATACACTTGGCTGCCACCTAGTGATTGCATCTTATAATGCATGCTAGACCAATGCTTTTAGACATAAAGCAGTTTTTTCCCCCCAGGAACAATATAATTACTAAAACCAAACACCGCTCTCAAGAATTAGTGTAAAAAAAAAAAAAAAAAATTGATGAGCAAACCCTATATTTCCATTGCTTCTCGTCTCCTCCATACTGTTACCACTTCCATATTCTCACTCCTCCCTCCCCCCAACCCTCTACTTCCACACAACCTCTGCAGCTAATTGGATCCCTAGCATTAGTATGCTAGATGCTATTCTGCCACATAGATCCATCTTCCCAGGTTATTCTGAGCACAGGATTATAAACTGACACATGACGTGAATCCTCATGGCAGCCCTTCCCCCTCTTTATTTTAAATAGAAAACCCCAAAAGGGGGTAGGGCTGGCTCATTGATTGTGAGGCTGCACCATCTCATTGTTTTGCATTCAGAAGATCCTTTATTAATAGATCTACACGACAGAAAGCACCTGGTGTTCTGACGCTGTGGCAGCCAAGTCTCTGATTACATTTCAAGACTATTTCTCTCAATTTGTAAACTGAAAACTAATATTCTTGAGAGCTGACTCTATAAAGAAAAAATATGCAAGCCTTGAGTTTGAAAAACAGGATGCTAGATAATTATTTGTGTTTCCAGCAGAAACAGCTCTCGAAAACTGCTTTATCCTGAGAAGAGTGATCTCAACTGTCTTACACTGTTTTCTTCATAGTTCGCCCTTTAAACAAGACCACTCTTCTCAATACGGATATGTCTTAACAGAGCTCTATTAATATATAAAATATATGTTCAACATGGCACAAAAACAAAGATCGTGACTACTGCAGGCTACAAGAATTAGTAAGCCACTTAGGGGACCTTTTAGTAAACTGCGCTAAAAAGTGGCCTGTGCTATGATTGCCATATGGGTTTCCCATGTGTTGAGGCAACTATTAGCATGGCTATAAAATGGCTGCATTTTCCATTTACTCCATTAATGGCCTTGCACTTATTTTCCCATGAGCCCTTCACAACATCTATTTTGTAGGTGGGAAGGGTTTGAGCACTAACCACTTGCTAATTGGTTAGCGCGCAGTGATGTAACTAGGCTGATTAACGCTGAGTATGCCTACTCTCCGCCCCCAAACATGCCCCCAGTGATAAATAGAGGTCTGCATGGGAATGGGGATTGCGGGAATCCCACGGGTCCCACTGGAGTCCTGCGGGAATCCCCCCCTAACCCACAGGACTCCCACGGGGGAGCCCCTCTGGCCCACAGGACTCCCACGGGGACCCCCCCCCCCTCTAGCCAATGGGACTCCCAAGGGGATGGAAGGCTTTGGAAGCAGGGTTCATCCATATAATATAATGGACACGTCAGCCTTAATAAAAGAGGGTGTTTATAAGTTAATTACCTAAACAGAAAACAAAAAAAGTGTTCCACCAAAAAGATTCCACAAGGAAAACAGCAGCGCAAACACAAAAGAAACTGTGGATCCTGTCAGAAGAAATTGCTGCTTTTTATGGGGATGGGCGGGGATGGAGGTAATTCCTTGCGGGGACAGGTGGTGACGGAGAGGATACTGACGAGGACAGGTGGGGAGGGAGAGGATCCTTGCGGGGATGGGTTGGGATGGAGAGGATCCTGGCGGGGATGGGTGGGATTTCTGTCCCCGTGCAACTCTCTTGTGCTAAAAAATAAAATAACATATTTTTTAGCATGTGAGAAGCATGCGCAGATACCAAAAATACCGAGGGACGCCTGAGCCACGCCCCATGGTAGTGAATTTTAACCTGCAGTCGGCTTACCACAACTTTGTAAAAAGGCTCCTTAGGAGTACAAATCTGCTGAATTTGAATACGTCAGCAACATCACTCATAATGAAAGTGCAGAGCTGGTTTTAGTGGTTGTGGCGTCTAGTGTAAGCGTCAGCCATGACACCCTCCATTACAGAAGCCAACTTTTCAAAATGATTGGGGGGGGGGGGGGTGCTCAACTCACCCCAAATTTCCAAGTCCATATAAGGGAAATTAAAGCATGGTGGGTTCTCAGCATAACTGGTCAGGCTGTCTTTGAATGAAGAGCATAGCAGGTAATGCCACACAGGGTGGACTTGTGCCTAAAAAATGTTACAGGTAGCACTGCAAGTCCCACCAGTAGTGCTGCCCGAGTCAGAGAAAAAATTTTCAATTTGATTCGCCCTGTTGAATCGATTTTTCAATTTGATTCAATGACACAGCTTTTTAAGTTTAAACATTTTATTTAACCAAGGCAATATCATGTAAAAAATAGGAACATCCAAATTATAACATAGCTGTAAAGTTAGTTAGAAACATGGATTCATAGCTTCCCCAAAGCAAATCAATCCCAAAGCTCCCCTGCCCAATTCTCAGCTTCCCAATCACCAAAGCAAATCATCCCCAAAGCTTCCCCCTCCCCCAATTCCTATATGGCCGCAGAAGAGAGCAGAGAGAGGGATCCTTTCACTTACACTATGGAATCGCAGGGAAAGGAGAAATCCTTCTGTGGCGCAAAGGAGAGAACCAGCCAACAAATATCACCTTTGCTGCCCCCGGCGCAGATCCGCACAAGGTCCGTTTGGCACTCCCTTTGCCAGAGTCCTTTCTTCTGATGTAACTTCTGGTTTCGCAAAACAGGAAGTTACATTAGATGGAACGACTCCGGCGAGTATATATGGTAGTTTGTATAGTTTATATTTTAGTTCTTTGTCATGTGTTAAGTTAAAACATTTGATATACCACCTACCAGCATCCAGTATCCAATGGTTTACAATCCATGATACATAAAAGAAAAGCAATAACTTAATTTATAATATAGGACCTCACCTCCATTCATACCAAGATTTTTCATAAAACAACCCAAAAAGGGCCAATTCTTCATCTATTAGTATGTTGGTTGTAGTCTGCAGACAACCTAGTAAACCTTTAACATCCCATCTACTTCCATATTACCGTAAGCTTCCTCTTTTCTCACTATAGAAGGAAGGGAATTCCACAATTGAGGGGCTAGACAAAAGACCTTATTTCCCATTTTGCTTTCTTCAGGAGAATCATTTAATCTAAAATCATTCATTTTAAGATTTACTTTGGATATTTTGCTTTTTACCTTGTCAATTTGCTTTGAACAATTTGATTAGGAAGGCTTTATATGAAATATTTTAACTAAGTACACATAGGAACTCAATTTCAGAAGCACATAGACATACAAAGTCCCAATGAAAGTAAAACCCGGATGTCTCAATCTGTTCTCTTTTTTTCTGGAGCCATATGGTAACCTATTCAAAGGGAAGGAAAGAGGAAGAAGATGAAGGGGGTGGGAAATAAGGGAAGGAGAGGTGAGATACTGGACACCTTAGAGCAGGGGTGTCAAAGTCCCTCCTCGAGGGCTGCAATCCAGTCGGGTTTTCAGGATTTCCTCAATGAATATGCATGACATCTATTAGCATACAATGAAAGCAGTGCATGCAAATAGATCTCATGCATATTCATTGAGGAAATTCTGAAAACCCGACTAGATTGCAGCCCTCGAGGAGGGACTTTGACACCTATGCCTTAGGGGGATGATAGCAGAAATGTCAAGGGTGGCCCATTGAAAAGAGTGAGATTCACTATCATAGAGAGTGAGATTCACTATCATAGAGAGTGAAATTGTAGCCCAATGAGCGAGGTTTACTAGCGATGTATCCAGAGTATAAAATTTGGAAAAATCTGCATGTTTTGCTTTCTGAATGCTCCTGAGTCTCTAGGGCAGGGGTGTCAAAGTCCCTCCTCGAGGGCTGCAATCCAGTCAGGTTTTCAGGATTTCCCCAATGAATATGCATGAGATCTATTTGCATGCACTGCTTTCATTGTATTCTAATAGATCTCATGCATATTCATTGGGGAAATCCTGAAAACCCAACTGGATTGTGGCCCTCGAGGAGGGACTTTGACACCTCTGCTCTAGATTAATAGTTTGGGGACCCTAGCATAGAGGGTAACAGTCTTCCATTTTTCATCACCACTCTTCCCTCATATTCCAGCTTTGCTTCTTCTCTTACCTCCATCACTGGGCCCTGTGGTCCAACATCTCTCCCAAAGCCCATGTCCTACCTTTAAACTTGTGTTTAGCACTGGAGGTCATTGGCAGTCAGTGCTTCACACAGGATGCCTATAGCTGGCCCAGCAGCTTCCTCTCTAGTGCAATTTCCTGTTTCTCTCAGGGCAGGATTCAGCAGAGGAAAAGTGTCTGTAACCAGCCTTGAAAATGTGTGTGAATTGCTGCAGCCAGAGATAACTTGTGTTAAACACTAGTTTGAAGGTAGGCAGGATGAGGTGGTATATTTAGACCTGGGGTAGAGGAGGGAGAGAAAGATGGACCAGTAGGGGCAGGGAGAAAAGTAAGAGGGGGGGGGGGAGAGTGGAAATGTGCCTCCATTTTCATCTCAGTATACAGCTGTTTTCTTCTTTTAAGCAACAATAACAATTCATCTTTGCATGAACAGGTTACTTTATGGATGGAATACATAAGAAGCACCCATCTGTAATAAGACTCATTTATCTATTTTGTATTTATTTAGGGTTACCAGATGTCTAGGAAAACCTGGATATGTCCTCTTTTTAGAGGACTGTCCGGGTGCCCGGAGGGATTAACAAACCCAGCAGTTTGTCCGGGTTATGGAAGTCTCTGACCTCAAGGCCATGTCTGGAGGGCGTCAACACGTAGATATTATACATGTGCGCATGTGCATGACATCATCTCATCGATGTGCGTGCATGTACAGACACGGCCCCAAGCTTGGGGAGGTTTGTGTGGGGGCAGAATGGAGCGGAGCTGGAAGCGGAATGGGGCGTGGCTAGGGGTGGGACCAGGTATCCTCTTTTTTTTATTTTTATAAAGGAAATTTGGCAACTATCTCTACTCCCTTTTTTCTTGGACTGTGCTGGAGGAGTGTCTTCTAAGATACATTCTCAGCACTTGCAGCTGTCTTCCTTTCTTTATGGACCTGAACACTCTTCTCCTGTAGCACACCTAGACCCACATGGCCCTGGTGGACAGAGGTACAAATACATGATCTATATGCCTAAGCCTACAACAATAAAGCTTAGCCAGGCACTGGACCCATTTTTACTCAGATCTGATGTTAGTGTAGCCAAGCTGTCTATATTAGAACTGAAAGCTGTGAAATAGAGGATCAAATATGGCATTAGGTAGCTGCCATGCTCTTCCAGTTTAAAATGTGAAACTTCAAAAACAAATCATTAGCCTTGAGATTTTTTTTTTTTTTTTGTCAAGGGAAAAATGGAGCCTCAAGCTAAAGCTGCTGGCACCAGAACATAGGCTTTTTACTTTAAGAGGCAATTGAAATCAAAAGGGTTTGTGAAACAGTAGCGCTGCTGTGGAAAGTTGCATGCAAAGGATATGGTGCATAAGGTCCTAGTTTAAAGTTCTTATAATTCACTAGTTTAGAGGTGTATGACTGAGGTGTCAACAAGTAAAAAGAAACCCACTGTTCATACTACCTTAGTAGACAGCTGTCTGTATCAAGAATATCTGCCTCATTCATGACTTTAAGGAATGATGAATTCTGAACAAAGAGCCATGTCATACATTTACAAACTTAAAATACCATGTCCTTTCATGTAGGCAGATACTCTGTCCATTCCAGCTGGCAACAAGTAGCCTCTTGTCAATTACACCAGACACAGCAAGCTGAGGATAACTACAAAAACTTGTTACAAGCTGGTAAAACTGCACAGTAAGCAGCATTAGCTAGAGACATGGAGGACCATTTTCAACAGGATGTCTAAGCCCGACTTTGGACATTTCCTGCAAGACATCGACAATTGGAGGTGAACAAACGGCCATTTTCAAAACCAGCAAAATCACTAGACATCCAAAATATTATTTTTTTGAAAATTGCCTTCTTAGATGTCTTGGCTGCCATCTTTATTCGCCATTTTCGACCAGAAAACTGTCCAAGTTAAATGTCCAAATCCAGACCATTTGGACATGGGAGTGGCCAGCATTGTATAGGACTGGTCATAGACATCCCAAAAGAGCAGTGAGCCACCTTAAGACGGTACTGCAGTGTACTTCACATAAAGGGTGGCAGGTGTACAACTCACCCTATACTCCATATAATTCAGTGAGCCCTCCAAAACTCCCCCAAAATCTACTATACCCACCCCAATAGCCCTTATAAGAACATAAGAATTGCCACTGCTGAGTCAGACCAGTGGTTCATCATGCCCAGCAGTCCATTCACGCAGCAGCCCTCTGGTCTAAGATCAGCACCCTGAGACTAGCTCTACCAGCGCACGTTCTTGTTCAGCAGAAACTTGTCTAACTTTGTCTTGAATCCTTGGAGGCTGTCGGTGGCACCTTTAAAGCAGTATAGTAGGGTTTTGGTTGGCTCACACTTTCCACCATGTAGTTGTTAGAGTGTCTTATGGGTCTGGGTCCTCTATGGTTCACTAGCCCATTCATCAGGTTACTTAAGACACCTGTGTGATGCTCTACTAGGCTTTCCCATACCAAGTGCTGCTGTTCTAGAGATAGGTATGCACTGCTTCATTCAGATTTGGGGGGAATGAAAGGGGGCCAGTGACCACTGGGAGAGAGTGTGGGAGGGGGGGACATAATATAATCCTTCAGTGGTCATCTGGTCAATTTGGGTACCTATTTTGCACTTAAACACTTCTAAAACAGGTCTAGCTCACATCATCTAAGTTCTGTCCAGGACACCTTGTAAAAGGTTCTATTACTGCAAGACATCTAAGCCTACCCAAAAGCCACCCAAAATATGCCCCCCTTTAGTTCTGGACTCAAATCTAGGATATCTCACAAGACATCCAGTAAGACAGTTTCAAAGATCGTCACTTGGACGTTTTGCAAAATGTCCAAGTGCCGATTTATTCCATATTTTTGGGAATGTTTTAGTGCAGTGTATCTCAAACTGTGCCAAGGCATAGTGGTGTGCCCTGAAGAGATTTTGGGTGTGCCACGAGAGATTTCATAATTTTACTTTATTTTTAAAATTTTCCATCATAAGTATACACTAGAATAGATGACATGTATGTCACATATGCAAAATGTTATGAGTGTCTGTGTGCATAAGGATACAACAGCCCAGAAAAGCATCATTCTTTGATGTGATTGGTCCTTGAAAACTAATGCAAGTAATTTTATTTTTTATGTATTAGTTATCCTAATTTGAGCAATAAAGCAATTGAGGCTTTGCTACCATTTGGATCTTATTTTTGTGAACTTGGATTTTCAGCTCTAACAGAAAATAAATTGAAAAAGAGAACAACTGCAGATGGTGGATGATGAAATGCCTGTTTGCTTGTTGACTATCAAGCCACATTTTAAGTTAATTTGCACTCAAAAACAAGCACATCCATCACATTGATTAGCAATTCTATTCTATCTACTTTAGTTTCACCATTGTTACAATTACCCATACATAGCTTAATGAACTTTAAATAACTTTCAAATTTAATTTTTTGTTGGTTTTACAATTTTATCATTTCAGTTATAATGTGCCGCTACAAACATTTGCTGTTTAGTGTGCCAGAGCTATAAAAAGTTTGAGACCATGCTATACAGTTTTAGTGCTTTGAAAATGTCCTTGATCAGTCTCCTCCTTGTAGTGGTGGTAAATTTACTTTGTAGATCTGTAACTTGGTAGATTTTGTACAAATAAGCAGTGTACACCAGTGGTTCCCAACTCTGTCCTGGTGGACCTCTAGGCCAATTGGGTTTTCAGGCTAGCCCTAATGAATATGCATGAAAGAGATTTGCATATAATGGAAGTGACAGGCATTCAAATCTGCTCCATGCATATTCATTAGGGCTAGCCTGAAAACCCGATTGGCCTGGGGGTCCTCTAGGACAGGGTTGGGAACCACTGGTGTACACCAAACAAACTCTGAACAATGCGGAGTGGAGGAAACTACCTACTAAATAGCAAAAATAGGCTGCTCTCCAATAATGTGAATGGTAGTGGTCAGGCCTTTTGAGTGCTCACCTCTGTCCTATTACCGTAATCTCTTTCTCCTCAACAATGCATTTCCGGTCCTATTAACTCTCCTCTTCCCCCCTCTTAAATTCAATCAATTTGTACCTCGCTTAATCTATTGTAAACCGCATAGAACTTAACGGTATTGCGGTATATAAGCTGTTGTTATTAATATTATAAACTGAGGCTTGTTCTTTCGTCAAAGGGGTGATTTAAATTATCTGTCTAGTACAGATCTCTAGGGCAGTTCAAATAGGAAGGTGAACAGTGGAGTGCTCTAGAGATCTGTACTAGACAGGTACTTTAAAACATTTACCCCTTTTTACAAAACTGCACAATAAGTTTTTAGCGCCAGCCAGTGCACTGAATGCTCCAAACTGCTCCAACGGTCATAGAGTTCCTATGAGCATCTGTGCAGCGCAAAGAATTTAGCATGTCAGCTAATGCTAAAAACTTCTTACATGGTTTTGTAAAATAAGGAGGGGGGGGTTATTAACCGTCTTTATGAAAAGATTCACCCAAGACCTTTATAAATGACCTGGAAATAAGAATAACGAGCAAGGTGATTAAATTTGCAAATGACAGTTACACATTGTTAAATCACAAGATTGTAAAAAATTGCAAGACCTTACAAAATGAATTTGTCCACATTAAATTTCAACTGCCAAAGTACGTTAATAAGCAATGGGAAGAGTAATCCAAATCATATGTATATGGTGCTAGGTTCCACTTCAGGAGTCACCACCCAAGAAAAAAAATCTAGGTGTCTTGTTGAACAATACATGGAAAGAAAAACAAACAGAATACAGTGGAACCTTGGTTTACGAGCATAATTCGTTCCAGAAGCACGCTTGAAAACCAATTTACTCGTATATCAAAACGACTTTCCTCATAGAAAGTAAGGGAAACTCGCTTGATTCCCCCGGCAACTTGCGCTGCTCCCCCCCTCCCCCGAGGCCACTGGTGCTCTTCCACATCTCCACCCCCGAAACAGCATGGCCCCCCTCACGAATGCACCCCCCCATGCAAACTGGCATCCCCCACCTACCCAAACTGAAAGCTTACCCTCCAATGTGACACCGGCACACAGCACCAACCCACAGGAAGATCTTGCCTCTCCTATGACTGGGTGCATAGTAACATAGTAACATAGTAGATGACGGCAGATAAAGACCCGAATGGTCCATCCAGTCTGCCCAACCTGATTCAATTTAAATTTTTTTTTTTTTTTCTTCTTAGCTATTTCTGGGCGAGAATCCAAAGCTTTACCCGGTACTGTGCTTAGGTTCCAACTGCCGAAATCTCTGTTAAGACTTACTCCAGCCCATCTACACCCTCCCAGCCATTGAAGCCCTCCCCTGCCCATCCTCCTCCAAACGGCCATGCACAGACACAGACCGTACAAGTCTGCCCAGTAACTGGCCTAGTTCAATCTTTAATATTATTTTCTGATTCTAAATCTTCTGTGTTCATCCCACGCTTCTTTGAACTCAGTCACAGTTTTACTCTCCATCACCTCTCTCGGGAGCGCATTCCAGGCATCCACCACCCTCTCCGTAAAGTAGAATTTCCTAACATTGCCCCTGAATCTACCACCCCTCAACCTCAAATTATGTCCTCTGGTTTTACCATTTTCCTTTCTCTGGAAAAGATTTTGTTCTACGTTAATACCCTTTAAGTATTTGAACGTCTGAATCATATCTCCCCTGTCTCTCCTTTCCTCTAGGGTATACATATTCAGGGCTTCTAGTCTCTCCTCATACGTCTTCTGGCGCAAGCCTCCTATCATTTTCGTCGCCCTCCTCTGGACCGCCTCAAGTCTTCTTACGTCTTTCGCCAGATACGGTCTCCAAAACTGAACACAATACTCCAAGTGGGGCCTCACCAATGACCTGTACAGGGGCATCAACACCTTCTTCCTTCTACTGACTACGCCTCTCTTTATACAGCCCAGAATCCTTCTGGCAGCAGCCACTGCCTTGTCACACTGTTTTTTCGCCTTTAGATCTTCGGACACTAAAACCCCAAGGTCCCTCTCCCCGTCCGTGCATATCAGCTTCTCTCCTCCCAGTATATACGGTTCCTTCCTATTATTAATCCCCAAATGCATTACTCTGCATTTCTTTGCATTGAATTTTAGTTGCCAGGCATTAGACCATTCCTCTAACTTTTTGCAGATCCTTTTTCATATTTTCCACTCCCTCTTCGGTGTCTACTCTGTTACAAATCTTGGTATCATCTGCAAAAAGGCACACTTTTCCTTCTAACCCTTCAGCAATGTCACTTACATACATATTGAACAGGATTGGCCCCAGCACCGAACCCTGAGGGACTCCACTAGTCACCTTTCCTTCCTTCGAGCGACTTCCATTAACCACCACCCTCTGGCGTCAACAGATGCTCAAGGCCCAGTCGGAGGAGAGGCACGATCTTCCGGCACTGGCACCTCCTGTGGGTTGGTACTGCGTGCCGGTGCCACATTTGGGGGTAAGCGTTCAGTTTGGGCGGGCAGGAGATACCAGTTCACGAGAGGGGGGCGATGCCAGTTAGCGGACAGGGAGACTCGCAAATCGAGTCAATGCTCGGTTTGCGAGTCACAATTTGCGAGAATGTTTTGCTCGTCTTGCAAAACACTCGCAAACCGGTGCACTCATAAACTGAGGTTTGACTGTACTAGGAATTACTAGAAAAGATATACAGTGGGGAGCAAAAGTTTGTGAACACCCAGTCAGAAATTTTACATCTAGCAAGTGTACTAAGGAAACTAAGGCTATAATGGTCTATTTTACTTCCTAGTGTTCTTCAGTAAATATTTGTTTACTTGAAAGCATGTTTCTGTATAAACATTGTGGATGGTTCAGTGTTTTTTTTAAGAAATACGGACTAAACCCATCAGAACACAGGTGAGTGAATTTAAATCTTGCATGTGTGTTGATGCTAGCATTTCTGAAAAATTCATACTACAATAATTACTGTTCACATTTGTAGGTGTTTGCCTGTTGTGTGTGTGTATATATCTATCTATATATCTCTAATAATATTTTATGGTATTTACTAATAATTTCTCTAAATTTTTATTTCTAATTAATTATTAAATAACTGAACTGTAACCAAACACACTGTAATTGTATTTCCAGCCAATCTTTAATTAAGATTTGATATTTTTGAATACAAATGTGTTTTCTTTTAAAATGTATTATATTTTAGTTGGTTTTATTGGAAGAAATAAGCCAAAAATTGGAGCAGAATCCGTCTTGAAACCTAGGCACAGGTTATTGCTTTACGAAATGAAGGTCTCTCATATCGCAGAATTGCATCATCATTGAAAATTTCACTTGGAGTTGTGCATGCTATACTTGAACGTGTGAAAGATATTGGATCCTTTAATTCCAGTCAACGGAGTTGTTGTCCTCGTGCATCAACTAGCTGGGATGGTCAGAAAATTGTAATGACTGCAAAGTTATCTCCTCGTATCAATGCCACCCGACTCCGTTCTCGCTTACCATCTCACCTTCAGAACCTGAGCAAATGGATAATTCGTCGCAGATTGTTTGAAGGTGTTCCGAAGTCATGTCATCCAGCAAAAAAACATTCTTTGTTTGCCAAGAGCACTGCTGATCTTCTTCAGTTTTGCAACAAATACAAAAAACAGAAGTCTGCAGATTGGGAGACTTATGGGGCAAAGACCTGGAAAAACTAATTATACACGCAAATAACTATAGTGAATTTAGGAAACACCTAAAAACATACCTGTTCTTGAAGTACCTAGGTAACAAATCTGTACAATCTCTCCCATAAAAACTGATCCCTTAAACTGTTAGCCACTAATCTCCAACTATGTAAGTTCCACTCAATTTGTAGCATCTTTCTAATCATTATAAACCGCATAGAATTTCACGGCCCTGCAGTATATAAACTGTTATTATTATTAACTCACCTTCACTCACTTTAAGAATTACACTGGAGAGGGTTTGGAGACCTGCAAAACAAAGGTACAATGCAAAATATGTGGTGCCTATAGTAAAACAGTGTGAAAAAAATGATGGTTTGGGGTGCAATTTCGGCATGTGGACGAGCTGGAATCTGGATGATGCCTAGAAACATGACCATGATGGGACCAGTTTACCTGCAGGTTCTGAAAGACAAGTTACCAGTATTCATGTCCATACTTGGTACCAATCGTTTTCAGCATGTTAGAGCACCATGCCATTCAACTAAAGCATGGATAGCATTATCTGGATATCATTTACTGGCTCTATGGCCTGGAAACTCTCCCAATCTCAATCCAATCGAGAAATCATGGATGATAATGGAGGAGAGCTGTGGCTGACATGCATCCAACATCACTAGAAGATCTGGAGAACAAAATAAAACAGGTGTGTACAACTCAGATCACACCGGAATACTGCCAGCAGCTATGCCATTCAATGCCTGCCTGAATCAAAGCAGTACCCGACAACAAAGGACGACGCTCAAAATACTGAAGAAAGGCACTAACCACCATAAACTTTGCTTATTTGTATTAATTTTGGACTAGTCCACAACTACAGTATTTTTGTGCATTTACTTCATTAAAAAAATGTTATTTGGATTGTTTGTACCTCTGAATGTTTCTTGCACTGAAATTTGCACAGAACCTTTGCTCTTCACTGTTTAGAAAAATAAAACAAAGAATGTTATGTTATAATACCTCTAAATTGCTCCATGTTTAACCTCACCTTGGCATTTCTGGATTCAAGGAAAGTGGAACTAAATGCATATACTCTAATACAGGCACATACTTATTTTATAAAATAAAATACACACACGTATGTAACAGCTCCATCCATATGCAGACAATCAGGACCACCTCCGGGTAAGACCTCTTAATAGCGCACATACACCTGTTGTCACTTGTACTAACATTCATATACATTCACACATTTTTACAAAAACACATTCCACATTTAGAACATGACTCGAACACAGAAAATGCTTTAGAAAAGGTTAAACATGCATTTTGACGTTAACACTTTATTAAAAATTCAATACAATTTATTACAAAATAAAAAGAGAGAGATGGTTAAAAACGAAAACCCCCCCTCCCAACACACAATCATAACTGTACAATAATGCTACAGCCTATACAGAGTTCTTGCATTTGTCTATTCCAAGGCAGTAAGAGTAGAAACGTGTAGTTCCTGCGGCTCACGACACAACGGGAGAAGCGCTTTCTCAAGAGCGATTCCTGCGCTCGCCCTTCCTCCAGATAACTCCCGACAGCCCAGCACAAGGACACGATGAGCCCTAAACCGACCCAGGATATCAACGTCTCCTCCAGTGTCCCGAGAATGCAAATCGGCAAAGGCAGAGCCTCGACTTCACCTCTCCCTCACACCAAACCTACCCAGCCCACCCTAGCGACTATTCCTTCCTCTACACCTCCTACCGTCCAAATTTTTCTTTTAAGGTCACCCGTAACGCTCCCAATGCCTTTCCTTCTCCGGCGTTCCACCCTCTATGACGCAACTTCTCATCTCCGGCGTCCCGCCCCTCTTGACGCGACTACACTCCATTGGCTGCTGCCCGTCTTGCCGGAAACAGGAAGTTGTATCGAGGGGGCGGGAGGCTGGAGAAGGAAAGTCTGGCGGACCGGTAGCTGGTGACTTCAGACATGAGTTTGAAGGTAGGATGTGGAGCAACGGCGGGAGCTTGAGAGTGAGGGACTGGGTGCTGGATCGCGAACGGGCGGGGGGAAACGGAAAAAGAGTGGGAAAGAAAAGGAGGAATGTGCGTGAAGAAGGGGTGCTCCGCATGTGACAGTGTAAGGACATGAGGATGACCAGCTGTCGGGGGCCATGAATTTAAGGGAGATTTAGTCGCGACATCACTCCAGCAAATGTTAATGGAAAGGATAATATTAAACAAGGCAATTAATTTACGTTGTATATAATATAGGATAAAAATGTACAAATTTGTACGTTTTAGTCCTAACCTATATGTATTTGTCCGCTGATGCTGCAGAACTAAGCCCGAAGGAGCCCAAAAAAATTAGCACATTAGCTCTCAAACTGAACTGGCCTTTGTAACTTCCTGGGTAACCGACCCAACCTTTTGTAATGCAATCTAACCTAGAACTGAGTAGGTAAAAATGAAATAGAAAACCTGATTAACATAATAAGGGAGTTTCTGGGAAATACAGAGAGTTGATCACCCTAGTCACACCCCCCTAATGTATATGACTTGGTATCTCTGCTAACCACAACTTTTTTTTTTTTTTTTTTATTTATTTATTTATTATTTTCAACTTAAATTTCAAGTATTTCACTTGTACAGAAAGCAAGAATAGGATAGATATAAAATACAAAGCAATATAAATCTTAAATTAAACAAATATACTATTTATGCTCAAGTCCACAATTAGGATCCAAGAATTATTGAAAATTGGCGAAATTATCTAAAAAGAAAATTGTAAAAGAAACTGAGAACTATAGCACTGAGATGAGGTCACAATATCCTAAATATAGGGCTCAAAGATTGTTAACATTCAGGCGAGACATAGCCACAAAGTTTGTCAATTGTGATGGTTCAAAAAACACATATTTAAGAGTACGGTGATATACAATACATTTACACGGATGTCTCAAATAAAAGGTTGCTCCCAAAGATAAAACCCCAGGTTTCAATAGAAGAAATTCACGGCGACGCCTTTGCGTCTCCCGTGCCAAATCTGGGAACATTTGTATTTTATAACCAAGAAAGCTTTTTTGTCTATTTTTAAAGAAAAGTTTTAACAACCATGTTTTATCAATTGGCAAAGCTAAAGTAATAATCATGGTGGCTGGTGATGCTAAATCCTTCTCAGATGTTTCTAAGATCTGCGATATATTTGGAAGTTCTTGATCTGAGGGTTTTTCTTTTAGTTGTTGATTTTGTTCTTTATCAGGCAGATAATAAACCCGTGAAAATGGTGGTAATGAATCTTCGGGTATCTCTAAGTTCTCTACTAGATATCTCTTTAGCATTTCTCTAGGTGTTACTAACTCGAGTCTTGGAAAATTAATTAACCTTAAGTTATTACTGCGTGAATTGTTCTCGAGCATTTCAGTCTTCTTCCTTAGGTTAATATTATCTTTAACTAAAGCCTCTTGAACTTGTTTCAATGATACAATTTCTTTTTCCATTTTTTGAACAGATAAATTAGAAATGTTCGTTTCTTTCCTTAAATCCTTCAATTCTTTATCATGTTCCTTAATTTTCCCTTCAATTTGTTGGAGTGTAGGAGTAATTTTTTTAACAAAACCAGCCAATAAGTCCCAGATAGAGTCTAAAGTCACTTCTGCAGGTTTAATCAATTCAATTGAGATTTGTGTAGGTGTAGAGTGCTCACCGTTCTGAAGTCCTTCGGGGGGTTTCTTCAGCCCTTCCCCCTCATGTTGAGATGATATTCCCCCAGATACCTCCATAGGGGCCCTGGAAAAGTGGGCCCCAGTCTCCAAGCTCTCCAGTAACTCTTCCCTTGCCTCTGGAGAGGAGAAAACCAATGAATCCGGGGTTTCCCCGCCCCTGGGAGAGCTGGTCGTCTGGGGTTGCGGGGGCGGTGCCCTAACGTCGGGGCTCAGTGTAGTGTCGGGCCCAGGAACATCCACGTTGGTTTCGCCTCCCTGTGTTGTCAGCGGGCCGCCATCCGACGTCACTGCGACCTCCTGCATGCGCCGCAGTAAATCCTGAATGTTCCCGAGACCCGGGGCTCCAGGACGCCGCGAGGCAGAAGCGGCACTCCGGCCCCGTCTCTTCGGCATCGCGGTAAGTAATTACCGTTAAGAAAATTGAAAAAAGCACAGTCCTGGGACACGCAGCTCAGCGCGTCCTGTCTCAAATCGCCATCTTGGATCCACCTGCTAACCACAACTTAAGAAGAAAAGTTTAGGTAGAGAACATAAGAGCCATTGACAGTAACATCATGTCTGCGACCATGGCTAGTCAAGGTCACAAAGAAATCCCACATGCCCCAAAAATTAGATCTGTTTTCAATCCTTAATTTGTAGAGATAAGCAGTGGCCAATGACTTATTTAATTGGGATTGCAGTAGTGGTAGCTGAAGGTGAGTTATTCTTAGGTACCTTAAATATTTGTTTGTCACCAGAATGCTTGCATGGTTTGTACTACTAAAACTGATATTATTTATCATTTCATTATCGCTGAAAAGCATACGCAACACTGTACTTTCAACATGCAACAGATGGTCCCTGCTCAGAAGAGCTTACCATCTAATTTGGACAGACAGGACATATTAGGGGGGGTTGGGGAGTTTCTTTCAGAGAATGATAGGATGGACATAGGTAATTTATGATGAGTGGGAGTTAGGAGTTGAAAGCAGCATCAGAAAAGTGGGCTTTTAGCTTGGATTTGAATACTGCTAGAGATTCAGAGCTTGATGCCCTAAACAGGATCGATAAAACCATGTGAGCCCGCTCCAATCTGATTTTTGGCCGATTCCAAAAGAGCTATTGATGCATTAAAAATCATCATGCGAATGATTCACGCTGAGGGTCATTGTAATCCCCGACTCTCCGGTCCGATTGATCACTATGATAATGGCTCTCACACATGTGCAGAGCTAGCAGGGGAAGCCCCAAAAGCAGCCTTCTGCAACTCAGCTGTTAAGGGCAGTAAACCTTTCTTTTTTAATGGGTACAGATGCTGTGTGTGTGTTACACATGCGCAATATCTGCCCCATTTAAAAAAAAAAATAACAGTCCAACCCCCACACCCCGCCGATGACGGCCCTCCCCGACAAACCGGCACCAGGGACCGACCTCCCCACCAGCGAAAATTGTTAGGAGGGATGCCCATTTTTCTCCTACCATGCCAACCACATCGTGTGAGAGAAAATTGGCAGGAGGGATGCCCCCATGAACCATCTCCTACCCTTTCCATCCCCCCCCCCTAAAAAAAGGCAGGATGGATGCTCCACCGCCCTAGTACTTTTTTCCAAAGTTGAAAGCAGGAGAGAAGCATGGTCCCTCCACCTTCAAGGCCCGCTGATCCAAAATGGTGGACCTTCCCTCCTTGGTGCATCATGTGATGCATGGGGAGGGGCCCAAGGCCTTGATTGGCTCAGATGCCTAAAGTCCCTCCCCAATCAAGGCTTTGGCCCCTCCCCATGCATCACATTGGACTAGGGTTACCGGCCGGCCGGATTTACCCGGACATTTCCTTTTTTTAGAGAACATGTCTGGGAGTCTGGATGGCTTTTCAAAACCTGGACAAAATCTTCTTTGGGACCACGTTGGGAGTGTATCCGTGCATGCGCGGATGCCCTCCTGACTGACAAGAACAGGTTTAGGGGGGTGAGGGGGTAGCTGTGGGCATAATGGAGCAGAGCTAAGGGTCCAGATTTTATGTAACTAAAATCTGGTAACCCTACATTGAACTCTCCCCTCTTACTCCATCCCATCCAATCTCTGCAACACCTAAACACTCAGCTCTCTCTCTCTCCCTTCCTCGGCACACAGATGTCAGGCTTTCTCCTTCCTTCATCCACCCTGCAGCGCATAGTCACTTATTTCTTGCTGTATCTTCCCCTCTCCCGAAGCATAGAAACCCAGCATTCTCTACGGTGGCCCCAGCTCACTGAGATTCACAAGGGGAGGAAAGGAGAATGGCCTCCTTTGCTACTTCTGACCATCTCTGCAGCTCCAGTCGATCTACTTGCTGCCATGGGTTTGTGCTGGCAAAACCTAGGCACCAGCTCCAATTTTTTTTAGTTGCCATAAGAACATAAGAATAGCCTTACTGGGTCATACTAATGGTCCATCAAGCCCAGTAGCCCGTTCTCATGGTGGCCAATCCAGGTCCCTAGTACCTAGCCAAAACCCAAGGAGTAGCAACATTCCATGCTACTGATCCAGGGCAAGCAGTGGCTTTCCCCAATGTCTTTCTCAATAACAGTCTATGGACTTTTCCTCCAGGAAATTATCCAAACCTTTCTTAAAACCAGCTACCATGGCTATTTGGTACCTGAGATGTGTCAAGCCCTAGTGTGTGTCATGAGAAGAACCACATTTTCCTTTTCTTTTCACAGCCTAAAGGGAAAAGTAATTTGGGAATGTTTATAACTAGTTGTAGAAAATACAATATAGCTTTGACATGTATTAAAGAGTTGTGTATTCAGGAATAACGTGGAACTTTTCCTGCGGTGTATCTCTATGCTGGCATGCAAATGAATAAACTGAAACGTTCCACTGTCAATGATGTGTTTAAATTTCTTGTTACCTTACAGTGAACCAATGGAATGTTATTTCATGTAATGAACAGCTCAAGAGTGTGAGACTTGTACAAATCCTATAAATTCAGTAGTTTGTTCAAACTCAGGCTAGATTTACTAAAGTTTACTATCACCTTAATATGTGGTGTTGCTAAATAATTCCCATTGAAGAAAATGAGACTTGTGGAAAATAAATACTTTAGTGTGAGTTAGGGAGTGATATCGCAAAAAAATGTCCAAATCAATCTAGTATTAAAATGTGTTATTTACCACAGATCCCATTTTATTCAGTGGGACCTAGTTACTGATAACATGGGTTAACAGTATTTACATTGGGTAAATCTGTCTTATCTGTATCTGTACCCTTCTCCTCTACTGCTGCTCTACTGTCCCTTCTATCTTGCTGCACCGTTTGCTTGGAACAGACTGTCTGAGTCAGTATGTCAAGGTCCGTCTCTGTCTGTATTAAAATCTAGGCTAAAAGCCAACTTTTTTGAGGCTGCTTTTAACTCCTAACTAGAGAATGACATGGGTACAGCGATAAACTTTGTCCCTGTGTCATTGTCTAAAACCTTGAGACTAGTATCAATATGTAGAAACTTAATGCATCTTAGACAAATGGGCAATTGAATTCAATGATTAAAAAAGCCCAGCAGAAGCTGCTTTTGGATTTAAATGAGCTATTGTTAAATGACATCATTTGTGTCTTGTCTTCTGATCAGACTCCTACCATCTGCAATAGCCTTCCATCATGTATGTGCCCAGCTGCTCAAGCATCTTACTGTTACTGCAATAGATTCATCCATCATTGCTGGCATCAAGGAGCATTTCCAACATTTAATAGATACTTGTTTTCCTGTCCATCCACTACACAGTTTAGGTTCTCTTCTTTACCCATGTCTGAAAGACAATCCAATTACCTTCCCAGATGAAGTAAAAACATAGGCAACTAAATCTTTGGGAAGGTTGTACCAAAACCAAATTGAAATGGAAGGCTTTATTTGTGATTTATAAACAGTTGTACAGAATATTGTCCCTTTTTATACTTTAATAAAAAGATTTAAATATAGAATCATAAGTGTTTGAGGCTTGTGCAATAGAGGACAGAAATCGTGGGGGTGGGATGAGGCTAGGAACAAAGCCTGCAGGGATGGGGGACAAACTGTTCCCATATCATTCTCTACAACTAACTTGTAAAGTACTCATGTCTATTTTGTCATCCCCTCTGTGAGAAATTACCTAACCCCTATTTGTCCTGTTTTAATTAGATTGAAAGCTCTATTGATTAGAGATTGTCTCATAGATGTTCTACAGCGCTGCGAACATCTAGCAGCGCTAGAGAAATAAGTGGTAGTAGTAATGGTAAGTTGACCATGAGTTTGAAGAAACCCCACTGGGTTATAGCATCTATATAGGTCCTGCAGACCCCGGGTGGTGGTTAGCTTTGATGAGATGGCCTTATCTTGTACCAACTTAAGACTAATACAACAGTTATGAAATAGATGAGTTTTTCCCATGGAATTTATGCCATTGGTGGATCGTCATAAAATATTTCTTCCACCTCTTCATATCAAGCTGGGGTTGATGAAGAACCTGGTAAAGCAAACTCGCCAGGTTTTTAATATCTTGTTAAGAATTTCCAAAAATCAGCACTGCAAAACTGAAAGAAGGGATATTTATAGGCCCACAGATCAAGTCCGTTATGCAGGATGAAGATTTTAAGCAATCACTCTCAGCAGCTGAGCTTGAATCTTAGGAGGAATTCAAGTAGTTAGTGGAAAACTTTCTGGGCAACCATAAGTCTCCATACAAGGAAAGGGTTTAGAATCTCCTCGACTCATATCAGAAACTTGGCTGTCGCATGTCATTAAAAATACACTTTTTGTACTCGCATCTTGATTTTTTTCCGAAAAATCTTGGTATGGTGAGTGACAAGCAAGGAGAACGTTTTCACCAGGACATTCAGTTAATGGAGCGTCGCTACCAAGGTTTCTGGAATGAGAGTATGGTGGCTGACTACTGCTGGATGTTTTGCCGTGACAATCCAGACACAAATCACAAAAAGAAATCATACTCTAAGCATTTTTGAAGAAATATTGGTTGCTAAGTGACACAGTCCAGTATAATTATGCTTTGCTGGGTGCTTATTTGGCTTTGGACCGAAGATACAGCTGGAGAAATGGGCAGAAAAGTGGCAGATAAATTTTAACATAGACAAATGTAAGGTGATGCATCTGCGTAGGAAAAACAAGGAACATGAATATAGAATGTTAGGTGTAACCTTGGGCAAATGCGAGCAAGAAAGGGACTTGGGGGTACTGATAGACAGGACCCTGAAGCTATCGGCTCAATGTGCGGCGGCGGCAAAGAAAGCAAATAGGATGTTGGGCATGATAAAGAAGGGCATCACGAGTAGATCGGAGGACGTCATAATGCCGCTTTATAGAGCAATGGTCAGACCACACATGGAATACTGTGTCCAACACTGGTCTCCATACCTAAAGAAAGATATAGCCCTGCTGGAGAAGGTGCAGAGGCGAGCCACAAAACTAGTCAAAGGTATGGAAAAATTGAGCTACAAAGAACGCCTCGGAAAACTAGGACTGTTCACCCTTGAAAAGAGGAGACTGCGAGGGGATATGATAGAGACTTTTTTTAAAATATTAAAAGGATTTGACAAAATAGACCAAGAAACATCATTGTTCACTTTTTCAGATGTGACACGGACAAGAGGTCATAGACTGAAACTGAGGGGCAGCAGGTCCAGGACAAATGTCAGGAAGTTCTGTTTTTCACAGAGAGTGGTGGATGCTTGGAATGCTCTCCTGGAGGAGGTTGTGGTGGAGACTACCGTTCTGGGATTCAAGCGCAAGTTGGATGTACACTTTCTTGCAAATCACATCGAGGGATACGGGAAATCAGGGTCTCCAACAGGGAGCACCTAGCTTGGCCTCAGCATGTGCGGGTCGCCAGACTAGATGGACCAAGGGTCTGATCCGGTGAAGGCGTTTCTTATGTTCTTATTAGTTGATGCTGTAATTCTTAAAACCCTATATGCTAAAATGCTATAAACTAACATTAGTTTATAAACCTTAAAAGTTTACATGACTGAAAAAAAATAACAGATCTGAAATCAGCATGAAAAACTGATTTAAAAAAATGGACTGTGTTATCAGATGATTCTGAAAAAAGTTTTCTTGTTGCCTTGTGTTATTAACTAATTCTGTTGATTTTTCTTTATATAACAAATCTGAAGAACAAATTCTACAATATCTAATCAGTTGAGAGAAAGGGATACTCTTTTTGGAATGGTTTGGGTGCATACTTGTAAAGTGTAGCAAGGTATTATGATCCGTCACTTTCCTAAATATTGTAGTTGTAAGTCCAGTCTCTTTACTCAACACTTTCACTTCTAAAAAATCCACTGCATATTCATCCCAGTGAGCTTCAAATCAAACAGGCTGGTGGCACGAATTCAATTCAGACACAATATTCATCAAATTTTCTTATGTGCTAGTCCATATCATAAAGACATCATCTTTATAGCACTCCCAGCAAAAAGCAAACAGGAAAAAAGCAGAAGAATATACCCATCTTTTCTCAAACTAAGTCATAAAGAAATTAATAATACCAGGGGCAAATTGGATGGACTGTTCAGGTCTTTATCTGCCATCATTTATTATGTTACCATGTTACTTTTAATCTGCTTATAAAAATTGTTATCCCAGGACAAGCAGGCATGATATTCTCACATGTGGGTGACGTCATCTACGGAGCCCCGGCGCGGACAGCTTTTCAAGCAAACTTGATTGAAGTTTCAAGTTTGCACACTGCACCACGCATGTGCGTGCCTTCTCGCCCACTAGAGGGCGCATCCCACCTCGTGGTCCTCAGTTCAAATTTTTCCGCGGAGCAAGAAAGCCCTGTGGATCTGAGCTCCAGTGTTTTTGCCTTCTAGCTGCCGCGTTTAGTTTGTTTTTCCCTTCGAATTAGTTCGCGGTGCTGTTTTCCTTTCGTTTCTTTTCAAAAAAAAAAAAAAAAAAAAAAGTCTTTCGTTTTTTGTCGGGCTCCGGGGGCTCCCGGAAGCCGCGGCCGCGGGACGTCGGTACGTTCCCGGCCTTCTTCTTTTTCTTCGTGGATGTCCCGTCCTGTTACGGGATTCAAAAAGTGCAGCCGGTGTGAGAGGTTGCTTTCCATCACTGACCCTCACCGGTGGTGCATTGTCTGTCTTGGGCCCGAACATCCGACAGACTCGTGTGATCGCTGTGCTACCTTCCAAAACAGGGCCCTCCGTCGCCGTAAGGCAAGAATGGCCGAATTGTTCGCCGTCGACGCGCCGCCTAAGGCCTCGACGTCGGCCTCGGCTTCGGCCCCGGCCTTGACCTCGGCCTCGGCGTCCTCGGGGGCCTCGGCCTCGCCTCGGCCCTCTTCCTCGAAGGCGTCGTCAGTGAAGCAAGCTTCGGGTAAGTCCTCTGTTCCATCCCCTTCAGCAAAGAAGCCATCCTCGAGTCAGGCCAAGGCGGGTGGGTCGACCCCGGCCCCGCATCGGACCTCGACTCCGCACACCCCGAGGGAATACTCGAGACCGAGGTCGCCCTCCAGGGAGTGTGCCCCGGACTCGGAACTCCCCACCTTCGTGGGGATTCCGGCCTTCCAGGATCTCCTCCGAGCTCTGATCTCATCGGAGCTGTCGGGAGCCCTGGAAGTGTTGCAGCGTGCTGCGGTCCCGGCGGCCTCGACCTCGGCCTGGGCGCCTTCGGTCTCGGAGACCCCGGCCTCGGCTCCCTCGGGAGCCCCGGCCTCGGCGACCTCGGTCTCGGGTACTGGGGCCCCGTTCACCTCGGTCTCGGCCCCGCCCCGGACCTCGACCTCGGGGGAACCCCCTGAGCGGAGTGTAAGGCCCAAAGAAAAGTTGCGCAGAGTGCGCCGTCTTTCCTCCTCTTCCTCCGGGTCTTCCAGACACGCCTCGCCCTCGACGCGACCTCGGACGGGGCGTCGATCGAGGAAGTCTAAGCGGCCCCGAGGCTCGCCTCGGCGCGACCGTTCCTCGTCGTTCAGGGGCGAGGCGCTGCAGGTGTCGGAGTTGCGCCTCGACAACCCGAGGCTCCTCCGCTCACCCCATGGGAAGTCTTCCCGGGCCGCCTCGCCGAGGAAACGGGAGAGTGTCCCACGAACCCCGGGGTCCTCACCCAAGGGTTCTGCGAGGAGGATAACTTCCCCTTCCCCCTCGAGGGCCCTCGAGAGGGGATCCTGGGATTCGGGATCGGTTAGGGATCCTCATTATTCCCATGAGGCCTCCCCCCTCTCCTCGGTGGGGCGGTCGAGAACCCCCTCTCCCCAGGCTAGGCCGTCCTCATTTTCATCCTTCGTTCAGGACATGGCCCAAGCCCTGGGGATTGACCTGATGGTAGGCTCTCGGTATTCCAAAGAATTTTTGGAGGAACAGGACCTCCCCACTCTTCCTAGGGAGGTGCCTAGACTCCCTCTCAACAGTGTCCTTCTGCAAACCTGGCTGAAGAACTTGTCAAACCCTCTTACAGTCACGTCTGTGCCTTCAAAAATGGAATCGAAGTATAGGACGATTCCCCCTAAAGGGTTCGATAAGGCGCAGCTCTCACACCAGTCTCTTCTGGTGGAGTCTGCTCTTAAAAAATCACAGCCCTCACGGGTTTCTGCGGGGTTCCACCAGGCAGGGAGGGGCGGACCCTGGACAAGTTTGGCCGTCGCCTCTATTCAAATTCCCTGATGGCCACCAGGGTTCTAAATTACGCCTTCACCTTTTCCTCCTATTTGCGTGGTATGGTGAAGGACCTTCCTCAATATCGAAACTCGTTACCGGACTCCCAAAGAGCAGGATTCGACAAGTTTATGTCCAACCTGTCTCAATTGCGGTTGTACCTATTCCATGCAGTGTACGACGCCTTTGAGCTGGTTTCGAGGGTGTCGGCCCTCGCGGTGGCCATGCGCCGCTTGGCCTGGCTTCGCACCCTCGACATGGACCCAAACCTGCAGGAACGCCTGGCAGACTTGCCTTGTGTGGGGTCCGAGTTATTCGACGAGTCATTGGATGCGGCGACCAAGCGCTTGTCGGAACAGGAGCGCTCTCTAGCATCCCTGGTCCGCCCCAAACCTAGGCCCCCGCCGCAGAAACCCTTTCGGCCTCCGCCGCGCCGATACCCTCAGAAGTCGACCCCGGCTTTCTCGAGACCGCCTCCGAGACGTCCGTCTCAGCGAGGCAGAGGGGGACAACCCCAAGCCCCGGCGCAGGGCCCTTCTAAGCCAGCGCCTTCCTTTTGACGGGCTGAGCGGACGGGGCGGGTTCCCCTCCGCACTTTCACAGGAACCCCTTCCTATCGGGGGCCGTCTTCGGTCCTTCCGGGAGGCATGGACCGGGATTACCTCAGACGCTTGGGTGCTCCGGATCGTCTCCGAGGGCTACTCGCTCAACTTTGTGTCCTCGCCGCCGGACAGTCCCCCAAGTTTAGTCCCCTGCAACCGTTCGCAGCTACCGACCCTTATAACCGAAGCCAAAGCCCTCTTGAAGCTTCGGGCGGTCGAGCCGGTCCCCAAGGACCAGTGGGGTACGGGGTTTTACTCCCGCTACTTCTTGGTCCCAAAAAAGACCGGGGACCTGCGCCCCATACTGGACCTCAGGAAGCTCAACAAATTCCTGGCCCGGGAGAAGTTTCGAATGCTATCTCTCCCGGTTCTGTATCCCCTCTTGGAGGAAGGGGACTGGATGTGCTCCCTCGACCTGAAGGAAGCATACACCCATGTTCCGGTGCACCCCGCCTGTCGAAGATTCTTACGATTCCAGGTGGGGGACCTCCACCTCCAGTACAGGGTACTGCCCTTCGGCCTGGCTGCGTCCCCACGAGTATTCACGAAGTGCATGGTGGTGGTTGCGGCAGCCCTCAGGTCGCGTGGACTTCACGTGTTCCCTTACCTGGACGATTGGCTCATCAAAGCCCCGACCAAGGAGGGGGTTATCTCAGCGACCCGACAGTCTATTGCCTTCCTGCAAACTCTCGGGTTCGAGATAAACTTTCCAAAGTCTCAGTTGAGGCCGTCGCAGTCTCTTCAATTCATAGGTGCGGTGCTGGACACGGTGCGCCTACGCTCCTACCTGCCGACCCAGCGGTTGGAAGCCCTGGTACGGATGAGCCACCAGGTCTCTCAACTGTCGAAGGTGTCGGCCAAGCGCATGATGATGCTGCTGGGCCATATGGCCTCGACGGTACATGTCACGCCGTTTGCGAGGCTACATCTGAGGATCCCTCAGTGGACCCTCGCGTCCCAGTGGCGTCAGGAGTGCGACCCGGTGTCTCGCCTCATTTCGGTGACTCCGCCCTTGCGGAAATCGCTGCGTTGGTGGACAGACTCTTCAAATCTGTCCATGGGGCTATTGTTCCGCACTCCGCCTTTTCGCAAGGTCCTGACCACGGACTCCTCGGAGTACGCGTGGGGAGCCCACCTCGACGGTCTGCGCACGCAGGGCCTGTGGTCGGCAGAAGACCGTCGGTGTCATATCAACATGCTAGAGCTGCGGGCCATCTTCCTAGCACTTCGAGCCTTCGTTCACATACTGCAGGACCAGGTGGTCCTCGTCCGCACGGACAATCAGGTGGCAATGTATTATGTGAACAAGCAGGGAGGAACGGGGTCATGGCCCCTCTGCTCCGAAGCCCTTCGCCTCTGGGAGTGGGCGGCCTCCCGGAACATCTTCCTCCGGGCGGTCTACATCCAAGGAGAACGGAATTGCCTGGCGGACAAACTCAGTCGACTTCTGCAACCGCACGAGTGGACTCTACACTCAGCAGTTCTACGCGAGGTTTTCGCTCGCTGGGGAACGCCACAGGTGGATCTGTTTGCCTCTCCGGAGACACACAAACTACCACTGTATTGTTCTCGGATGTACTCGCAGGACCGTCTGGAAGCGGATGCCTTCCTACTCGACTGGGAAGGGAGGTTCCTGTACGCATTCCCTCCGTTCCCTCTGATCATGCGAACGTTGGTACACCTAAAATCGTCCACGGCCACGATGATTCTCATAGCACCTCGGTGGCCGCGTCAGCACTGGTTCTCCCTGCTGCTCCAGCTCAGTGCCAGGGAGCCTCTCCCCCTGCCTGTCTCTCCTTCTCTGCTGTCTCAGAGTCAAGGATCCATGTTACATCCCAATCTGCAGTCATTGCACCTGACAGCCTGGTTTCTTGTTCCCTGACTCCTCCGGACCTGTCTCAATCGGTGAAGGAGGTGTTGGAAGCCTCCCGCAAGATCTCGACGAGGCTTTGCTATGCGCAGAAATGGACCAGGTTTTCCACCTGGTGTTCGTCTTTTCACCTGGATCCGGTATCAGTCCCGGTATCCTCGGTTTTAGAATATTTATTTCATTTGTCGCGCTCCGGCTTGAAAACCACTTCGGTGCGGGTTCATCTCAGTGCGATTTCTGCTTTCCACCAACCTCTGGAGGGACGCCCCCTGTCACTCCACCCCTTGGTGACACGCTTCATGAAAGGGTTACTCAGGGTTTGCCCCCCTCTTAAGCCTCCGTCTGTCGTGTGGAACCTGAATGTAGTTCTGGCTCAACTGATGAAACCCCCCTTTGAGCCACTCAACAAGTCCCTCTTGAAATTTCTGACTTGGAAGGCGGTGTTTCTGATTGCCCTCACCTCCGCCAGGCGGATTGGGGAGTTGCAAGCCTTGGTTGCGGACCCTCCTTTCACTGTCTTTCATCACGACAAGGTGGTTCTCCGCACCCATCCTAAGTTTTTACCTAAAGTTGTTTCGGACTTCCACATCAATCAGTCCATTGTCCTTCCTGTGTTCTTCCCGAAGCCCCACTCCCATCCTGGCGAGACGGCGCTTCACACGCTTGACTGTAAGAGGGCGTTGGCATATTATCTTCAACGCACCAGGTCTCATCGGAAGGTTCCTCAATTGTTTTTGTCCTTCGATCCCAATCGATTAGGGCATCCAGTTTCCAAGCGCACTCTGTCTAACTGGTTGGCCGCTTGCATTTCCTTTTGCTACGCTCAGGCTGGCCTTCCTCCCCGGGTCGAGTCACGGGGCACAAGGTCCGAGCAATGGCAGCTTCGATAGCCTTTCTCCGATCCACTCCGATGGAGGAAATATGTAAGGCTGCCACTTGGTCTTCGGTTCATACATTCACCTCTCATTACTGTCTGGACACTCTATCCAGGAGTGAGGGCCGGTTTGGCCAGTCAGTTTTGCAAAATCTGTTTTCCTAAATTGCCATCCTCCCACCTGCCCTGTTTTGGTTAGCTTGGAGGTCACCCACATGTGAGAATATCATGCCTGCTTGTCCTGGGATAAAGCACAGTTACTTACCGTAACAGGTGTTATCCAGGGACAGCAGGCATATATTCTCACAACCCGCCCGCCTCCCCGGGGATGGCTTCCTTGCTAGTTATGGAACTGAGGACCACGAGGTGGGATGCGCCCTCTAGTGGGCGAGAAGGCACGCACATGCGTGGTGCAGTGTGCAAACTTGAAACTTCAATCAAGTTTGCTTGAAAAGCTGTCCGCGCCGGGGCTCCGTAGATGACGTCACCCACATGTGAGAATATATGCCTGCTGTCCCTGGATAACACCTGTTACGGTAAGTAACTGTGCTTTCTCAAACAGAAAATAATTATTTGACATTGCAAGAGATGTCAACGCAATAAAAAAATCAGGAGGCACCAAAAAGTGAAGAGGACTAGACTGTAATAGCTCCTCCAGAATCTCCAGAGTGTCACTTTGAGGAATATTAGTATACAGTGATATCATACAAAGTGACTAATTATGTCACAGTTGAAATTTGTACATTCTCTAATGTTTGCATGAAATGTGTCATATCCTTTAAGTAGGATGCAATTCTAATCACAAAAGGCTGAAGATGGTGATCCACATATTTGCATACCCTATCTAGTAGGAAATCACAAGCCGAAACAATAGGACGTCCAGGAGGTTGGGATAAATTCTTGTTAATTTTGAGGCTGGTATAAAACACGGGAACCCTAAATTTTGTAAAATTTAAATATTTATGTTCAAATCTGTTTTATTAACCCTTTCAGGACCAAGGGACATATTTGTCCCATAACTTTAAAATTCTATAAATTTTGATTGGGATAGTCTACAGTTCTAAATTTGATATGTACGGATTCCATATGATACTGCCTTTATGTAAACAAACTGGTTCCGACATTCATTCATTAGCGTCGTTGCCAGATTGACGAGAAGATTCACTTGCCACACTGTCCATAAGCCAGAAGTTTGATTTTTTTAAAAAAAAAATAATGATATTTCACCAAAAAAAATCAATTTTTTGGCATCTGCAAGCCCTTTTTACCATAAAAATGTCGTCAAAACCACAAAAATTGGCCTACGATCCTTATGGTCCTGAAAGGGTTAAGCAATAACAACAGGAAGTACAAAAGCAGTAGAAAACATGGTATACAATGTCACCCAACAACAACCGCGGAGGACTGGACTCTGATGTCCCCCATGATCGAACACCACCCCCACCCCACAGAGAGAAACCCCCCCACCCTCCCCAATGAACATACAACTCTCATGCAGGGAACATCAATGGTAAGGAGAGGCACGGACTCACAGGTGGAGTCTGTTCAATATACGGCTACGACTTTCAGGGGTCAAAATGTTCAAATACGGAGTCCAAGTGTGAACAAAGTCTCTGCTCCGGCGACGAGAAGAACAAGCTAAACGGGCCTCCCAGCCCATAAGTTCGTGAAGTCGATTCCTCCAATGCCAAAAGGAGAGGGGCTCAGGAGAAAGCCAGCAACATAAAATACATTTCTTCTCCAAAATAAAACATTTACTTAGAAATAATTTTTCAGAAGAAGTATACATGGACATGAAAGAGAATTGGGCAAACAACATAGAAAGCACTGAGACAAGCACAGGTGTCTGCAACAAGCCCTGTAAAAAGGAGGCCAGCGCCTTCCAAAAGGCCTGAATCCCCTTGCAGCTCCAAATACCATGAAAGTAAAAATTAACCTCCACCGAACAGCGGATGCATAACTGAGTGCCAATACAACCCATATAGAAAGCCTAACTTTGGGAAGCATAGGCCCGCAGGACAGTGCGAAAGTGACATTCACGTAATTCAGCACTATGTACCAAGCCCGCAGTACGTTTCAGGATTTTTAACAAAAAATTGTCCCCCAAGTCCCTGCCCAAGTCCCGCTGCCAAGCCTCCAAAATACCAGGAAAAACCCTAGGTGGGCGAAGAGCCATGATCTGGCAATGAAAAAAAGAAATAGAGACCCTAGTATCAGGATCAGCTGTCAAAAAAGTACAGAGCCGGGTCCCAAAATCCCCCTGCAAGGAACTCCCCGGGAGGGAAGCCACATAATGGCTAAGTTGACAATAGGCAAAAGGAAGGCCAATCTCAGGAACCCCCCTCCCCGCTAACTCAGCACATGAAAGGAGAGACCCATCATCCTGCAGAACATGCCTCAACTGCTCCACCCCCCGAGCCCTCCAGCGACCAAAAACGGAAGGTCCAACCCCCGGAGGGAAAGCTAAGTTCCCCACCAATGGCAAAAGGGCACTAGTATGGGAGTCCTGATTCCACAACCGAAGAGTCTGATGCCACACTGTCCACAAAGACCGAAACAGAAGGCTACGCTTACAGGGTCTCGGCAATTTAGATAAAGGGGCATGAAGGAGATACAAAAGATGAAGAGGATAGAAATGATCCCGCTCCATAGAAAGATCCGTATAGAAAGAGGTGCCCAACACCCAATCACTAACATGACGCAGCAAGCAAGCCTGGTTATAAACCCTGATGTCGGGCACCCCCAAACCTCCCCCGGAGGCAGGCCCCACCAACAATGACCATTTCAGTTTAGGTCTCCGCCCTCCCTAACAGAACCAGGACAACATGGAGGTGAGAGATCGAATATCCCTCTGCAACAAAGAAAGGGGAAGAGTCTGGAGAACGTAAAGCTACCTGGGGAACACAACCATACGGAATAAATGAATTCTACCCAACAGAGACAGCGGTAACGCCTGCCATTTGGCCAGTAACAGTTTAGTGTCGGCAAGAAGTTTATCGATGTTAAAGCGATACAGTTGGGCTACATCTATAGTCAGCCGGATCCCCAAGTATCGAAAAGAGGAGTCAGCCCAGCGCAACGGAAAACGATCCCCCCAAAACTGCTGAAGGTGAGCCGAGGAAGCCAAAGCCTCAGATTTCGCGAAGTTCAAGGCAAAGCCGGAGAAATCCCCATATTCCCGAAGGCTCTCCAGCAACACGGGCAAGGAACGCTGCGGGTCCGTTAAAAAGACCAAGAGATCATCCGCAAACGCCGCAAGTTTAAAATATGAATCTCCCAATGCCAATCCCCGAATATCCGCATTAGCCTGAAGCTCACGAAGTAGAGGATCTAAAGAAAGCACGAACAAAAGCGGCGACAGGGGGCAGCCCTGGCGAGTCCCTCGGTGAATATTAAAAAAGCCCGAAAAAGTCTCATTAACCAAAATCCGCGCAGCGGGATCACTATACAACGCCTGGATTGCAACAAGAAAGAAAGGGTCCAAACCGTACGTCCTAAGCACCGCAAAGAGGTAACCCCACCGCACTTTATCAAAAGCCTTCTCGTCGTCAAAACTAATAAGCATGGAGGGGCTACCTTCCTGTCCCACCCGTTCCAGAGCCAACAAGATACGCCGGATATTCTTAGCTACAGGGCGATCCCGCACAAACCCCACCTGAGAGTCCGAGATCACCGAGGGCAAGACGCGCGCCAGGCGGGTAGCCAGAATTTTTGCCAAAAGCTTCGCCTCATAATTCAACAATGAAATAGGACGGTACGATTCAGGTAAAAGAGGGTCCTTACCGGGCTTCGGGAGAACTATAATAGACGCCAAATTCACGTAACGAGGAAGAAAGCCCTTAGCAACACTCAGATTATAAACTTCAGCCAGCACCGGCGCTATCTCCGTCACCAACAATTTATAGAACTCACTCCGATACCCATCCGGGCCCGGCGCCTTTCCTAACGGACTGACCCCTATCGCCCACTCTACCTCCTCTGCGGTAAAGGGAAGATCCAAAGCGGCAGCATCCCGCTGAGAGAAACAGGGCAAATCGAGGCTGTCAAGATAGAGTTGCCCATCCAAAATCTCAGAACCGAATCTGTATACACCTCAGCAAAAAACGCCTGCAACAGCTCACAGATCTCCTCCGGCCGATGATGCAGCACCCTAGAAGAGTCCCGAAGAGCAGAGACGCTCTCAGGTCCGCCCCGTGGATGCGCCATGCGGGCTAACAATCTGCTGCTCTTATTCGCAAACCGAAATAAATGAAACTTAAAGTACGCCCGCGCCCGCATAGCCCGGAGATGCAATAATTCATTCAGTTCCTGCTGGACCTCCAAAAGCTGCGTGCGAAGCAGGAAGGAGGGTGCCCTGCTATATTGACGTCGCAACACAGTCGCCTTCCGCTCCAAAGCCAGAACCATCCTATACTTAAGCTTCGACTCCCGGGCCACAAAAGCAATGACATCCCCCCGTAAAACAGCCTTAGCCGTCTCCCAATAGAGAATGGGATCATCGCGATGCTGCTGATTATTATGTTGAAAATCATGCCAGCGCTGTACCAAAAACTCTTGAAAACGAGTATCCCTATACAGATAACATGGAAACCGCCAGGGCCCTCTAGGGAGCGGAGAATCGCCCCAGGTCCACTGAAATCCCACCCAAGCGTGGTCAGATATTTCAATGGGGCCCATATCAACCCCCAATACCCGGGGAAGCAGTTCGCGGGAAATGAGAATAAAATCAATTCGGGAAAGCGTCCCGTGCGCCCTGGATAAGTGGGAGTAATCCCTCTCCAAAGGGTGTAGCACCCGCCACACATCAAGCAACCCCAGGGTAGATTCCAGGAGCTGGGCACCCGTATAAAGTTTGGAGGTCTCTCTGCCCGAAGAAGCAGAGCGATCTAACTTAGGATCCGGTACCTCATTGAAGTCCCCGCCCACCAGCATCGGAACGTCACCAAACTGCAAGAGTTGATTGCGAAGCTCCCGAAAAAACCTGGCCGAAGGATTGTTAGGAGCATAGACATCGCATAGCAAAAGGGGCCGATTATCGAGTAACACTAAGGCAACGATGTAACGCCCACTAGGGTCGCGGAGCACTCTCTGGGTTTGAAGACGAAGACCCTTACGGATCAAAATAATAACACCTCCCTTTCCCCCAACTGCGGGTGCCTCCAAATGGGAACCCACCCACCAGGTACAGAACTTAGCATATTCCGCTGAGGATAAACGGGTCTCCTGTAAAAAGGCAATGGAGGTTTTAGAACGATTCAAACGCTGCAAAATTTTTGAGCACTTAATAGGGGAGTGGATCCCCCCAGCATTCCAAGAAGTTAAAGTGTATTCCAGAGTAGTCCACTTAGTAGAAAAATAGAACAAAGAGAAGAAACCAGTAATGTACCAGAGAAGCGTCCCAGCCACCACTCCTCCAGTATCAAGCATCCGCCTGCCCCAAGAAGCGAGCCATACCCCTGCCACCAATCCAATCCCAGACCACACAACCCCCCCACCCCACCCCCACAAGATTCCACAAGTAACCCAACCGCAGAATCCCTGAGACCCTGTTCGACTTCCCCCCTCCCCCCAACCACTCCCCTCCCCTCCCCTCTATCCCCCCTCCACAACCAACCCTCACCCAACCCACACCCAAGACACCCCAAAAAGGGCATCACTTCCAAGAAACCATGAACACCCTCCCACGGGATCACTGACCAATAACCCCTGGGCCTCAGTCCCCAAACGCAGAAAATACCAAAGAACAAACCCAGCATCCAAAGCCCCCCAGAGCACTCAAACCACCCATCCCCTCCCCGATCCCCACAGCCACATCACCTACATTCAGCCACACGCACCCAGCTAAGTACCCAAAGGATACAGAACAGGATTGGCCAGGAACAGGCCAAACACCACAGGGAAGACCCCATGGAAAAGAGAAAGAAAGGAACCAAGAAAAAAACAAACCAAGAGACCCTTTTGCCTTTCACCTGCAGGACAAGCATGCCAATCCCCACTCCAACCACACACACACCAGCCTTGCCCACTCTTAGGGGGACCCAGAGTCCCAAATCAGATGGAGTGGAAAAAAAATACCACCAGTCCAAAAACGAACTACAGTTCAGTCCTCAGAAATTGGGTCGCCTCAGTCCCCGACAGCTCCCTGCGCCGGATCTTCAGGCAGCATCTCCGTCACGAACCGCTGCGCTGCCTCCAAGGTGTCAAAGTGATGAGCTCTTCCCAGATGAGTCAACCGCAAGCGAGCCGGATACTGCAAAGAAAAGGCAATGTGGCGCTGGATGAGACGGGTGCACAAAGGTGAAAACCGGCGCCGTGCCTGAGAGACCTCCGCAGAGTAGTCCTGAAAGCAAAGAATGGGCCGGTTGTCATACAAGAGCTTCTTGCCTTGCCGCAACGCACGCAGGACCTCCAGCTTATGGTGATAGTTCAAAATACGGCATATGACCACTCTGGGCCGGTCAGCATTCTCTCTCCGTTGCCCCAAGCGATGCGCCCGCTCCACCCGCAAGGGGCCCGAGGAAGAAGATAAGGATAAGGACTCAGGCAGCCAGCATTCCAGCAGCACCCCCAGCTCCACATCCCGCACCGACTCTGGCAGACCCACAAAGCGGAAGTTATTACGGCGGGACCGGTTCTCCAGGTCATCCACCTTGGCTCTCAATGCAGCCATAGCGGTAGCGTGGGCGGACTGCTCCTGGGTAAGCCTCTGGACAGTATCCTCAGTAGCACTCACTCTCTGCTGTGTCTCCTTAACCTCCGATGTAAGGGAGGCAAAACGCTGGTCCAAGGTGTCCAATTTGTCCAGGATGCGCTGCAATTTGTCCCCAAGGGAACTTTCAAGCGCTGCCTGGACCTCCGATGTCACTGCCGACACCCAGGAGGAGTGAGGAGCCTCCGGCGACGGGGAAGCCACGTGGTCCGCCATCTTAGGCTCTGGCGGCTTGCTCTTCTCCCGTTCCTTTCGGACTGTCTTCGTAGCCATCGCGGCGCGCTTTACAGTGCGAAAAGCCCGCACACCTCCAGGAAACACTCCGCAGCCGTGGGGGGACCGAACCCGGGGTTTAAAATGCGGCGAAAATGCCGAGCCGCGATCGGGCGTTACGGAGCTGTAGCAGCAAGCTGTCTACAGCGCCATGTTTCCGCCGGAAGTCTAATTTAAATATTAAATTCAGCATTTGTCAAGATTCCCAATTTCTTACCATTAGAGATCAATGATATAAACTTGTCCAAAATCCCATCAGATGGATCTCTCTGTAACAAAAAAAAAAAGTATAAGAATCAGAAAGCTGGCACAAAATCTCTGTTCTATAGGCTTCCAAATCCTGTAGGACTATGCTCCTCCTTTATCCGCACATCTAATCACGATAGAAGGATCAGTCCTCAAATTCTTAAGAGCCATATGTTCTTTGCACTTCAAATTTAGCCTCCTCCAGGGAAGAGAATTTTCAATATCCCGCAACATCAGGTGTTTAAACACAGTTAAAGTAGCGTCCATTGGTCCTGGGGGGATTTATCCGGAGGATTCTCCAACAACAGAGCAATCAGAACTACCCTGTTGATCTTTATAGTCAAAAAACAACTTGATGGTAATTTCCAGATAAATTGCTCAATCTCCCCCTTATAAAATTTCTTTCATTGTGTGGTCGCCAGGAGTTGGCTCAATTCAAGGACACATCTGGATCTTGAAGTGTTGTGGTACTAGCCTAACTTCCTGGTTTACTACTACTATTAATTATTTCTATAGCGCTACCAGACGCACGCAGTGCTGCACAGAGTCAAAAAGAATAAGAAAACAACCCCTACTTGAAAGAGCTTACAATCTAAGCAGGCAAGACAGACACAGGATGTCATGGATACAGTTAAGGGGAACAGTTAATCAGCAGGCTGGGTTGGAGGGCAGAGGAGTAGGGTTAAGGATTGAAAGCTATATCAAAAAGGTGACTTTTCAGTCTGCTTTTAAACAAGGGAAGGGGCTTGATGGACAAACTCAGGTAATTTATTCCAGGCATAGGGGGCAGCTAGATGAAAGGAACGAAGTCTGGAATTGACAGTGGAGGAGAAGGGTAATGCTAAGAGTGACTTAACTGTGGTACAGAGTTCTCTCGGAGGTGTATAAGGAGAGAGAAGCGAGGAGAGATATTGAGGGGCAGCAGAATGAACACACTTGTAGGTCAGCAATAAGACCTTGAACTGTATGAGATGGCAGATAGGGAGCCAGTGAAGTGACTTAAGGAGAGGGGTGACATGAGCGTAGTGAGGTTGGTAGAAGATGAGTCATGCAGCAGAGTTTTGCACAGATTGCAAGGAGGAAAGGCAACATTGCGGGATGCCGGTTAGGAGTAGATTGCAGTAATCTAAGCTGAGGGTTATGAGAGCTTGGACTAGGGTCCGGGTAGTGTGTTCAGAGAAGAAGGGATGAATTTTGGTGATATTAAAGAGATAGAAGTGACAGGTCTTAGCAGCTTGTTGGTTGGATATGTGTAAAAAATGAGAGGTCAGAATCAAAGACTACTCCAAGGTTGCAAGCAGTATAGACTAGAACAATGACAGTATTATTTACCAAGGAGGAGGAAGAGCAGAGGGTTTAGGAGGAAAGAGGAGCAGCTCAGTCTTGGACATATTTAGTTTGAGATGACGACAGGACATCTCCTTAACTCCCTCACAAGCATACTTAGTCAGATAGAACTCTGGATGCTATCCTACAGATTAAAACTAAACCCAGACAAAACAAAATTCTTCCTAGCAACCCCCAAAGACAAAATCAAAGACACCACGATTCAAGTAAATGGATCCACATTCCCCCTCGAACAAACTTTAAAAGTACTGGGTGTAACACTGGACAAACATCTATCCCTCGAGAAACACACTGATATCACAGTTAGGAAATGTATCTCGACACTATGGAAACTCCGCACCATAAAAAAATACTTCGACGACACTTCATTCCGCCATCCTCCAGTCCTCCATCCTCAGCATACTAGACTACTGCAACATCATCTACTTGAGCTCCATAAAGAAAACCATCAGGAGACTAAGAATGATCCAGAACACCGCTGTCCGCCTCATATTTAACCTGAAAAAATGGGACCATATCACCCCTTTCTACCACAAACTCCACTGGCTCCCTCTAGAATCCAGAATCTTGTTCAAATTCGCCTGTTTTTGCTACAAAACAATATTTGGTCTATCCCCAAGCTATATAACCCCCCACTTTGCCCTTAACCACAACTATAAGAACTCCCGTAAAATTCAACTATTCTCCTTCCCCTCCCTGAAACTATGCCACTCAAAAAAATTCCTCGACAAAACCTACGCCTTCCAAGCCGCCAAACTAAACCCTTGGCTAGCCCAAATGGTCCTCAAGGCCTACAACTACCTCGACTTTAGAAAACTACTCAAAACTCACCTATTTCGAGAACAAGACCCTTAATCCCCTTTTCTATCCTCCTCCTCCCCCCCTTCTGACCCACTCCCCTCCCCTGTCTCCCACCCTCCCCCCTTCTTCTCTCCTTGCTATTCGCAACTCTACGATCAATTTGATATGCAACCACTTGTAACTACTATCTCCATGTTGTTTGCAACTCTATGACCATCTTGATATGTAACCACTTGTAATCTCTGTCTAACCAATGTGAACCGCCTAGAACTCTTCGGGGTATGGCGGTATACAAAAATAAAATTATTATTATTATTATTATCCAGGCAGCAATGTCAGCCAAACAAGCAGATTTTAGGTAAAAATTTCCTGAACTTTAGGTAAAATTTCAGTTGTGGAGAGGTAGATCAGGGAATCATTAGCATATGGGTGATACGGGAAGCCATGAGAGGAGATCAGGAGACCGAGGAAAAAAGTGTAGAGAGAGAAGAGGTCCTAAGTCAGAATCCTGGGGTACAGCAACTGCTAGCGGGGGTAGCAGCAGAAGAGGACCCACCAACACATACACTAAAAGTACATTGGGAAAGGTAGGAGGCAAACCAGGAGAAGACAGATTCACGGAATCTAAACGAGGACAGCATATCAAGGAGTAACTGTGATTTACAGTATCAAAGGCAGCAGACAGGTCAAGAAGGATAAGGATAGAGTAAAGGCGCTTATTAATGGTTTCCTTTTCCCTATGGTTGTGCAAGTCTGGAAGTACCTGACTCCATTAGAATGGCTGCTAGCTTACATTCCTTTTCCATTGCCACAACAGAGCACAAGACTATTTGTGTTTTGGAGTTTTCCATTGGGCTGTCATGCATAGTTGATTCGGTTCATCAATGATAGGTGATTTTATCCCAGGACAAGCAGGCAGCTATTCTCACATATGGGTGACGTCATCGACGGAACCCCGATGTGGAAGCCTCGCAAGCAGACTTGCTTGTAGAAACTAGAAGTTTCGAGTCAGCCGTATCGCGCATGCGCGAGTGCCTTCCCGCCCAGCACAGGGCGCATCTCCTCAGTTCTCAGTTTTCCACGGAGCTGAGAAGTCCGTCTTTGACTCTCTGCGTTTAACTTCTCTCACCGCGGTTTGAGTTATTTTTCTTCACGAATCACTGTACTTACTTTATTTATTTTATTCTAGTTTTTGTTTTTTTTTAAATTTATTTCTTCCGTTCGGCTGCCGGGGCAGGCCACTTGGCCGCAGCTCAGGGGCTTCGATTTTGCAGCGGCTGTTTTTCCTACTATGTCCTGGCCAGCTATAGGCTTCAAGAAGTGTAGCCAGTGCCAGCGTGCGATTTCTCTCATGGACCCACATAGCAGGTGCCTCAAGTGCCTTGGGCCACAACATCGTCCGAAGTCATGCGAGCGCTGTGCTACTCTTCAACCTCGAGCCCTTAAACATCGTCTACTTTCAGTGGAGAAGTTCCTCCAGATGGATTCGACCCTTCCTTGACTCCGAAGCCAACCTCGGTCTCGCCTTCGACCGAGGGCCCTCCTGCCTCCACTGCTTCGACTTTCCTTGTTTGCAGTGGCTCTTTCTTCGACGACGTCTGCTGTATCTTCCCCTGTATCCTCATGTTAGATAGCTCAGCAGAGAGTTCCACCGGTGGTGCTTAAGGTGCCTAAAACTTCTAAGTCAAAGCACATTTCCACTGCCTCGGTGGAACCTCCAGCCAAGGTAGGTGGTCCGGTTTCAGACGCGGATTCATTCTTGCCGGCTTCTTTCCAGACCACATTAGAGCAGCAATTTGTTCAGTTCCTCACCAAAATGGGACTGAAGCTAGCTACTCTAATCCAGCCTGGGCATTCTGCAGATTCCCACAAGGTCGAGCCTCTTCCTATGCCTCAGCCTGAGTCTACACACTCTATGCAGGGATCAGAGTCTCTGCGAGTGTTTGGTCTGGCATCTAAGCATGTGAAGCAAGGAGCAGATTCTTTGCAAGTGCCTCGGCAGGAATCCTCACATTCCATACAAGGAGCAGAGTCTTTGGGAGTGCATCGAGGTTCCTCCATCAAGCCTCTGGAGTTTCGATCCACAGCCTCCAGTCCTATCCATTCTTTGATGGCATCGGCTGCTTTTCTCTCCGGGGCTAAGTCTCCTTGATCTTCGAGATCTGCTTCCAAGCACCGTTCTCATCGACGATCGAGACCTTCATCGAGGCATCCTTCCAGGCATAGTTTTTCTTCTAAAGAACGTCCTTCAACTAAGCCTCGATCACCTACTTCTACTAGACCACAGACTCCTCGATCAAGGTCTCTACTTCCAAACCTCGAGGACTCAGCGGTTTTGATTGCTTCGTTCAAGTCTTCCTATTCTTTTGATGCCTTTTTTCCAGCCGTAGCTTCATCTTCGACCCAGGCTGCCTCGAAGACCTCGAATCCTTCTCGAGGCAAGGCATTACCGGATCAGCTATCTTTCTCCTCTTTTCTTTGTCAGATGGCTGTTGACTTGGACCTTCAATTGGATGCTGGTTCCAAATACTCTAAGGAGTATCACGAAGTCGTGCATCTTCCTCAACCTCCGGCAGAGTCACTTAAGCTTCCTCTTCACAAGCTTTTGTCTCAAACTATTACCAGATGCCTGGAGACTCCTTATGTAATTCCAGCTGTTCCAGGCAAATTAGACTCCAGATATAAAACTCTCCATTGTAAAGGATTTGAGAATTCACAGTTATCTCACCTTGAAAAGATCCCATCCTTCCAAGGTTTATGGTACCGTTCCTCCTGGAAGAGAAGGGAAAACTATGGACAAATTTGGACGTCGCATCTATCAAAATGCCATGATGTCCTATAAAGTCCTCAATTACAATTTCCATTTTGTCACTTATTTTGAGTTCCTCAGTGCTCTTTTGCCTAAATTTCTTATTTATTTAGATACTCAAAAGCACTTTGAATTTCAAGTAGTCATCGCTTCTCTATCACAACTCAGATTACATCTTCTTCAGTCCTCTTATGATGCCTTTGAGTTGTATGCCTGGGCGGCTGCTTGTTCTGTAGCAATGCGTCGCCTTGCCTGGCTTCGTACCATTGACATGGATCTTAATCTTCTGGACCGCTTAGCTAATATTCCTTGTGTAGGCAATGACGTCTTCGATGAATCTATTGAGGCAGCCACTAAGAAATTATCTGAGCATGAAAAATCCTTTGCTTCTGTTGTCAGACCTAAGCCAAAGCCAGCTCCTGCCAAGCCTGCACGCACTCCTCTTAAGAAACAGCAGAATCAGAAGCAACAGAAGCCTCAACCTTCTGCTGCACCTAAGGCTACGCAGCCTTTTTTGACTGTTTAAAACAGAACATAACCTCCACCGTTCTGTCTCTGTCCTATCTTCCCCCTACTGGAGGTCATCGCCATCATTTTTACCACCGATGGGAGACAATCACATCCGATCTCTGGGTGCTGTCAATCATCAGGGAAGGATACTCTCTTTATTTCACTGAGGTTCCACCAGAGCTTCCTCCAAGAGAGTATCCTTCCAGTCCGTCCCAGACCGCCCTTCTTCAGGAAGCTCAAGCTCTGCTTCGTCTCCATGTCATCGAACCAGTTCCTTTGGAACAGCAGAACAGGGGTTTTTACTCCCGTTACTTCCTTGTTCCGAAAAAGACGGGTGATCTGCGGCCCATTCTGGATCTCAGAGCTCTCAACAAATTTTTAGTCAAAGAAAAATTTTGCATTTTATCCCTTTATCCCCTCCTAGATCAGAACAACTGGTTATGCTCTCTGGATCTCAAGGAAGCTTATTCCCATTCATCCGGCCTCCCGCCAATATCTCAGATTTCGGGTGGGGAATCTGCATTATCAATACAGAGTGCTGCCCTTTAGCCTGGCTTCATCTCCCAGAATGTTCACCAAGTGCCTGGTAGTGGTAGCTGCAGCTCTCAGAAACCATGGTCTTCAGGATTTTCCCTACCTGGACGACTGGCTCATCAAAGATTCAACGTCTCAAGGGGTTATTGTAGCGACCCAACGGACTATGTGGTTCCTAAAGAGTTTGGGATTCAAAATCAACTTTCCCAAATCCCAACTTCAACCCTCTCTGAATCTACAATTCATCGGAGCTGTTCTGGATACTATCCAACTCAGCATTCCTTCCGCAACAATGTCTGTAAATCCTCTTTCAACTCTATCATACAGTGTCTTCCTGCTCCTCCAAATCAGCAAGACACATGATGGTACTCCTGGGTCACATGGCCTCCACAGTACACGTGACTCCTTTTGCCAAACTTCACCTCAGAATTCCTCAGTGGACCCTGGCATCTCAGTGGACGCAGGTTTGCGACCAACTTTCTCGACACATTGCAGTCACTCCTTCATTGAGACAGTCTCTCCGCTGGTGGATACTCTCTTCCAGAGGCTTGCTGTTTCAAACGCCCCCTCATCAGAAGGTCCTCACAACAGATTCCTCGACCTATGCTTGGGGTGCTCATCTAGATGGTCTCCGTACTCAAGGCCACTGAACCAGTACGGATCGTCAGTGTCTCATCAATCTGTTGGAACTCAGAGCAATTTTCAAGGCTCTCAAAGCTTTTCAACATCTTCTTCAAGATCAGGTAGTCCTCATTCGGACGGACAACCAAGTCGCCATGTACTATGTCAACAAACAGGGAGGGACGGAATCTTTCTCCCTTTGTCAAGAAGCTCTGAAGGTTTGGGAATGGCAATCTGCCACAACACCTTCCTCAAAGCTGTCTACATCCAAGGGGCGAAAAATTGCTTGGCGGACAACTTGAGTCATCTTCTGCAACCTCATCAATGGACACTCCATTCCTCGCCTCTTCATCACATTTTTTCACAGTGGGGAACGCCTCAGATAGATCTCTTTGCAGCTCCCCACAACCACAAACTGCCTCAGTTCTGCTCCAGGATCTATTCTCCTCATCGCCTCGAGGCAGATGCTTTTCTTCTGGGTTGGACGAATCTCTTCCTGCATGCATTCCCTCCATTCCCTCTCATTCTCAAGACTCTTGTCAAGTTAAAGAACCTCCATGCCACCATGATTCTGATTGCTCCTCGGTGGCCGAGACAACCTTGATACTCCCTTTTACTTCAACTCAGCAGCAGGGAGCCCTACCTTCTACCAGTTTTTTCATCTCTGCTTACATAGAGTCAGGGATCTCTGCTTCATCTCAACCTGCAGTTTCTACACCTGACAGCTTGGTACCTCTCAAAATAACTCCTCTTCAGTTTTCTCAATCTGTAAGAGACATTTTAGAGGCTTCTAGGAAACCTACCACTAGACAATGCTATCACCAAAAATGGACTAGATTTTCTATGTGGTGTTTTTCTCACAATAAGGAGCCTCAACATTCCTCTTTTAGACTACCTTTTGCACTTATCCACCTCTGGCCTCAAGTCTACATCGATCCGAGTCCATCTTAGTGCAATTGCTGCTTTCCATCAGCCTATTGAAGGAAAACCCCTTTCTGCTCATCCGGTGGTTTCCAGATTCATAAAAGGACTTTTCAATGTCAAACCTCCCCTCAAACCGCCTCCAGTGGTTTGGGACCTCAATGTTGTTATTGCTCAATTGATGAAGCCTCCATTTGAACCAATGTCTACGGCTCATCTGAAGTATCTCACTTGGAAAGTGGTGTTTCTCATTGCCCTCACTTCTGCTCGAAGAGTCAGTGAGCTGCAAGCTTTAGTTGCTGATCCACCTTTCACTGTGTGCCATCATGACAAGGTGGTTCTACGTACTCAGCGTAAATTCCTACCTAAAGTGGTTTCGGAATTTCATCTCAACCAATCCATTGTTCTTTTAGTGTTCTTTCCAAAGCCTCATTCTCATCCTGGAGAATCAGCTCTTCATACTCTGGACTGTAAACGTGCTTTGGCCTTCTATTTGGAACGCACCAAACCACACAGAACTGCTCTTCAACTTTTTGATTCCTTCGATCCAAATAAGTTGGATCATCCTATCTCTAAGCGTACCATCTCCAACTGGATGGCTGCTTGTATCTCCTTCTACTATGCCCAGGCTGGAGTACCCCTACAGCAGGGGTGCCCAACATGTCGATCGCGATCGACCGGTAGCTCAGGAAGGCAACGTGAGTCGATCGCAGAGCCCATCCCGGGATCCGTGATAGACTCGTGTTGCCGTCCCGATCTACCGGGCCTATCAGCCTTCCTCTCCCCGACGTCAAAGATGCCGACGCGGGCATTAGGCTGTTTTTGTCATTTTGGGTGGGGGGTGGCAGTGGCAGCAGCAGCCTGAAAAAGAAATCATCCTGGCCGGGGTCGGTGTCATGCTCCGGAGCTTCTACAGCCTTCCTATCTCCCTCTCCCTGCTTGCGAGACTTCCACATCGGGGCTCTGTCGATGACATCACCCATATGTGAGAATAGCTGCCTGCTGTCCTTGGATAACACCTGTTACGGTAAGTAACTATGCTTTTTGCACAGATAAATGATAAAATTATAGTTTTCACTCCTTAATTTTTCATGCATTCATACACAAAATTTATCCCTTTAATAATAATGCAAACTTTTATTTTTCTTATAAAGGTGCCAGAACTAGGAAGTACAATATTTCCATTATTTTCTGCTCTCCTGTAAATTTGCTGCATTGCCTTATGAAATAGAGCAATTCGCTCTGTTGAAAGTGCCACTTTTTCATGGAAAACATCCAGCCCTAATGATAGGCTTGGTGAAAGAAAACTGACTGCATAAAAGACAGTTTCTGATAAATGTATGCTATTGAGTTATTTTAGTAATGGAAATAAAATAACAAAAGTACATAATGGTTAAATTGGAGTTAGGTGCTTATTTTTTCCCTTTTGTTTTAGATTGTCTGGTCTCGTACCTGTGTGTGTACTAACATATAAGCAGACAGCTTTCAGCTCTTCCTTGTGGTGCACGGCATTGCACTCTCAGAAATCATTTTTTTTGGTCACTGTTCAGATGCAAATGTCTTCAAAGCATTCTATACCTTTTTCTCTGGCCTGCGCTACCCCCAGCTTGAGTCTTTCCCTTGCATTAAGGCCACTGAGTACTGCTGGGAAATGGCCAATTTTTTATTTTGGGCAATAATGACCACATGCTAATAGGAAAATTAGTGTGGCCGTTAGTACATGATGCCAACACATAGGGCTCCTTTTACAAAGGTGCGCTATCGGTTTTAGCACGCGCGCGCTAGCCGCTACCACCTTTTAAGCAGGCAGTAATTTTTCAGCTAGCACGCACTATAGCACGCGCTAATCTTGTGCGTGTGCTAGAAATGCTAGCTCCCCTTAGTAAAAGGAGCCCTTAATGTATAGGCAGTTAAGTGCTCACTCACTAACTATGTGATTAGCACACAGCAGTAGGGTGTATCAGTTTTGGAGATGTCATAATTTTAAAAGCACTAGTGAAAAATGGTACAATTTCATGTGGAAAATCAACTAGCTTTAGATTTTGTGTAATATGCTGTTTACCTACCTGGAATTTCTAGGAAATTATGCAAAAATACACAAATTACTGAAATTTGTTTAAGTGCTCTGATATGTGTTTTGCATTGCATATTAATGCTTTTTGTGCCTCAATTATCAATTTATCTTACTTATTTACTCATAATGACACCAACACATTAGTTTCATTTTCTCATTCACAGATTTTCAATCTAGTGTCGTTGTAGCGATAATTTAAGATTGAAAATGTCCAAAAGAAAAACGAGACTGCAAGTTTGGATTTATTTACATCATTTGGTGTGATCAGGCAGAGAAACTACCTGTAGCTGAGCTACCAACTGTCAGGAATCTCATTAGATATGAGTTGTATCTGAACTGGTCAATGACCTAATGACTGGATTACTCAGTGGTACAAAGCAAATCCAAAATTTGGTGGTACTGTTATAAACAGCCATGTTAAGATTAAAGCAAAGTTGAAATCTGTGTTGAAATCCATCCAGCAAAGTTTCTGTGGGCAGAGCAAAACTGGTGTAGAAAGATTTATGAAGAACATAAGAATTCCCGCTGCTGGGTTAGACCAGTGGTCCATCATGCCCAACAGTCCGCTCACACGGCGGCCCTATGGTCAAAGACCAGCGCCCTAACTGAGACTAGCCCTACCAGCGCATGTTCTTGTTCAGCAGGAACTTGTCTAACTTTGTCTTGAATCCCTGGAGGATGTTTTCCCCTATGACAGACTCCAGAAGAGTGTTCCAGTTTTCTACTACTCTCTGGGTGAAGAAGAACTTCCTTACATTTGTACGGAATCTATCCCCTTTCAACTTTAGAGAGTGCCCTCTCGTTCTCCCTACCTTGGAGAGGGTGAACAACCTGTCCTTATCTACTAAGTCTATCCCATTCAGTACCTTGAATGTTTCGATCATGTCCCCTCTCAATCTCCTCTGTTCAAGGGAGAAGAGGCCCAGTTTCTCTAATCTTTTGCTGTACGGCAGCTCCTCCAACCCCTTAACCATCTTAGTCGCTCTTCTCTAGACCCTTTCGAGTAGTATTGTGTCCTTCTTCATGTGCGGCGACCAGTGCTGTACGCAGTACTCCAGGTGAGGGCGCACCATGGCCCGGTACAGTGGCATGATAACCTTCTCTGATCTGTTTGTGATTCCCTTCTCTATCATTCCTAGCATTCTGTTCGCCCTTATCGCCGCCGCTGCACATTGCGTGGACGGCTTCATCGACTTGTCGATCAGAACTCCCAAGTCCCTTTCCTGGGAGGTCTCTCCAAGTACCGCCCTGGACATCCTGTATTCGTGCAGGAGATTTTTGTTACCGACATGCATCACTTTACACTTATCTGCCATGTCGATGCCCATTCCTCGAGCCTGATTATGTAACGTTGCAGATCTTCGCAATTCCCCTGTGTCTTTACTACTCTGAATAACTTTGTATCGTCCGCAAATTTAATCACCAAGCTTGTTACACTGATGGACATACCTGCAAATGTGAAATAGAGTTGTACTGATGTGGGGTGTAGTACTGCCTGTGTATACTCTTTGGCTACAGCAGAGAAAAGATTCCTGCAATTGAGTTAGCCTTTGTGAAAGGTCAAAAAGAGAAAGATGGAAGTGCTGGACCTCAGATTGGACCAATCAACCTTCCTGAGATCAGAAGACAAGAACTGCAGAAGGAAAGGCAGGCAAAAAGGAAGGTGGATTAAAAAAAGCGGAAAAAGAAGAGTGATAAAAGAATAGCAGAAAAACAAGAGATGATGGACAGATCTGTGCTTTCTATAGTTAATGTTATTGAGAGAGAGGAGGGTTGGCATCCAACTGGTTTTTTGAGAGTGGCTTGTTTAATAGATTCTGATAATTTTTCCTGTGTATTGAGAGTGAGGTAGATTAAATCACGATGCTAGATTGGTGACCTGTTTATGGCATTTGCTGATGGTTTTAGTATACTTATTGTGCTGAACATTTTATAATATACTTTTCTGTAGATTTAAGATGTCATATGTTATCTTATTAATGACTAGTATAAAGCCCATAATTGAATAGTGAGAAATCTAGAGGGTGAGATGTACATGCAGTTTGTTTACTTGCCTCCCTTTCTCTTATGCATGTCCCATGCAGAAGGTATCCTGTGGAACCCCTTACAAGCAATACATCTTGATCTGGAGTTTTGTGGAAGGTAGGGCTGCATTGGTGGATAGTGCTTGGGGAGGTGTATAAGCATGGGGTGGGAGGTGGGAATGAACACCAGCTGCCCTGCTGAATGCTACTGTTGTATAGCCCTTTAGGCTGCTGGGGCCTGGATTCCCCTATTGCCATGTATCACACTGGGTGAGTATAAAGTAGACATACCAGACTTGCACTACCCACTTTCTCTTACGTATCATATAATATATTATTTTGCTAAGAATTAATTATATGATAAAAGCCTTATCTGGCCAAGTTTAGTAAAATGACAGAAGATATCTTTTTGCATAGACCAAATAGCTCAAGGAGAGGGGAATTGTATGACACTGAAAGAAGAGAGATTGGAGGAAGATGCAAACAAAGGCAGCCCATGGGGAATGTGAAGGGACACGAGGGTGAAGAGTCTCGCTGCAGTGCTTTATCCCAGGACAAGCAGGCATGATATTCTCACATGTGGGTGACGTCATCTACGGAGCCCCGATGCGGAAGCATTTTCAAGCAAACTTGATTGAAGATTTAAGTTTGCTCTGCTGCTCCACGCATGCGTGCCTTCCTGCTCCACTAGGGGGCGCATCCCCTTGTGGTCTCCAGTTCAAAATTTTCCGCTGAGCCTAGAAGTCGTGTTTTTTCAGGCTCTGCCCCAACTGCCTTCTAGCACCGCGATTTTTTTCTTGTTTTTTCTCGATTAAGTCGCTGTGCGAGAATTTTTCTTTTTTAACTTGATTCCTGCTTCATTTTTCACCGACCCGGAGGCTTCTGGGTCCCCATGGGCCGCGTGGCTACTTGAGCCGCGGCCACTTTCGATTCTATGTCCCGGCCTTTGACCGGCTTTAAAAAGTGCACCCGGTGAGAGCGGCTTCTTTCCATCACAGACCCGCATCGCCGGTGCATCCTTTGCCTGGGGGCCGCTCATCCAACCGACTCCTGCCCCCAGTGCGCTACTTTCCAGAACCGGGCCCTCCGTCAAAGGAAAGCCCACATGGCGGATCTTTTCGCCCCAGACCAACCCTCTACCTCGGCCTCGAGGTCGGCCCCGGCCTCGGCCCTGGCCCCGGCCTTGACCTCGGCCCCGAATACCTCGGCATCGCCTCGAGACTCGACCCCGAAGTCCTCGGGACAACAGAAAACCTCGGCTCCGGGTAAGTCCCCTCTTCCCTCTTCAGGTTCCTTACCAGCAAAGAAACCAACCTCGGGGACACCGGCGACGCATGGCGGAAGCCCCATGCTTACAGCCCCGGCGAAGCCCTCCAAGCCTTCGGGCCGTGCCTCCACCACACGGGAATACTCTGATACGAGGTCGCCCCCGGTGGAGTGCACCGAGGCAATGGACATGCCTTCGATGCTGTCCGTGCCTGTCTTCCAGGACCTACTCCGAGCAATGATCTCGTCGGAGCTGTCCGCTGCAATGGCCCATCTACAACCGGCCTCGACCTCGACCCCGCATGTGCCAGACCAGCCTGAGCCTCGTGTCGAGCCACCTCGGGGAAAAGTGCGCAAGCTCCGCCGCATCTCATCCTCCTCTGACTCCTCGCCGAGGCACCCGAGGCGCTCTCCCTCCACAGACCGCCACAGGGCAAAACGTCGTGCTAAACCGACAGAAACCTCGAACCGCCATACCTCCAAGAAGGCCCGGAGTTCCCCCACTCTACGAGGCCGTTCCCCTACACCTCGTACGGGACCGCTCAGGGTGGCGAAGTTATCACTCTCCAACCCGCGCATCTTCCGAACTCCCCCTCGGACCGGGGCTCCAATCCGAGGTGTCAGGCTCTCACCGAGGGAGTCCGGGTCGAGGTCACCGATTCGACATCGATCGGTACCCCGAACCCTAGCATCGTCTCCGAGGGGCTCCTCGAGACGTCGGAGATCCCCGACCCCGGAACACTTTCACAGCGCTTCCCCGGTCTCGGAACGTGGATCGGAGCGGGAACCTCGATACTCGAGGGAAGCCTCCCCGTCCTTCTCCACCCGACGGATGTCTCGTTCACCGACCCCACACGGGGCCTCGGGAACATCCCGCCCATTCTTCACTCGCTTTGTCCAGGACATGGGCCACGCTTTGGACTTAGACCTCCAGTCCGACTCCAGATACTCAAAGGAGTACCTAGCGGAGCTGGACATGCCATCACTGCCCAGAGAGTCCCTTCGCTTACCGCCTAATCCGGTACTCCAACAGGCTTTCTTCAGGAACCTGGAGACCCCCTATATGGTCACAGTTGTCCCCTCCAAAATGGAGGCCAAGTACCGTACGGTACCCTACCCGGGGTTTGAACAACCACAGCTCTCCCACCAGTCGCTGTTGGTAGAATCGTCCCTGAAAAAGGCTCACCCCTCCTGGGTCTCAGCTACGGTCCCCCCAGGTCGGAAAGGCCGAACCCTGGACAAGTTCGGCAGGAGACTATATCAAAATGCGATGATGGCCTCTAGGGTGCAAAGCTACACTTTCACCTTCACATCCTACCTCAAACACCTCATCGGACTACTGAGAGCCTTTGAGACTGACTTACCAGCCTCCCGCCAAGGAGCGTTTAGCCTGCTTGTAGAGTCCCTCTCCAACCTACGCCTCCATCTATTCCACGCGGCCTACGATGGCTTCGAACTCTCCTCCAGAGAGGCAGCCTTTGCTATCGCCATGCGCCGACTAGCTTGGCTGCGCCTGGTCGACATGGACCCCAACTTACAGGACCGGTTGGCTAACCTCCCCTGCGTGGGAAAAGAGCTGTTTGACGATACTATCGAGGCGGCTACAAAACGCCTCTCTGAACACGAACGCTCATTTGCCTCCCTTGTCCGGCAAAAGCCAAAACCGCCCGCGTCCAGGTCATTCAGGGCCCCTCCGCGCCGCTACCCGCAAAAATCCACTCCTGCCTTCTCCCGGCCTCCGCCCAGGCGTCCGCAAACCCACCACCGGGCCCCACCCAAATCCCAACCGTCTGCAACTACCAAACCATCCCCGTCCTTTTGACAGGATACGCGGAAGGGGACTGACCCCCTCCGCCAGAGTTCCAGGCTCCCTACCTATCGGGGGCCGCCTCAGAGCTTTTTACCCTCACTGGAAACAACTCACGTCGGACGCATGGGTCCTTGGCGTGATCTCATCAGGATACTCTCTCAACTTTCGAGCCATTCCCCCAGACAGCCCCCCAGGGAAGTGCCCTCCCAACCGAACGCTGCTACCACTACTCCTCTCAGAAGCTTGAGATCTGCTTCGCCTGCGAGCGGTGGAGGAGGTTCCCCCCGACCAACAGGGGAAGGGCTTCTACTCCCGTTACTTCCTGGTACCGAAGAAAACAGGAGACCTACGCCCAATACTAGACTTGAGCCGACTCAACAAATTTCTGGTACGGGAAAAATTTTGGATGCTTTCCCTACCGACCCTCTACCCCCTGATCGAGAAAGGCGATTGGCTCTGCTCCCTCGATCTGAAGGAGGCGTACACACATGTTCCAGTGCACTCCGCTCACCGCAAGTTCTTGCGTTTCCAAGTAGGGGACCTGTACCTACAATACCGAGTCCTCCCCTTCGGCCTAGCATCGTCACCCCGGGTCTTTACCAAATGCCTCGTGGTGGTCGCAGCTGCCTTACGCTCCCAGGGCCTTCAGGTATTCCCCTACCTGGACGACTGGCTGATCAAAGCCCCGTCCAGGGAAGGGGTTATCTCAGCGACCCAACAGACTATTATCTACCTACAGAGTCTGGGGTTCGAGGTAAACTTCCCAAAATCCCAACTGAGCCCCTCGCAGTCTCTGCAGTTCATCGGGGCCACGCTGGACACGGTTCGCCTCCGTTCCTTCCAGTGTTCCCTCTAAGCGGGCGGGTGTTGTGAGCAAACTTTTTTCACTGTGAGCTAAAAATATCGGGCGCCAGCAAGTTATGAGCCAAATAAATATGTTGCTTTCTACCACAGAACTTCCTTACGTTTGTATGGAATCTATCCCCTTTCAACTTTAGAGAGTGCCCTCTCGTTCTCCCTGCCTTAGCTACTAAGTCTATTCCCTTCAGTACCTTGAATGTTTCTATCATGTCCCCTCTCAATCTCCTCTGCTCAAGGGAGAAGAGGCCCAGTTTCTCTAATCTTTCGCTGTACGGCAACTCCTCCAGCCCCTTAACCATTTTAGTTGCTCTTCTCTGGATCCTTTCGAGTAGTACCGTGTCCTTCTTAAAGTACCAGTGCTGGACGCAGTACTCCAGGTGAGGGCGTACCATGGCCCGGTACAGCAGCATGATAACCTTCTCTGTCTCTTCAGTCCAGCATCTGCCCTTTCCATTCACTGTCTGTCTTTCCCTGCCATCTCTCCTCCTGCCCCCCCCCCCCCACCCCCCAATTTGGTCTAGCATCCATCATCTTCCTTCTGTTCCCCTCATGGTCTGGCATCTCTATCCTTCCCTCCCCCCTGTGGTTTTTAGCATATCTCTCTTCTCATTTCCTCCACTCAGATCTGATCATTCTCTGCTCTCTCTTCCCTTTTCTTCTCTGGTCTTCCTTCTCTATTTTCTGCCTCCATCTAAATTAAATTCTTTCTTACTATTTAGTCCCGTTTCCCTCTTTTCACTGTGTCTACACACAGCTTGTCACCCCTTCCCCTCACCCCTCCATTATCTTACTATTTTCTTCCCCCTTTATTTATCTCCTCCTTCCATCCAGTATGTGTTCTTTCCCCACTTCCATTCAGCATCTGCTCTCCCTTCTCAACTGACATCCATCTGCCTTCTGCTCTCTCTCCCTTCTTCTCACTTCCATCCTCTGTCCCCTTCTCTCTCTCTCTCATCTCCTCCATTCCATCATCTGCCCCTTCTCTCTCTCTCTCCCCCCCCCCCAACTTCCATCATCTGCCCCCCTTCCCCTCACCTTTGTGGGTCACTTTCTTTCCCCTGAGGGTGGCTCATGTCACAGGGGAAGCTTTGGCCGAGCAGAACCGCTTGATTGACAGTGGAACTTACTTGATTGATGTCGATGCTGGGGCCCGTTGCCGTTTGAAGGAAAAAAAAAAAAGGTGGAAAAAAGGAACCTGTAAAGGCGAGAGGAAGGGAAACCTCCAGGACAGCTGCTTTTTGCCCTCCTTCAGCGGCCCAAGAGTTCAGACCAGCAGCGGCAGCTCTGTATGCTTTTAACTTCGGCACAGAGCTGCCCCTAATCAATAGTTTAGCGCGGTTTCATGAGGCAGCCTCGGGGCCTTTGATAGCCGGCCCGCTTCGATGATGCGATGTGGGCCGGCCTAGCAAAGGCCCCGAGGCTGCCTTATGAAACCGCGCTAAACTATTGATTAGGGGCAGCTCTGTGCCGAAGTTAAAAGCATACACAGCTGCCGCTGCTGGTCTGGAGGTGCGGAGACAAGGCAGGAGGCAAACGCGGTGGAAGGCAGGAGTCCCGGCGAAGGCAGGAGTCCCGGCACAGCGACTGCAACAGGAAGTTGCAAGTCAGCTGACGCCGGCCTTTCGTTGCGGCGGGGACCGAATCCTTCGCGGACCGGCAAGATTTTGTTTGCGGACCGGCGGTTGAAGAACTGTGCTCTACACTGTGTGCGCTGTGACGAGAAACTTGTGCGCTGCGAGGTGATATTTTGTGCGCCAGCGCACCCCAGCGCAGCTTAGCGGGAACGCTGGTTCCTTCCTCCCCCCTCCACGTCTAGAGGCGTTAGTAATTCTGAGTCGAAAGATCTCACTACTACCCTCGGTATCAGCTCGACAGATGATGACTCTACTAGGCCACATGGCCTCCACCGTCCACGTCACACCATTCGCCCGTCTCCACCTGAGAATCCCTCAATGGAACCTAGCCTCTCAATGGCGTCAAGATCGGGACTCGATCGATCGCCCCGTGACAGTGACTCCTTCCTTGCAACGATCGCTCCGCTGGTGGGCCGACTCTTCAAATCTTTCCAAAGGTTTGCTCTTCCTCGCCCCCCCTCCCCCACACAACAAGGTCCTCACCACGGACTCATCGGAGTACGCTTGGGGAGCCCATCTGGATGGCCTACGCAATCAAGGGATGTGGTCAGCAGAGGACCGTCGCTGCCACATCAACGTGCTAGAGCTTCGGGCCATCTATCTCGCAGCTGTAACTTTTCAACATCTGCTCCACGACCGGGTGGTTCTCATCCGAACCGACAACCAGGTAGCAATGTACTACGTAAACAAACAAGGGGGAACAGGGTCTTGGCCCCTCTGCCAGGAAGCTCTGCGCCTCTGGAAATGGGCAATCTCCAACAACACCTTCCTTCGAGCGGTGTACATACAAGGAGAACAAAACTGTCTGGCGGACAGACTCAGCCGCCTCCTCCAGCCACACGAGTGGTCACTGCACTCTCAGACCTTACGACAGGTGTTCGAACAGTGGGGGACACCACAAATAGATCTGTTCGCATCCCCCCACAATCACAAACTGCCTCTCTTCTGCTCCCGGATGTACTCCCCGGACCGGCTCGAGGCCGACGCCTTCCTCCTCGACTGGGAGGGAAGGTTCCTGTACACGTTTCCACCGTTTCCTCTGATCCTGCGGACACTTGTCCACCTGAAAACAGTACAAGCCACCCTGATCCTGATTGCTCCTCGCTGGCCACGCCAGCCCTGGTTTTCCCTCCTACTTCAACTCAGTGTCAGAGATCCACTGCCTCTGTCTCGGTTTCCCTCTCTACTATCACAGGGTCAGAGTTCGCTGTTACATCCCAATCTTCAATCTCTTCATCTGAATGCTTGGTTTCTTTCCCCCTGACTTCTCTCCCCGTGTCTCAATCAGTCAAGGAGATACTGGAAGCCTCTAGAAAAACCTCGACGAGAACCTGCTACTCCCAAAAGTGGACCAGATTCTCAACCTGGTGCTCCTCCCACAGTCAGGACCTGGTGTCGGTCCCCGTCCCTTTGGTCCTTGACTATTTACTTCAATTATCTCACTCCGGCCTAAAGACCAACTCCATTCGAGTACACCTCAGTGCGATTGCGGCCTTTCACTAGCCCCTGGAAGGGAAAGCCCTCTCGCTCCATCCCTTGGTCTCTCGCTTCATGAAGGGTCTCCTGAATGTCCACCCTCCTCTCAAACCTCCTCCGGTGGTTTGGGACCTCAACGTGGTTCTGGCTCAACTAATGAAACCTCCATTTGAGCCCCTAGACAAATGCCATCCAAAATTCCTCACTTGGAAGGTAATTTTCCTGCTTGCGCTCACTTCCGCTCGGCGGGTTAGTGAGTTACAGGCTCTGGTAGCGGACCCACCCTTCACGGTATTCCATCACGACAAGGTGGTACTCCGCACTCATCCAAAGTTCTTGCCTAAAGTAGTATCTGATTTTCACCTCAATCAGTCCATTGTCTTGCCTGTGTTTTTTCCCAAGCCCCACTCTCATCCCGGAGAGGTGGCGCTCCACACTCTTGACTGTAAGAGAGCGCTGGCCTTCTACCTCCAACGCACTCAGTCACATCGGAAAGTCCCACAATTGTTTTTGTCCTTCGACCCAAACCGGTTAGGTCACCCAGTCTCCAAGCGCACCTTGTCCAACTGGTTGGCCGATTGCATCTCCTTCTGCTACGCTCAGGCTGGTCTCGCGCTGCATGGTCGAGTAACGGGACACAAGGTCCGAGCAATGGCAGCCTCCGTAGCGTTCCTCAGGTCCACACCTATCGAGGAAATATGCAAGGCTGCCACGTGGTCTTCGGTTCATACTTTCACCTCCCACTACTGTCTGGACTCACTGTCCAGGAGCGATGACCGGTTCGGCCAATCGGTTTTGCGAAATCTATTTGCTTAAATTGCCAACTTCTCTCCATCCCTTTTCAGTTAGCTTGGAGGTCACCCACATGTGAGAATATCATGCCTGCTTGTCCTGGGATAAAGCACAGTTACTTACCGTAACAGGTGTTATCCAGGGACAGCAGGCATATATTCTCACAACCCGCCCACCTCCCCGAGGTTGGCTTCTTTGCTAGTTAAGTGAACTGGAGACCACGAGGGGATGCGCCCCCTAGTGGAGCAGGAAGGCACGCATGCGTGGAGCAGCAGAGCAAACTTAAATCTTCAATCAAGTTTGCTTGAAAATGCTTCCGCTTCGGGGCTCCGTAGATGACGTCACCCACATGTGAGAATATATGCCTGCTGTCCCTGGATAACACCTGTTACGGTAAGTAACTGTGCTTTATTTGCATAAGTAAGGTTCAAAAACAGGGCAAAGTGTTTATTAAAAATAAAGTAGGGCCAGCCCTAGATCTGAGAAGTCAATTATGGTAATGTCTCCCAAGTTGCTCCTGGAGTACCTTCATGCCAGTCAGGTTTTCAGGATATCCACAATGAATATGCATGGATATAAACTGAGTGCCCTCGGGAAGGGCCCTAAAATGACGAACTAGGTCAGAAACTGGTTGAGTGAAAGGCGACTAAGAATAATGATCAATGGAGATCTCTCTGAGGAAAGGGATGTTAGCCAGTGGAGTGCCTCAAGGTTCAGTTCTTGGGCCTGTTAGTTTTATCATTTTTTGTAAGCGATATTGCTGAAGGGCTGTCAGGTAAGATTTGCCTCTTTGTGGATGATATCAAAATCTGCAATAGAGTAGACACCTCTGATGGTGTGAATAAGTTGAGGAAAGACCTAGTGAAGCTTGAAGAACGGTCTGAAATTTGGCAGCTAAGATGTAATGCTAAGAAATGTAAGATCATGCATTTGGGCTGCAAAAACCCGAGAGAACGGTACAGTTTAGGGAGTGAAGAACTTTTGTGCACGAAAGAGAAGTGGGACTTGGATATGATAGTAGGTTATGAGGTTGGGAAAATAATTCTTTTGTTATCTTTGGACCTCTCGTCAGCATTTGATCTGTTCAATCATTCTTTATTGCTTTTGCAATTGAAGTCTATTGGAATAAATGAAACAGTTTTATCGTGGTTTACCTCATTTCTTACAAATAGACAATTTTAAGTATCCACATCGTACACATCTTTATCTTCTTTAATTCCTTTAGATCAGGGGTGCCCAACACGTCGATCGCGATCGACCAGTAGCTCAGGAAGACAACGCGAGTCGATCGCGGAACCCAACCCGGGCTCCGTGATAGACTCGTGTTGCCATCCTGATCTACCGGGCCGATCAGCCTTCCTCTCCAGTGTTCTCTCTAGGGCCTTTTAGCTGGGCGGTCCGCCCAGCTGTCATCTGCTGCTGCCGCCGCTGCTGAACATTAAAAAAAACCGGCTTGGAGATTTCAGCCCGTAGCGAACTTATGCTCCGTGGCTCTAACGTGTGCGTGCCGGCTTCCCTTCTCTTCCCTCCGAAACCGGAAGTTATGTCCGGGGGGGGGGGAAAGAAGGGAAGCCGGCACGCACATGTTGAGAGCCCTGAAGCAAGCGTTCGCTACGGGCTAAGGCGGGAGACATGTTAGTGAAGCATTTCCTCTTCTTGCTGCCGGGTCCTGCCTACTTTCTGATTCCGCGAAGGCAGGACCCAGCAGCATTTCCCCCAACAGCTCCTCGCGATGCTGGTCGGCCGAAGCAGGGAGAGGTTGGGGCGGCGTCAGCTTTTGGGCATGTTATTGGCGTCGGCTTTCGGCCTTGTTATTGGTGGCAGTTTGGGTCCTGGTCCCCGATCGCAGTGGCAGTGTCTTGGGGGAGGGCAGGGAGAAAGAAAGAAAAAGGGCAGGCAGGGAGACAGACAGAAGGAAAGAAGAGAAACAGAAAAAAAGGAAAGGGAGGCAGAGAGAAAGAAAGGGCAGGGAGAGAGGAAGGTAAAGTTGGGGGAGGGAATGAGGTGTGGAGGAGAGGAAGCATACAGGCTAAAAGGGAAGAAAGATTGGATGCACAGTCAGAAGAAGAAAGTGCAACCAGAGACTCATGAAATCACCAGACAAGGTAGGAAAAATGATTTTATTTTAAATTTAGTGATCAAAATGTGTCTGAATTTATATCTGCTGTCTATATTTTACACTAAGGTCCCCTTTTACTAAACTGCAATAGAGTTTTTTAGCGCAGGGAGCCTATGAGCGTCGAGAGCAGCGCTGGGCATTCAGCGCAGCTCCCTGCGCTCTAAAAACTGCTATTGTGGTTTAGTAAAAAGGGAAGGGGGTATATTTGTCTATTTTTGTATGGTTGTTACTGAGGTGATAGTGCATAGAGTCATCTGCTTTGACCTCTTTGAAAAACCCTGGAATAGGAATGATAATTAACATTTTCTATGCGTACAGTGTGCGTTGTGTTTTTTTAAAATTTTATTGTTGGTAGATCATTTTGACTTGGTCATTTTAAAAGTAGCTTGCAAGCCCAAAAAGTGTGGGCACCCCTGCTTTAGATTGTGGTTTAATGAGACAGAGTCAGCATAGGTTCAGCCAAAGGAGGTCTTGCCTAACCAGTTTGCTGCATTTCTTTGAAGGTGTGAATAAACATGTGGATAAAGGAGAGCCAGTTGATGTAGTGTATCTAGATTTTCAGAAAGCTTTCAACAAAGTTCCTCATGAGAGGATCCTGAGAAAATTAAAGAGTCATGGGATAGGAGGCAATATTTTGTTGTGGATTAGGAATTGGTTATTGGATAGAAGACAAAGGGTAGGGTTACTTGGCCATTCTTCTCAATGGAGGAGGGTAAATAGTGGAGTGCCTCAGGGGTCTGTACTGGGACTGGTGCTATTTAGCCTATTTATAAATGATCTGGAATTGGAATGAGTGAGATGATTAAGTTTGCAGATGACACTAAACTGTTCAAAGTTATTAAAATGCATACAGACTGCAGACTGACCTTAGGAAATTGGAAGACTGGGCATTCAAATGACAGATGAAATTTAATGTGGACAAATGCAAAGTGATGCACATTGGAAGAATAATCCTAATCATACTTATCTTATGCTAGGGTCCACCTTAGGGGTCAGCATCCAAGAAAAAGATCTAGGTGTCATCGTAGATAATATGCTGAAATCTTCTGCCCAGTGTGTGGTAGCAGCCAAAAAAGCAAACAGGATGATAGGAACTATTAGGAAAGAGATATAAATGAGACCAAGAATATTATAATGCCTCTATATTGCTCCATAGTGTGACCTTACACTGAATACTACACACAGCTCTAGTCACTGTATCTAAAAAAAGATATAGCAGAATTAGAAAAAATTCAAAGAAGAGTGACCAAAATGATAAAGAGGATGAAAGTGAAATTCCTCTCATATGAGAAAAGACTAAAGAGGTTGGAGCTCTTCAGCTTAGAAAAGAAATGGCTAAGGATGCTTGTGTGTTTGTTTGGGGGGGGGGATATGATTGAAGTCTACAAAATCCTGAGAGGTATAGAATCGATAAGTTCCTGAGTGGGTAAGAGTGAATCGATTTTTCATCCGTTCAAAAAGTACAAAGGAGACACCCATTGCCAGAGGATGTGGTAATCCGCTTAGAACCGCAAGGCACAAGCGGAATAGAAATCACTAATGTAATGTAATGTAATGTAATAGCAGTTAGCATATCTAGGTTTAAGAAAGGTTTGGACACGTTCCAAAGTCCATAGTCTGCTATTGAGATAGACATTGGGGAAACCACTGATTGCCCTGGATCAATATCATGGAATGTTGCTACTATTTAGGTATTTGTCAGGTACTTGTGACCTGGATTAGCCACTGGTGGAAACAGGAAACTGAGCTAGATGGACCATTGGTCTGACCCAGTATGGCTATTCTTATCTTCTTAACTTTTTGGAATGCCCTGACACTCTCATGTCCCTCTTATGGCCGTGCTCCCTTTTGAGATACATGCTATGGAACGTTTTGCCAGGCTCATGTTTATACATTCATTATCCTTATCCAGAGTCATGATCTTGACAGCTTGGAAGTCCCACATATGAGAATATGTGCTTGCTTTTCCTCAGAGAACAGCTGCTACAGGTAAGTATCTTTGCTTTTTCTGAGGACAAGCAGGCATATATTCTTACAAACTGACCAAATTCCTTAGTTGTTGTCTTAGCTTTTTACTGAACTGATGTTCCCATGGGCCACTGTCAGGCAGGAAGGTACTGGCACATGCTCTGTATGAGCGCTGCCAAATAAATTTAAAGTGGCAGTGCACTTGGTAGAATCTGTATTGGGTTCCTTGGATGATGTCACCCTCATTAAAATATATGCCTGCTGTTCTTGGAGAACACCTGCTACAATAAGTATCTTTGCTTGTCTTGTTATCAAATAGCTGCTACAGTCTCATAGGCAGAGACCACAGGCAAAACTATATACAAAGTTTCTAGTGACTAGTTTTTGCCTACCAATTATTCCTCCTGATGAGAATATGTAATACACTGAGAAAGTTATGTGGAGATGGTCAGTTAATAGGAAGTGGGTGTAAAGAGAACTGGCATATAGTCTTTGAGATTAGCATGGCTGGGAGACTTGGGGTTCCTGAAGTTCTGAAGCAAGTTACATAGGGTTACCAAATGGCTCCAGAAAAAGGAGGACAAATTGAGACATCCCGGTTTTACTTCCATTGAAACAATGCAAGTAAGACTCGGATGTCTCATTTTTCTGGAGCCATGGTAACCCTAAAGTTACATGACTGGGTTGAAGTGTTCCCACGAGACTGCTTGCTCTAAGTGGTTCCTTTATAGTTCTCAGCCTCTGGATGTTGAAATAGGACCTAAGTGTAGGTTTGAAAGATCCTGGGCAACTAGATGGAGTTATACAATAAGCCCTACTTCTTCCCTGCTCCTTAGAGTAGGTGCAGTAAGTTCACCATTTCTGTTGGCCCAAGTACAGTACAGAGTCTAAACAGCTTTTGACTATGTATCTTCTACTAGATGTCTATTTGCAGGCTTTCTTGATTTGGGTAATTAGTTTAAGCTGTACACAGCCACCTATATTGGCTTAATTGGCTATGGCTCTAGGCTGGAGGGATTTCCCTTCACATTTGTGTTTAGAGGCAGGGAGGCAAACAGAGAGAGAGATTTGAATTTTGCACAGGGTTTCATGTATCTCCAATAGTGATCTCCCTTGATTAGAATACTGAACACAGGGGCTACTCTTGCTTTCTAGAATCCGTTTAGTGCTGGACAGGTCAACAGAGTAACTGCCCTAACCAGCAACTAGTGATGTCATTGTAAAGTCCAAATTACACTGCTTCTTGTAGGGCCTCTGTTATTCAGTGCAGACACCCGTACTGCAAGATTCCAAGATCTCTACACTTGTTAGGGATCATTTACCATATGGAACGAAGCATCTCTTTCATTACACGAGGAGGCCTATGGCCCTTGGCTTCCAGTAAAATTGAAATCTAGTTATTCAGAGCATCTTATGCATATACCCTGTAGTAGCAATCAATCTATTGCGCTTGCAGGAAATAATTTTTATAATGAGAATACTATGCTTAGTAGTTGGTCTACAGTGGAAGTGTAAAGTTACAATGGGGGGTAAATTAATCTTAGCCTGGAGTTTGTATAAAAAATATATATATGCCATACCGAATGACCAGTGGCTTTGTATTCTGTTTGCCAGGAAATTGTGTGTAATTTGGTAGCTATATGAAAAAGCTCCTCAGATTTCTGAGATGAATTAAAAAAAACAACCCATCCTTCAGATGCCTATGGATTATTAGAAAAAAACAAAACAGCTTTATTTCTGTCAGTGCAGTGTTAAATTCCCCCCCCCTTCCCATTTTACTAAGCTGTGGTAGAAACCTACTTCATCTTAGCAAAAGAGGTCCTTTGCTCTCTCATCTCAAGACTGGGTTTTCAGAACATATTTAACTTGTATTTTAGGACTGCCCATCATCCCTTTTGTAGCCAACTGAAAGAACCATCTTGATGGTTTATAATAGTCTTTAAGCCCGTTACATTAACGGGTGCTAGAATAGAGTGTCTGTCTGTGTTTCTTTATTTCTCTCTCCTTGGCCGCTGTCTGTGTCCTTCTGCCTCCCCCCCCCCCCCCCCGAGAAAAGCTGTCTGCCCCAGCACACACCTCCCACCCAAAGCAGCCCCTTTTCCCTTTCTCTCCATGGCCCCTTCTGTCTCCTCCCAGCACACCCCTCCCCCAAAGCAGCCCCCTTTCCTTCTCCCTGTCTCTCCATGGCTCCTTCTGTCTTGCCCCCAGAGTAAAACTGTCTGTCCCCAGCACACCTCCCCCCCAAAGCAGCCCCCTTTCCCTCTCCCTATCTCTCCATGGCTCCTTCTGTCTCCCCCCAGCACACCCCTCCCCCAAAGCAGCCTCCTTTCCCTCTCCCTGTCTCTCCATGGCCCTTTGTCTTCCCCCCAGAGTAAAACTGTCTGTCCCCAGAACACCTCCCCCCCAAAGCAGCCCCCTTTCCCTCTCCCTATCTCTCCATGGCCCCTTTCCCTCTCCCTCTGGCCCCCTGAATTAATCCCCCTGCTTACCCTCCCTCCATCCCGGCGTCTTCAAGCCTACTCCTCTTCAAAGCAGGCCGCGATCATGGTGGCCAGCCCCAGCGAACTTCACAGGCCGCTCCCCAAACCGGAAGCACGCTCCCCCCCGACGCGATCCCATGCATCAGAGGGAACGTGCCACCGAGGCCGGAAAGCGGCCCAAGAGGCCCGCCAAAACCGGCCACGATCGCAGGCTGCCCCAAAGAGAAGGATCAGCGGCAGCGACAGCAGCGGTGAGCAAGGGCGGAAGGTATGGTCCAGCTTGCTTCGGGTTGGTGAGGGCAGGAGGAGGGGAGTGGCCAGAGTGATCATTGGCCGGGTTCTAAAATGGAACACGGCCACGGATCACACACCACGGCCGCAGTAATCACGCTTTTTTAAAAGCGCATGCGCCACTAACCTTTTATTATATAGGATTAAGATAAGTCTTAGGAGGAAAGGAAAGTGAGAGGGAAGAGAAAAAGTTCTATAATCCATATAAAAAACTCTCTGCCTCAGATAACCAACTGCCCAGGATGGTCCTGCATTGTAAAACAGAAATCGCAAGGAAGGCAGCCTATAACCTCTAAAACTAAGTAGGACTGAATACCTTTCTTGAAGTTTGAAAAGATGTTTCTAGCCTTAAATGAGTGAGCAAATGATTTCAGAGCAAAACTTCGAAAAAACTGATTAAAATATAACCTGCTTCTCTCTTATTATTGGCCTAGGTTTTAAGACTAATATGTACCAGTGCAGCAGCACGAAGGAAGAAAGTGGTAGACTCAGTACCTGAGAAGTACACGGAAGCTTTTATTAAAAACCAGATTGAAGAGTTCAACATAGGAAAGCGACATTTAGCCAACATGATGGGAGAAGATCCAGAAACTTTTACCCAAGAGGATATTGATGTAAGTGCAGTTGCTCTGTTGCAGAAGTAATTTATTCTTTAGCCTCAGATATTGAAAGCATTTTACTTCAGCATGAGCCCCTCGGCTCTCTGAATTTTAATCAACCTGTCGAAGCGGGGTTGAACACTGCAGCACAATCGGAAATGTATTCATCTGCCATTGCTAGTCAGGTCAGATGGCACGGTACAGCATTGCCTAAGTCCTAGATCAAGCATAGTCATTTTTTGTTTATCTGCTAAAGGTTTGACTCTCTGATCAGAGGCTGGAGGACATGTCACTGAGCTCTTTCTGCCTTGAGAAAGCTTTTACGTTAAATTTAATTTGCTGCCTCACACAGCAGGCTTTCACCTGTCATGGCAGAAAAGAATGCAAAATACGTAATGTGCTTAGCTGGTAGAACTTGGCTCACATTTTTGTTAAATTTTCATATGGGTCTAAATTTCTGGCTAGTATTATAGGGGGGTGGTCATTTTATTTATTGAGATTTATTTATTAACCACCTTTTTAAAGAGATTCACCCAATGCGGTGTTACAGCAAGTACATTTCAATATAAAACTTACAAAATTAACAACTTATATCAGGATGCCTATTGCCATCCTACTACCGGGTTTCCCCGAATATAAGACACTGTCTTATATTAATTTTGGGTCCAAAAAACCCACTAGGTCTTATTTTCGGAGACACAATGCCCAATCACAAACCCACAGCATCTTTCTATTCTTGGCGACCCTTCCAGCTTTCCCTCCCCTGCCATCTCTTCCTCCCCATGTCGACCACGAGACCGACATACCATTACCTTCTTCCAAATGGCAGCGTCGCAGCAGCAATCTAAACAAGCTGCTGCGGGCCTTCTGCCGCCGGGGTGTTGCTGAGGACATCATCAGTGATGCGGCAGAGAAATGCCCTGGCGGGAGAAGGCACGAAGCAGCCCGTTTAGATTGCTGTCACGACGCTGCCATTTGGAAGAAGGTAATGGTATGTCTGTCTCGTGGTCGGCATGGGGAGGGAGAGATGGAAGGGTCAGCGGTGGGAGGGGGTGGGGGGAAGTGCTGCTGCCTGCGAATCCAGTGCTTCAACTAGGGCTTATTTTGGGGGTTGGTCTTATTTTCGAAGAAACACGGTATATAAAGGCAACATAAATGCCTATGTGCTTTTAATAAAATAGCCACTCCTAACAACTCCAATAGCAAGAAAATTCACACACACAAATGTAAGCCTGTTCCAAAGACAGTGTAAATTTTATGAAAAATACATATATGTCATAACAGCATCCCTACTCCTCAGATGATGCTTTGTGAACATTTAGAAGTAGTGCAAATACAAGTATGTGCCATTTTAAAACATAGAAACATGATGGCAAATAAAGGCCAAATGGCCCATCTAGTCTGAATGTCTGCAGTAACCGTTATCTCTTTCTCTCTCCGAGAGATCCCACGTGCCTATCCCAGGCCCTTTTGAATTCAGACACAGTCTCTGGCTCCACCACCTTTTCCGGGAGACTGTTCCATGCATCTACCACCCTTTCTGTAAAAAAGTATTTCCTTAGATTACTCCGGAGTCTATCACCTCTTAACTTCATCCTATGCCCTCTCATTGCAGAATTTCATTTCAAATTAAAGAGAAGACCACATACCATTTTAGTAGCCTTCCTCTGGACCGACTCCATCCTTTTTATATCTTTTTGAAGGTGCAGCCTCCAGAATTGTACACAATATTCTAAATGAGGTCTCAACAAAGTCTTATACAGGGGCATCAATACCTCTTTTTTCGTACTGGCCATAACTCTCCCTATGCACCCTAGCATCCTTCTAGCTTTCACCGTCACCTTTTCAACCTGATTGGCCACCTTAAGATCATCACATACAATCACACTCAAGTCCTGCTCTTCTGTCATGCACATAAGTTCTTTACTCCCTAATCTTTACTGTTCCCTTGGGTTTTTGGATTGACTTTGCATTTCTTAGCATTAAATTTTAGCTGCCAAATTTCAGGCCATTCTTCAAGCTTTGCCAGGTCTTTCTTCATGTTATTCACACCATTCGGCGTGTCTACTCTATTGCAGATTTTGGTATCATCTGCAAAGTGGTAAATCCTACCTGACAAACCTTTAGCAATATTGTTTATAAAAATGGTAAAAAGAACAGGCCCAAGAACAGAACTTTGAGGCACACCACTGGTAACATCCCTTTCCTCAGAGCGATCTCTATTGATCACTACCCTCTGTCACCTTCCACTCAACCAGTTCTTGACCCAGCCCATCACTTTGGGACCCATCCCGAGGGCACTCAGTTTTTTTATTAGACATCTGTGTGGAACACTGTCAAAGGCTTTGCTAAAATCTAAATACACCACATCTAGCACACATCCTCTTTCCAATTCTCTGGTTACCCAGTCAAAACAATTGATAAGATTTGTCTGACAAGACCTACCTCTAGTGAATCCATGCTGCTTCCAGTCCTGTAATCCACAGGATTCCAGAAACTTGACCATTCTTTGTTTTAAAAGTGTTTGCTTACCACAGAAGTCAGACTTACCGGCCTGTAATTCCCTACTTCTTCCTTACTTCCACTTTTGTGGAGAGGGACCACATCCGCCCTTTGCCAGTCCTCCAGTACCACTCCTGACTCTAGAGACTCGTTGAAAAGGTCAATCAGTGGAGCTACCAGAACTTCCCTAAGTTCCTTCAGCACCCTGGGATGTACACCATCCAGCCCCATTGCTTTGTCTACCTTTATTTTAGCTAGCTCTTCACGAACACAACCCTCTGAAAATCGATCAGGACCTATTACTCCTCCATCCCTATTAACGTTTGTCTTCTGCAGTCCCGCTCCCTGCCCTTCAGCTGTGAACACAGAACAGAAATTTCTGTTAAGCAATTTGGCCTTTTCTTTATCAGCTTCTACATATTCCTCCCCTTCACCTTTGAGTCTCACAATGCCACTTTTGCACTTCTTCCTATCACTAATATATCTAAAAAAATGTCTTGTCTCCCCGTTTTACCGTGTCAGATATTTTTTTTCTTCCATTTGCATCTTTGCTTTCCTGACTTCAAGACCAGCCTCTCTTAACTTTTCCAGATATTTTTTTGCCTGTCTTCCTCTTTCTGCGATCTTTTGTAGTTTATGAAAGGTAACCTCTTATTTCTTTATATGTCCTAAGAGAAAACTACCAAAACACCTCCACTAATGCTGGTAGGACACTATTTACTTGAAGTAATAAGCAAATTTTCTGACTACAAACAGAATGAATTGGCCACACAAATAAAGCAATCTCCTCCAACAGGGCCAATGCAGAGCATTTCTCACAAACCACTGAGAAGCCTAAAAGGTCTTTCTGAGCATGTGCAAGAATTCTCCACCACTGCTCTGGATAGTGAAGAAAAGACAGAAGGGGGAGGGTCCACTAATCTCAAATATTACGTTTCAGGCATTTTTTTTTTAGAGGTGCTTTTGGTGTTTTTTAAAAAATCATGTTTTCTAGTTATGTTGGGCATCCTCTAGTTTCCCAGACAGGTTTTAGTGCCTCTTCCTAAGTTGTGGATTTTTTTTCCTTTTTTTTTTTTTTGGGGGGGGGGGTTCCTTTTCAGTGATAGCTGCAGTATAAGTTCACAGAGGCTTTTTGATCAACTCTCTGTATCTGCTAATGTTGATTTTATAGGACTGGATTTCCTCACCATGTTCAAGGAGACCAACAGCTTCACATGATGCCTTTTATGTATTTGGAAGATGTCCAAGTCAGATAAATGGTTGCAGGGATTATATATGATGTCCTTAACTGTTCCGAAAGCACTAAAATAGGGCCATCAGATTCTGAATATTGGTATAATGTTGTTGACACTTATCTGGCTGTGCAATTTTATAAAAACCATTTTCTGCATGTGAAACATACCTTACATGCAAAAAAAACTTTATAGAGAGTAATTTCATATAAATGAACATGAGAGTAATTTCATATAAATGAACATGTATGAAGTAAAAAATTGCTAGGGGACATAAATCAAACCCGTCCCTGCTGGAATCAAATCCGTTCCCGTCAGTCCCTGCTGGAATCTCTTTCATTCTCCCCCCCCCTCACCCATCCCCATAAACTTCAGAAGTATAGTAAAACCTTGGTTTGCAAGCATAATTCATTCCAGAAGCATGCTTGTAATCCAAAGCACTTGTATATCAAAGCGAATTTCCCCATAGGAAATAAAGGAAACTCAGACGATTCGTTCCACAACCCAAAAACTTTAATACAAAATACAGTAAAACCTTGGTTTACGAGCATAATTCGTTCAGAAAACATGCTTGTAATCTAAAGTACTCGTATATCAAAGTGAATTTCCCCATAGGAAATAATGGAAACTCAGATGATTCGTTCCACAACCCAAAAACTTTAATACAAAATACTATACGTACTTGTATTGCAAGACCTCACTCATTTAGACCACGGGAGCCCCCAAGGACCATCTTCCACCCCTGCGGGATCCCCTTGTTTGGGGGAGTTTCCGTGGATCCCGTTCCCATGCAGCTGTCTATTAAGAAGCATTTTCTATTCTGGCTTCGGTGACATTAAAAAGGAGCACATACTTACTGTATTTTTCGCTCCATAAGACGCACCCTAGATTTAGAGGAGAAAAACCAAGAAAAAATATTCTGAACCAAATTGTGCCTCTGAACCCAGCCCCCTAGAAAAATAGGCAAATATACTGCAGCAGACAAATGTTGTCAGGTGATTTCTTGTTGCACTAGATAGTTCTTTCTTTCTTTCGTTTTCTTTCTTTACTCCTTCCTTCATTCCTCAGGCCCAATAATTGTCTCTTTCTATTCCCTCCCTCCCTCCTGCCTTCCTATGTCCCAAGTTCTTGCCCCTTCCCCCTCACTGCCTTCCAGCCTTTGTCCTTTCTCCCTCCCGCACCGAAGCCTGCCTGCCTTCCTCCCTGTCACGCCGCTTCCTCCTCCCTGGTCCGCCGCTCGCCCACTGCTGCCGCAACTCCACGAAACCTGCCTTCCTCCCTGCCTCGCCAATTCCTCCTCCCTGGTCCGCCGCTTGCCCACTGCCGCCACAACTCCATGAAGGGAAGGGCCGGCGGCATGCAATTGAGCCCACAAGCCTTCCCCCAATGTCAATTCTGACGTTAGAGATAAGGTCCGGGCCAGCGATTGGCTGGCCTGGACCTTTTCTCCGACGTCAGAATTGACGTTGGGGCAAGACTTGTGGGCCTGATTGCACGCCGCTGGCTCTTCTCTTCCTTTCCTGTGGCGGCGAGCGGGTAAAAAGGCAGTGAACAGCGGGGGAGGGGAGGCACGAGTAGCAGCAGTATGCCAGGGGGGCCATGAACAGCAGCAGAATGCCGCGATGGGAGGGCAGAGGTGTGTTCGCTCCATAAGAAGCACCCCCTTTTTGGGTATGGAAAAAGTGCATCTTATGAAGCGAAAAATACATTATATTTACATCTGCTCTTCAGCTGAATTTTAAAAGCATGCATGTAAAAGCAAAGTCTATCCTAACCCACAACCTTCCACACACATTAGATGTGCAGTTTAAAAAAGTATTTATTTCTACACATGAATAATTATTTTTGTGCAGCGTTGCCAGATAGAGACAGTTGTGAAGCACTGCCTTAGCCACAAAAGTGCTTTTGATAACTATAGAGGGCAGTTTTAAATGGGCCTAATTGATCCAGCCATATTCTCACCAAATATGAACAAGCAGCTGGGTTCTTTGCTCCCTTCAGTGATGAAGGAAATGTTTATGTTTATTAAAATTTGATATCCCACCGAAGCTTGCAACAGTTCTTAGCAGTTTTACATAAAAGTTAAATTGCAAATAAAAACAGAAAAGGAACTCCATAGTAAAAAGGAAAGACCTAATGGAAACATTCATGCTTAAGAAAAACCTCATTCAAAATCCATTCAAACTATAAAATCCTGTTGTGAATAGTATGTCTGCTAACCTCTTGATTAATGAATGTGTTCAGTTGGAAAAGAATCAATTCCAAAAGCTAGCTAAAAAAAATATGTTTTTGTCTGTGACAAAACCAAAAAATATGTTTTTGTCTGTCACAGACAAATGTTTTTCTGTCATGTGACACTTGGAAAATCCTTCTTACAGTTTAGTACAATGAAGATGGCTCATGCTGCTCTTGGGCATCACTCCGTAATTGGTAGACCAAGTGTAAATGGACTTGCATACGCTGAGTATGTTATTTATAGAGGGGAGCAGGCCTTTCCAGGGTATATCACCACTTATCAGATAATGAAACCAGAGACACCATCACAGGCTACCACAGCAGAGGAGCAGAAGACTTAGTACACCATTCTGGCATTCTGGCAAAAAACATTAAAAAGGGGGACAAATCCTTCTTCAGGTATATTAGTGACAGAAAAAGGAACACAGGCGGGATAGTACGCCTTAGAAGACCGGACGGAAGTTACGTGGAAGCAGATTCCGATAAAGCCGAACTACTGAATGAATACTTCTGCTCAGTCTTCACCTGTGAGGCACCCGGACACGGTCCGCAGTTGAAGGCAACACAAAGCACAGAAGACCCGTTTCAGAATTTTGAGTTCACACCAGGTGAAGTTTACAGTGAACTGGCAAGACTCAAGGTGAACAAAGCCATGGGACCAGACAATTTGCACCCAAAAGTGCTCAGAGAATTGAGCGATGTCCTGGCGAAACCGTTGGCTGAGCTATTCAATCTCTCCCTAAGTAAGAGGAAAGTTCCCCTGGACTGGAAATTAGCTAATGTTGTTCCTCTGCATAAAAAGGGTTGCAGGGCAGAGGCTGCGAATTATAGACCGGTGAGTCTCACATCAATAGTGTGCAAACTCATGGAAACACTAATTAAAAGCAAATTGGACAAGATCTTGAATGAAGGGAATCTTCGGGATCCCAGTCAGCATGGATTCACCAAGGGTAAGTCCTGCCAATCCAATCTCATCAGCTTCTTTGACTGGGTAACAAGAAAGTTGGACTTGGGAGAGTCTTTGTACGTCGTGTACCTGGACTTCAGTAAAGCTTTTGACAGTGTCCCACACCGCAGGCTGCTAAGCAAGATGGAATCAATGGGGTTAGGAGAGACACTAACTGCATGGGTCAATGATAGGCTGAGTGGCCGCCGCATGAGTGGACTGCTGGGCACGGTGGACCACTGGTCTAACCCAGCAGCAGCAATTCTTATGTTCTTAGATGCTACCTTCACAGGACATGAAAGCAGTAGACAAGCACAGCCATCATCTATTGGAACTTTTGAACCGGAAAATAATAGAAGATATCATTTAACAGTTAGGAGTTTCAACAGGATATCTCTTAAGAAGTTGAGAAGTTGTCACACTTCTGCTTTCTGCATTCACAAGGGAACAAGTCTTTTCTGTGCTTTTATCTCCATTTAGCTAGTATCAGGTACTTTATGAAATATACCAGAGGGTCTTTATAATTCTTATAGGCCTAAACTTAAATGGACAATGCCGTGTGTTCACCGGTCAGTCCGTATATTCAGCATATCCTAGAGGAGTGTGTGGCGCAGTGGTTGGATCTACAGCCTCAGCACCCTGGGGTTGTGGGTTCAAACCCCGTGCTGCTCCTTGTGACTCTGGGCAAGTCACTCAGTCCTCCATAGCCCCAGGTACATTAGATAGATTGTGAGCCCACCGGGACAGAGAGGGAAAATACTTGAGTACCTGATTGTAAAAACCGCTTAGATAACCTTGATAGGCGGTATATAAAATCCTAATAAACTTGAAACTTAATTACTTCTAAGAGTGCCAAAAATGATTAAAGAGATAGGACGACTTCCCTATGAGGAAAGGCTAAAGCAGCTAGAGCTCTTCAGCTTGGAGAAGAGACAACTCAGGGATGATATAATAGAGGTCTATAAAATAATGAGTGGAGTGGAAAGGGTAGATGTGAATCGTTTGTTCACTCTTTCCAAAAATACTAGGACCAGGGGACATGCAATGAAGATACTAAGTAGTAAATCTAAAACAAACTGGAGAAAACATTTCTTCACACAGTGTGTAATGAAACTGTGGAATTTGATGCTGGAGAATGTGGTGAAATCAATTAACTTAGCAGGATTTTAAAAAGGTTTGGATATTTTCCTAAAAGAGAAGTCCATAGGCTATTATTGAGATGGCTTGGGGAAATCCACTGCTTATTCCTAGGATATCTTCCAAAAATTATTTTATTAAACTTCAATAAACTTGTAAAAAGTCCACAAACAGTATCAGTGTGCTAAACTCTTTTCTTTTATTTTCTAAACACACATTGTATAGTACTATAAGGGAGTTCAGATCTCCTCCTGAGTTAAAGAACACGAGATGGTCTTGTTCTTCATCATTCCCAGTACTGCATTTCAAACACTTCTTAATTGTTGAATTAATTATAAATTAATTTTTCACTTTAAAGTACTTTTAGAATAATTAAGTTCATAACTTAGCTTGATAATAAATGATTCCCCGTCTCGACGCATTTCGCCTGACTTTATCAAGGGACTCACCAACAAGTGTGCCTGCATATCCCCTGCTTGTCTCCAGAGAAAGTAAAGTTGCTCACCTGTAACAGATGTTCTCTGTAGACAGCAGGGCAATGCAGCCACACTTGCCCGCCCGCCATCCCCTCTTTGTCAATCCTTTCTTATTTGCTAGGAACAAAACTGTCATTCCAAGGGGAGGGACGGTCTGAGTACTGACTCCCGCACATGCCCAGTAAGCATAAAGCTTACTTAGCTAGGGGAGAGCACCGGCACATAGGCTTCGTCAGTGGACTTCACCAACAAGTGTGACTGCATTCCCCTGCTGTCTACAGAGAACAGCTGTTACAGGTGAGCAACTTTGCTTTCCCATCCCATCCTCACGAGTTCTTTTCCTGACCCTGTCTCATTCCTGTAAGCTCTGTCTTCATCTGCAAAAGCTTCAAACACTTTAAAATCATGTGTTCAAGGTTTGTGTGGTTAAGACTGAGCTTACAGGAATGGGGTAGGGACAGCGACAGTGACAAAACTTGTTGGGATGGGATGAGAAAATTGAATTCTTGCGGGGACAGGGAAGAAATTGTCTCCATGTCATTCTCTACTCTGGACTAAGGAGATACATGAGGTAGAAGCTGCATGCTCAGGAAAAAATATATATATATATTTTCCTGACTTCTGTGAGCTGCTCATGTTGATGCTGTTAGATGTCATCACCTGTTTGTGTGTCCAAGTTATCCTGTCTGTGGAGAATCTCTGTATCCCTGCTGAAAGTTTTGTGAGAGATTTAAAATACATACATCTTCATAGTGCAGCTCCTCATTCTTTTCTTTTGTCTTCGATTAGCAGAAAAGGTGGAGGGGGGGGGTGGGGGTGGAGGATATCTGAAATTTCAGCACCAGGTAAAAGTGCAGACCAAAGTAATTAGGAATATCTTAAACCTCATACACTGTGACCAAAAAAAAGTTAAGCTGTGTGCAATAGCAGAATTTCTGTCAAAGGCCAGAAAATTGATATGTAACACTACAGAAGTCTTTCCAATTGCTTTTTAATTGTTATCTTAGACCTTGTGCTGAAAGCAGGGTATTTCATTCTCTGATGCTTGAATGTACTGTGTGAAATTTCTCTAATTGATTTGCTTTGCCCATTTCATTTGATGTATCATTTTTCACAATATTTCATAATTTGTGCTCATTTCTAATGAACAAAGTCATTAGGACAGGCATATCTAAGTACAACTGACAGCTAACATTAGGTGCCAGATGCAGTTTATAAAGTGAGGTAGAACTGCAGAGAACAGTTTAAATAAATTAGCACCTGTACATTAGTTTCACTTGCTGGTAATTTATAAGTGAATCAGTAGAGATGACATTTCAGTAAGTCATTGATCAAGTTAACAGCTGCATACTCACTGCCCAGATGGGATAACTAATTAATAGAGAGAGCAGTCCTGACCCAGTAGGTTTCCCTGGCTGAGTCTATAATCTCTCTTTATTCTGAGGGTCCAAATTTCATTGCCAGATGAAACAGTCTACCTTCAGTTCAGGAGTCTATCAACACACTGATATTGTACCATAAAGCCTAACATGTTTACCTGCTGTTAATGAAAAAGCATCATTAGCTTGTTCATGGTTGTAATTTACTTCCTTATAGTTTGTGCATTTGGGTCATGGACTGATCACCATGTAAAGCAGTTATGTTTTTCTCTTTTTCAAGTGGCAGATTGGTAAGAGGTCTGGTTTGTTCAGTATTTTTTCTTGGAGGAAAATGGAGAAAAAATTATCTAATAGGCCTTGTGTAAGGTCTTGACATTGGGTCTTTTGTAAAGACATTTTTTTCACTTGGATAAGATCTTTTAAGTAAGCAGCTCTTGGAAGCATTTCTTTCAAGGAAAGATTCATGATTGTTGAAAAGGTTTGCTGAATCAAAAGGAAGTTTTTAATACCTCTGTTTTACTATTCTGTGGGGCAAGGGGAATCAGAAAGGATTAGATCATTTGACTTTCTCTGGGGGTACTTTTCATACCTGTTTTCAGGCGCAGTGCCCATAGGCTGATAACAGAAACTTACTCTCAGGTCTGGAAAATTAGAATGATTTATTTACCGTACCTTAACACAGCTATATAAAAAGAATAACTACCAATTTTTAAAAAACCTAAGTTCTACTAATCACTTGTTTCGGCTCAAACTTTCCAAATGAATCAAATTTGTTATCTATCCCTGGTTTCCACACAATCTGTGTGACCAGATAGCTCCAGTCCAATGATGGGTCTATCGGTGGCTCCATCTGGGTTTTTCTCGATCAATAAGCACAGGTGCAGGAATAGGCAGAGGGATAGATATGCAGAAGTGTCCAGCGGAGCCTTCATCTACTGGTAGGCTACCCAGGAGGTAGCTCTGAATCCTAGCAAATGCCCCTAGAAGTCTATAAATGGCATATGCTACAGTACAATGCAATTTGTCTTGCAAACCAGAATATTCAAAGAAAAGTATATACAAGTGGACAAAAGTGGGCTCTCCATGTCCCTCTCCAGCAGCAGTCATAAGTTTGTGTTATATTAAAGCAACTCTTGTGATCTGGTAGTACAAGAGATTGTTGTTGTCAAAATGGCCATGTGGCATCGACAGCATAGTCTCTCTGATTCAGCATAACAAATGTCCGTAAGAATACTTATGGTAAAAACCTTATGGAACATGAAGAGGTAAAATATCCAGTCTTTTAAGCAACTCCAATGTGATTATCTCATAACTTCATCTCTTGATGCTTATTTCAAGGAGATATGACCAACTCATGCCAGACACATCCTCACCCATATCATGTCATATTACCTTGTGCTTCTTACTCTTCAAAAGTAATTAATTACAGTTACTGAGACAGTGAAAAAATAGTGTACTTTATTGATTATTGCACAAAAGTAATTACAATAACTAATTCTGGTAACTCAATATCCCACAACACTGTAGGCACTAAGAGGGGCTTTTTCTGTAGGGCGTCTAAGTCCAACTTTGGACGTTTCCACAAGGATGTCCAAAAGTCAGGTTGGGAAAATGACCATTTTTGAAACCGCATGACATCTATTTTTTTTTTCTGAAAATAACTCATCTAGACGTTCTGGCCCTTAGGGCATCTGTCTTTTTTTTTTTTTTTTTTACCATTTTCGAAAATCAGAATGTCCAAATGCAAAACATCCAAAACAAACTCATTTGGAAGTGAGAAAGGCCAGCATTTTAATGGACTAGTCACTCAGACATGCCAACAGAGCAGTGGGCCACCTTAGGGGACAATGCTGTGAACTTCATAGAAACATGGAAATATGATGACAGATAAAGGCCTAATGGCCCATCTAGTCTGCCCATCTGCAGTAACCATTATCTCTTCCTCTCTCTAAGAGATCCCATGTGCCTATCCTATGTCTTCTTGAATTCAGACAGTCTCTGTATTCACTGCTTCCTCTGGGAGACTGTTCCCTTTCTGTAAAAAAAAGTATTTCCTTAGATTACTCCTGAGCCTACCACCTCTTAACTTCATTCTATGCCCTCTCATTCCAGAGCTTCCTTTCAAATGAAAGAGACTCGACTTATGTGCATTTATGCCACGTAGGTATTTAAACATTTCTATGATATCTCCCCTCCCTCCTTTCCTCCAAAGTATACATGTTGAGATATTTAAGTCTGTCCCCATATGCCTTATGACGAAGACCATGTGTCATTTTAGTAGTCTTCCTCTGGACTGACACCATCTTTTTTATATCGAAATGAGATCTCACCAGAGTCTCATATAGGGGCATCAATTCCTCCTTTTTCCTACTGGCCATACCTCTTCCTATGCACCTTAATATCCTTCTAGCTTTCGCAGTCACATTTTCAACTTGTTTGGCCACCTTAAGATCATCACATACAATCACACCTAAGTCCTGCTCTTCTGTCATGCACTTAAGTTCTTCACCCCTTAAATTGTACCGTTCTTTCAGGTTTTTGCAGCCCAAATACATGACCTTGCATTTCTTATCATTAAATTTTAGTTGCCAAATTTCAGACCATTCTTCAAGCTTTGCTAGGTCTTTCTTCATGTTATTCACCCCATCCAGAGTGTCTACTCCATTGCAGATTTTGATATCATCCGGGGTGTCTATTCGATTGCAGATTTTGGTATCTTCCACAAAGAGGCAAACCTTACCTGCAATACCAGCAATATTGCTTGGAAAAATGTTAAAAAGAACAGGCCCAAGAACAGAACCTTGAGGCACACCACTTGTACAATCCTTTTCCTCAGAGCGAGCTTCATTAAATGCTACCCTCTATAGTCTTCAATAAACTTCACATAAAGGGTGCCAGATTCACCATAACCATAGTGAGCCCTCAAAAACTCTCCTAAAACCTCTCAACCAACCCAATAGCCCTTATGTCTATAGGTGTCACCTATATGGCAGTATACTAGGTTTTGGGTAGGTTTTGATGGGCTCACATGTTCTACCATAAATAAAGTGGGTAGGGTGAGATATGGGCCTGGATCCTATACCACCTACCAGGCTACTCTAGACATCTGCTTTCTCCATCATATATTGTGCTATAAAGTTCAGCTGCATCTCTGAATTTTCTGCCAGCTGTTGTAAATTGGAAGACATTGTATCTAAACTGTATATGTATGTAGTCTGTATATAGTTTATTTGGGCTTTTTTCCTAATAAAGTTTCTTATTTGTTCCTTTCCTTTCCATGGTGTGGTTATGAGCTGTGTGTTTATATTTATGAGCAGATCAAAGTCTTGTTGGGGGAGTCTTCCCGTTCTTCTTCTCCAGTTCTCTCCTGTAGGGCTGCTGCCAGCTTTATAACTAACTGACTGGGGGCAACAGAGAGCAGGGAGAAGGAGGAGGTACGGTGAAAGCAGTGATCAACATTTCCTACAACAGACTCATGAGAACAAGACCCTTGGTTATCAAGCTAAGAACCTAATCTCTTTTTTTTAAACTGAGATATTGGTGTCATGTTTCTGAGTCAAGGTGTGCACAGGGACGTAATTCTGGTCCAATCCCCATTCACTTTTGATCCATCCTCTCTCATCTCTGCGATAGTAATGATTTTTTTGTCCTATCCCATAGATTTTTGTGCTTTTCTCTGGATTTCCCATTGTCCTTATTACTGCACACACCTCTAATTGGAAGAATTTAAATCCTGTAAAGTAGAGACAGACTAGGAAAGACTACTAAGAAACTCATCTGGCTATTGTAGGTTTATGGGAGGGGGCAAAGGAAGCAACTTTTTCATTACAGGCTCACTCAATCATAAAAGAAGGCTGCCACCAATTTTGATCTGTAATAATGTAGAGAACTATAATCACTAGCCACAGAAGGCTGGGATTTGGGGAAGGTATCTGTTTTAAAAACTGGTCTCGCTCATTTTTATCTATTTGTGGCATTGCAATAGATCATTGACTTTGCAGTATTCTAATGATGATGATAAAGCACCCTGGATGGAAGTGCCATATAAAAACACAAAAAAATCAAGAAACAGGAACCTGATTTCTGTTATTGGAGACGTTAAATTCCTGAAGTGACTTCATTTGCAGTATTGCTGCAAAAATGTATTTCATGAAGTCACATCCCAATCCAACTTTGCATTTGTTAAGTACCACATTAAAAAGAAAATACAGATTCCTAGAAGTGATCCAAGTATTTTTTTTTTTTTCTAAAATAGACTCTCTACATGACATTGGGATGATTGCTTTTGGTCATGGGGAGTCATAAGAATCGAAACCTCCTATAGGTGCAGATGTTTTCATGTTCTCTATTCAATTGTTCAAGATATCTCTTTGTTTTCTACTATTATGTTGGCTATTGATGCAATTGATTCTTTGTGGTCTTATGTATCTTGTCCTATTGTATTCTTAACAATATAAAAGGAGGTAGGGCTGGGCAAAGGGATACTTAGGAGTTGAATTTGTTTATAAAGTTAAAGAAATTTGAGACATTGTATGGCTTCTTGAATATTTATTGACTTTTCAGTAAAAGATAAAAAATACCATAAAAATAATAATAATAATTTTATTTCTTATATACTGCCAAAGCTGTAGTAGTTCGAGGCGGTTTACAATAAAGAAGGGCTGGACAATCAGCGAATGTACAGTCATTTTAAATCATTTCAGTACATGAAACTAATTACGGATTTATTGTAATCTCTGTATGTTTTAATAATGAAATATATTGCTAAAAAAATACTGTGTTTCCCCATAAATAAGCCCTATCTCGAAAATAAGCCCTGGCATGATTTTTAAAGATGCTCCTAATATAAGCCCTACCCCAAAAATAAGCCGTAGTTAAGATCGACTCCTGAAGCCCTTCCTGAATGTCCCCAACACTCCCCGGCTCCATCCCTGACACTAGTGCTGCCCAATTTGCCGAAAAAAATTAGACTCGTCAATTCAGCATCCCCCACCCCAGTGACACCTGACATACCTCCGCTCCGAGGCCTTCTAAAGCAGCAGCAGCAGCACTTTCTCTCCCTCTCCGTTGTGAAGCATCTTTCCTTCCCTCTTACCCATCCCCTTGTGCAGCATCTTTCTATCCCTCCCTCCCATTCCCCTGTTCAGCAGAACCCCACCGACCCTCCCACCATGAGACTGACACACTGTACCTCTGAAGTCTCCAAAAACGGGTGGACACGCTCTGAACAGGCTGCTTCACAGCCTTCCCGCCAGGGCCTTCTCTCTGTTGCGTCAGCTTTAGTTCTATTTGGTTTCCAGTGAAACCCTTTCTCCAAATGTGCTTCTGCTCAGTGCTAGGGTTTCTGCTACAAAAATGACGCTTTAGCATCTTTTAGTAACCGTGGGTACAACGTAACCACGCTTGATTCACAACAAACTTTATTTGCAACCTACAAGCAGATTGGCTGGCTTACACAAAGCTCTAAAGTCCAGCACCTTGAAGTCTTTTTCTCCCTGTTAGGAAATTCTGAGTGAAAAGTACAGCTAGGGAAGTTTAAGCTACCAACTAGCCACATTTTGGTACTGGTAGGAGTCATGTAAAATTCACATAATGCTTTACTATTTCATATTTTCTCCCTGCTACTGTATTTTTCCCCAAATTATTTGCTTCTTTGTGTCATTCTGCCTTAAGTCCCAGACCTGTGTTTTTTAATAATCACTCGGCATCCTAAGATCTCCACACCACCTTTGTCACTTTCTCACTGACAAGCCTAATGTAGTCAGAAATCCTCAACATGGTCAAACCATGTGGCTATTTCCTTTCATCTTATACATATAGCAAAGCCAACTACTGAATTAAACATCACTAAGACTGTACACTGCCAAATATTACATCAGTTTACTTGAACACCTTTCTATTATTTTTTTCGTATAACTTTCTTGCTCAGGTTGATTTCTGGACAACCTCTGCATTGGATTTCTTGGGCCCATTATATTCACGTTCTTTCCTATCAGAAAAACGATTGATGATATTCCTGGCTTATGTCTCCTGAAGCAACAACTGCAACAATCTCAAGAGGAATTGCGCAAAACTGAAACTCCACCCTCTTATTTCTCTTATTGCTGCCATCAAAGGTTGTATTGTAAATCTATTCGTGCTTTCCAGAAAGCTTACTACTCAAACCTGATTACTGTTTGTTCTCTCAGCCTAAAATGCTTTTCAAGCTTTTTTTTTTCTTTCCCCCAGTTACCCATGATCTCCAAGTGCCGTCCTTGCATAATATTCCATTGTCACCTACCTATCTTGATATTTCCATGATATAATATTAGATCACAAGTCCTCATTGTATCTTTGATGTTACTGTTATGAATTCTAACATAAGAACTGCCATCTCCGGATCAGACCCATGGTCCATCGAGTCCGGCGATCCGCACACGCGGAGGCCCAGTCAGGTATACACCTGATGTAGTTTTAGTCACCCATATCCCTCTATGCCTCTCATAAGGAGATGTGCATCTAATTTGCCTTTGAATCCCAGCACAGTGGATTCCTTAATAACCTCCTTTGGGAGAGCATTCCAGGCGTCTACCACTCGCTGCGTAAAACAGAACTTCCTGACATTTGTCCTGGACTTGTCCCCCCTTAGCTTCAAACCATGTCCTCTTGTCCGTGTTGCGTTGGACAATGTAAATAATTTACTTTCCTGCTCTATTTTATCGATGCCTTTCAGCATTTTGAACGTCTCGATCATGTCCCCTCGCAGCCTCCTCTTCTCAAGGGAGAACAGTCCCAGTTTCTTGAGTCGTTCCTCATATTCCAAGTTCTCCATACCTCTTATTAACTTTGTTGCTCGTCTCTGCACCCTCTCCAACAGTTTTATATCCTTCTTTAGGTTGGGAGACCAATGTTGGACACAGTATTCCAAGTGTGGTCTGACCATTGCTCTATAAAGAGGCATTATGACTTTCTCCGATCTACTCGTGATTCCTTTCTTTATCATGCCTAACATTCTGTTTGCTTTCTTTGCCGCTGCCGCGCATTGTGCCAACGGCTTCAGGGTCCTATCTATCAGTACACCCAGGTCCTTTTCTTGTTCGCTCTTACCCAGAGTTGCGCCTGACATTCTATACTCGTATTCCTTATTCTTACTACCTAAATGCATTACTTTGCATTTCTCCACGTTGAACTTCATCTGCCATTGCTCTGCCCATTTCTCTAACTGATACAAGTCGCTCTGGAGTTCCTCGCTATCCTCCTGCGATCTGATTGCCCGGCATAGCTTTGTGTCGTCTGCAAACTTAATGATCTCACTGGATATTCCGTCTTCCAGGTCATTGATATAAATATTAAATAGGAACGGCCCAAGCACTGAGCCCTGGGGCACACCACTAGTCACTTTCTCCCAGTCTGAGAACTTCCCATTTATGCCCACTCTCTGCTTTCTGCTTTCCAACTATTTGCCTATCCACCTTTGTATATCTCCCTCTATTCCATGGCTTTGTAGTTTCCTGAGAAGCCTTTCATGTGGAACTTTGTCGAATGCTTTCTGGAAGTCCAAATATATTATGTCCACCGGCATTCCACTATCAATTTGCTTGTTCACGGTCTCGAAAAATTGAAGTAAATTCGTTAAACATGATTTCCCTTTCCTGAACCCATGTTGACTGGGTTTCATCAAGTCGTGTGTATCTAGGTGCCGGACTATGCTATCCTTGATCAGTGCTTCAACCATCTTTCCAGGGACAGACGTAAGACTCACAGGTCTGTAGTTGCCCGGTTCCCCTCTCGATCCTTTTTTGAAAATTGGCGTGACATTCGCTATCTTCCAGTCCTCTGGTATCTGTCCAGTTCTGATTGTCAGATTGGCAAGTTTTTGCAATAGCTCTCCGATTTCAACCTTCAATTCCTTTAAAACTCTCGAGTGAATTCCATCCGGTCCAGGGGATTTGTCACTTTTAAGTTTGTCGATCTGGTAGTATATCTGGTCCAACTCCACTTCAACTGTGGTGAGGCTGTCTTCTATTACTCCACTAAACACTTTCACTGCTTCTGGTATTTTAGCGGTATCCTCCTCCGTAAAGACGGATGCAAAGAAGGAATTTAGTTTGTCAGCAATTTGTTTATCTTCCTTGATGTACCCTTTTCTTCCCTGGTCGTCAAGGGGTCCCACCGCCTCTTTTGCGGGTTTTTTCCCTTTCACGTATCTAAAGAAGGGTTTGAAGTTTTTGGCTTCTTGCGCTATTTTTTCCTCATAGTCCTTTTTGGCATCCCTCACCGCCTTGTGACATTTCTTTTGATCATCTTTATGTATTTTCCATGCTTCGGTTGTTTTCATGTGTTTCCATTTTTTGAAAGAGTCCTTCTTTTCTTTTATGGCTACCCTCACCTGTCTGGTAAGCCATGCCGGTTCTCCCTTACCTTTTGTTCTCCCCTCTTTGGAGATCCTTGGAATGTGGAGATTTTGTGCTTCTGTGATAGTATTTTTCAGTAGGGACCATGCCTGGTCTACCGTTTCAAGTTTGTCCACCTTTTTCTTGAGTCGTTGTTCACCATGGCTCTCATGCGATCGTATTTGCCCTTTTTAAAGTTAAAGGTTTTGGTTAAGGTTTTGGCACGTTTTCTATTCCCGATGTCAAGCTTAAAGTTGATCACATTGTGATCGCTCGTCCCCAGCGGTACCGTAACTTCTACTTCTTTTGTCGGTCCCGTGAGGCCATTTAGTACCAAGTCCAGGGTGGCGTTGCCTCTTGTCGGCTCTTTTACCATTTGTTCCAGAAAGCAATCCCCTAGCACCTCCAGGAACTTGGCCTCCTTGCCGCAGTTGGAGGTTCCTAGTTTCCAGTCTATCCTCGGGAAATTGAAGTCTCCCAATATTATTACATTGCCCGTCTTGCATTCTTGTTTGATTTCCTCTATCATTTCTGAGTCAGTTTCCTCCGCCTGTCCTGGGGGACGATAGTAAAGGCCAATTTTCGTGTCTGCGCTGTTTTGGCCAGGAATCTTGACCCAGAGGGACTCTAGCTTCTCTTTCGTTTCCGTCGTAGCCACTTCAACAGATTCTATTCCTTCCTGAACATATAGGGCAATACCTCCACCTTTCTGCCCTACTCGATCTCTTCTATATAGTTTGTATCCCTGTAGTACGGTGTCCCATTTGTACTACAGGGATACAAACTATATAGAAGAGATCGAGTAGGGCAGAAAGGTGGAGGTATTGCCCTATATGCCTTATTAATCTTATATAAGCCACAATGATTCCTAGCAGACAATTGCAGGGTATAAGAAACAAAATGGTATGGTCTTCTACAGTGTCCCGCAAACTTTAGTCCGGCAGCACACTAAACCTGCTGCCCCGACCGGAAGGCACCCGTAAGTGTGCGGAGACCCTGAAGCTGTCACTTTGGTGTGGGATCCTGGAGGAGGGGGAGGTGTGGGGAGAGGAGGAAAGGCACTTACTATAAGCAGTCAGCCGGTGCCAGCGCCTCTCCTCCTTACTGGCGTCTCATCAGGGCACACCTGGAATCTGCTACAGCACACTAGTGTACCGTGGCACACAGTTTGTGATACACTGGTCTACTATTTCCAATCCTCAGCCTGTGACTATATTTCCTCTAGTTCTACTACATCTTTTGTCTTCATGCTAATAATTTTGCTCTCTCACAATTTATTTATTTATTCAATTTTCTATACTGCTCTCCCAGGAGAGCTCAGAACGGTTTACATGCATTCATTCAGGTACTCAAGCATTTTCCCTGTCTGTCCTAGTGGGCTCACAAGCTATCTAATGTACTTGGGGCAATGGGAGGAATTAAGTGACTTGCCCAGGGTCACAAGGAGCAGCGTGGGTTTGAACCCACAACCTCAGGGTGCTGAGGCTGTAGCTTTAACCACTGCCCTTTGTATTCTATCTTTGCACATGCACACCTACCATTCAAAAAGAAGAAATTGTACTAAGTTAGATTTAATATGCTAACCAGTTCATGGGAACTTCCTGAAAAATTTTTTATATAAGGAGTTCACCTTATCCTCAGTGCATGAGTGCAGAAAGCGCCCCCCCTACAAGGTTTTACCCATAAACATCACCTTCTGTCACCCCGTGAACCTTTTAAGTGCAAAAGTGCCTTTTTTATATATGAAAAAATAAATAATAAAGTGCCTTGTGCAAGTTTAGAATCAAATAAATCATCAGTGTATCAATAAAAACGTTCAAATCAAACAGTTCTTGATAATAGCAGTTTCCTCCACTAAATCAAACATGAAGGAAAACTTAGCTTTCCCATGAATTGATTAGTCACCTTGTGTAAACCATATTAAATCCAACTTAATACAATTTCTTCCTTTTGAATGGTAGGTGTGCATGTGCAAAGATAGAATACAAAGAACTAGGAGCAGGTTTTTGGGATTGATTTGTACTTGAGACTGACCCCTCCTCAAATACATACATTCTTAGGCTTTTTGATATTTTTGGGCTTTAACCACTGCGCCACACTCTCTCTACTATGTCTATAGCATTTACAGTGGCTGATATCTTTCTACCTAAATTGTTAAGGGTTACTTGCTTTTCTCCTTTTATTATTAGTTTAGCAGAGGGGAATCTTCTAAAAGAATCTAACTCTTGATCATTTTAAGCCTCTCAGTTATTGCCCCACTTCTAATTTGCCTTTTCCTTCTGAAAGTCTTAAGGGTAGTTCACTTCTAATTCACTACTTTCTTGGACAAGATTAATGTTCTTATGTTCTCCACCCTATACAAGCTGGCTTGAGGACAGATCAATCTACCAAGACTCTTGCTACATCTACACATAAGAACATAAGACTTACCGCTGCTAGGTCAAACCAGTAGTTCATCATGCCCAGTAGTCCGCTCACACGGCGGCCCTCTGTTCAAAGACCAGCGCCCTAACTGAGACTAGCCATACCAGCGCACGTTCTTGTTCAGCAGGAACTTGTCTAACTTTGTCTTGAATCCCTGGAGGGTGTTTTCCCCTATGACAGACTCCGGAAGAGCGTTCCAGTTTTCTACCACTCTCTGGGTGAAGAAGAACTTCCTTACGTTTGTATAGAATCTATCCCCTTTTAGCTTTAGAGAGTGCCTTCTCGGTCTCCCTACCTTGGAGAGGGTGAGCAACCTGTCCTTATCTACTAAGTCTAACCCTTTCAGTACCTTATAGTGCAGACTGGTGGTTAGTAGTAGATGGCTAATCTTTTTCTTGATCTTGATGCTGCCTTTTGATTCAGAAGACCCTGGTAGCCTACTAGATCATCTGTAAACATGAGAGATTCAGTTTTACAGTGGTTCGCTGCATATCTTCAAAATCTTTCCTATGCCATTTACATTCCCTCCTCCACATCCATTCCCTTTGCCTCACAGCCTGGGAGTGTCCAAGGTACTATTTTAGGCCTTATGTTTTTTTAAATATTTTTCTCTCTCCTCTGCTGGAGTTGATCCCATTATTTTGGCCTTAATTGCTGTATATTTGCTTATATCCAGATCATTCATTATACTGAAGACCTTAAGCCAGATCACACCAATTTAAATGCTTCTCTTAATTAAAATTGCTTCCTGGTTTACCCTGCATGAGGGTAAAGCCATCAAAATCCTACATATGACCTAAAAACCCTGGACTTTGCTATAATCTTTAATTGTGGGACTGTGCAATGAACTGTATTGTAATCTGTCTCCTACCCAGATTTGTAGTAGAGTTCAACTGATGCAGAATGCCACACAGGTTTTGACAGGTCCGAGTAGATGTGCACATATTACTCTAGCTCTAAAAGCTTTGCACTGGCTTCCAGTGACAACTAGGATTCACTTCAAGGTATTATGTTTTAGTACATAAAGCTAATTTTTGTTTCTTTATTCTTGGTATAATGCTTTTCCTATTTGAGGTTCAATGTAGTTTGCAATCACTAGTTTAAATTTGAGAAAGGAACTCCATTAAGAACAGGAAAGAAATGACATTCAAGCACATAGACAGTTTATATTATAATATACAGTGGTGCCTCACACAACGAACTTAATTGGTTCCAGGAGCAAGTTTGTTATGTGAAACGTTCGTTATGTGAAACGCGTTTTCCCATAGGAAATACATGTAAAAAAAAATAATTCGTTCTGCAGCATAAAATATGCTAAGATGACATAAAAAAAGATAAATTTTTGGTTATTATTTTTATTTAGATACATCTAAAAACATAATTGTTTTTTAAAACAACACACATTTTTTTAAATTTAAAGACAGACTAAGTAGAGTCTAATTTTACAGTGAGAGAGGGCAGAGTCTCAGCGGCAAAAACTGGGACTTAACTGTTCATTTTTTTTTTTCTACCGTGTTTCCCCGATGATAAGGCAGGGCCATCAAATAAGACAGCCCCCCCTTTTTAGAAAAAAATGTAAATAAGGCACCCCCCCGCAAATAAGCCACCCACCGATACCTGCGCTTACCCGAATCGGGTGGTACGGTGGGTGACTCCGTGTGGTCCCTGGCACCCCCGACACGATCGGGGCAATGAGGGAGCTCAAGCCCTCTTGCCCCCCCGACTCCCCGACACGATCGGGGCAAGAGGGAGCCCAAAGCCCTCTTGCCCCCCGACTCCCCGACACGATCGGGGCAAGAGGGAGCCCAAGCCCTCTTGCCCCCCCCGACTCCCCGACACGATCGGGGCAAGAGGGAGCCCAAGCCCTCTTGCCCCCCCCCCGACTCCCCGACACGATCGGGGCAAGAGGGAGCCCAAGCCCCCTTGCCCCCCCGACTCCCCGACACGATCGGGGCAAGAGGGAGCCCGAGCCCTCTTGCCCCCCCGACTCCCCGACACGATCGGGGCAAGAGGGAGCCCAAGCCCTCTTGCCCCGCCGATTCCCCAACTCCCCGACAATATCGGGCCAGGAGGGAGCCCAAGTCCTCCTGGCCACGGCGACCCCCTAACCCCACCCTGCACTACATTACGGGCAGGAGGGATCCCAGGCCCTCCTGCCCTCGACGCAAACCCCCCCTCCCCCCAACGAACGCCCCCCCCAAGAACCTCCGACCGCCCCCCCAGCCGACCCGCGACCCCCCTGGCCGACCCCACGACACCCCCAACCCCCTTCCCCGTACCTTTCTGTAGTTGGCCGGACAGACGGGAGCCAAACCCGCCTGTCCGGCAGGCAGCCATACGACGGAATGAGGCCGGATTGGCCCATCCGTCCCAAAGCTCCGCCTACTGGTGGGGCCTAAGGCGCCTGGACCAATCAGAATAGGCCCGGGAGCCTTAGGTCCCTCCTGGGGGCAGGGCCTGAGGCACATGGTCGGGTTGGGCCCATGTGCCTCAGGCCCCGCCCCCAGGAGGGACCCTAAGGCTCCCGGGCCTATTCTGATTGGCCCCAGGCGCCTTAGGCCCCACCAGTAGGCGGAGCTTTGGGACGGATGGGCCAATCCGGCCTCATTCCGTCGTTGGCTGCCTGCCGGACAGGCGGGTTTGGCTCCCGTCTGTCCGGCCAACTACAGAAAGGTACGGGGAAGGGGGTTTGGGGGTGTCGTGGGGGTCGGCCAGGGGGTCGCGGGTCGGCTGGGGGGCGGTCGGAGGTTCTTGGGGGGGGGCGGTCGTTGGGGGGAGGGGGGGGTTTGCGTCGAGGGCAGGAGGGCCTGGGATCCCTCCTGCCCGTAATGTAGTGCAGGGTGGGGTTAGGGGGTCGCCGTGGCCAGGAGGACTTGGGCTCCCTCCTGGCCCCGATCGTGTCGGGGAGTCGGGGGGGGCATAGAGGGCTTGGGCTCCCTCTTGCCCCGATCGTGTCGGGGAGTCGGGGGGGGGCAAGAGGGCTTGAGCTCCCTCTTGCCCCCGATCGTGTCGGGGCAGTCGGGGGGGCAAGAGGGCTTGGGCTCCCTCTTGCCCCGATCGTGTCGGGGAGTCGGGGGGGCAAGAGGGCTTGAGCTCCCTCTTGCCCCGATCGTGTCGGGGAGTCGGGGGGGCAAGAGGGCTTGGGCTCCCTCTTGCCCCCGATCGTGTCGGGGGGGCAAGAGGGCTTGAGCTCCCTCTTGCCCCGATCGTGTCGGGGAGTCGGGGGGGCAAGAGGGCTTGGGCTCCCTCTTGCCCCGATCGTGTCGGGGAGTCGGGGGGGGGGCAAGAGGGAGCCTGGCGGAGAGAGGGCAGTTAAGCGCAGTGCCTGCGCGGAAGGATGCAGCTCGGGCGACTTCGTTGTGTGAAACGAAGTTCGTTGTACGAATCAAGACATAAAGTTCGTTGTGCGCAGCGTTCGCTGTGCGAGGCGTCCGTTATGCGAGGCACCACTGTATATATATATATATATATATCTCAGAAACACATTTAGAATATGTGTATTCATCCCATTCTCCACAGGCTTCAATTGAGGTTTGAATTTAGGGTCAATTGGAAGGGATAAGGTTAAATGCTCACACATCATCTTATCTTTCAGATCTTTTTGTTCCCTCTCACACCAGTCTCTTGTTAGCTTGCAACATATCAATCACTTTTCCATCCTTTCCTCTCTCACTGCATATTAGAAGCAACAAGATACTGATTTCTTGTGTTGTGCTTTTCAGATGGAATCTCTCTCCATGCTCTTTCAGACAGATCCAAACCATATTATTTTAAGACTGCCTTAAAGGCCCATGTATTTTCTGCTGCCTTTAAGGGAAGTTAAACTGTCCAGAATGGACTTTTTCTCTTTTTTCTATTGTTGTAAATTGCCTTGTTTTCCTGTTTTTCAAGGATGTAAATATGGATGGAATAAGTCCCTGAATAAACAAACTAAACACATTGCAGTAATCCAAGGGGCTTATCACTGGTGCCTACGTAACAGTCTTGAAACACTAAGGAATGCATTCTAAGAATGCATACAAATATAAAATGAAAGCAGGCTCGTTTGGTCACCATCCTGATTTGAGTATCCATGGAAAGGAAAGTGTCCAGAATCACCTCTAAACCAAATACTATATCTAAACCCTTATACTTTCAAGGAACCCAGATCCTGCCGCATTTCATCTTTCAATATTCTTATCCATTCCTTGGTCATTTCCACCTTAGACTATTGCAATTCCCTTTATCAAAGAATCACCCCAAAACAGATCAGGAGATTACAGATAATTCAAAATACAGCTATTAAAATTTGACCATGTTTTCCCCTCTTCTTAAAAAAGCTCATTGGTTACCCATCACTCACAGAATCTCATTCAAAACTCTTTTACTAACATTTAAAGTTCAACTCAGTCACTTTCCCAAGTTCATTGACAGGCTTTTCATTCCTTATGCATCCTCAAGGTCACTGAGATCATCTCAACTTCTTCTGACTATCCCCTCAAACTGACGGCTGTTCTACAATACAACACCATTTACTTGGTAGTTGTGCCAGCATTATAGAATGCCCTTCCCCTAACCCTATGGCAAGAAACTAGTTTAAATAACTTTAAATCCAATCAAAGTTTTTATCTTCAAAGACGCTTATTATGATTGATAATAAAAAATAAAAAAAGCAAAGAGACTTGTTCCAGACAACCCAACTTCCCTGATGTTTTCTCCTATACCTTTTCCTTTTATTTTACCGCAATAGGTGTTATCCGGGGACAGCAGGCAAATATTCTTCACCTAGTTGGCTTCTTCACTTGGGCATAGAACTGACGACCTCAAGAGCTGGCGTCGGGTGGGAAGGCACAAGCGCGGTGCGGGTAGTCTCAAAGCTTTCTAAAGCTTAAAGTGACAGTACACTTTTTTAGCACTGTCTGTACCAGGCTCTGTGGATGACATCTGTGAGAACATCTGCCTGCTGTCCCCAGAAAATACCTGTTATGGTAAGTAACTGCTGTATTCTACTACCTCCGCCAACTAAAATGGATCAAACCCTACATCTCCAAACCAGACCGAGCCCAACTCCTCTACGCCTATGTTCTCTCCAGGATGGATTACTGCAACTCCCTATTTAACAGAGTGGCCAAAAAAGATCTCAAATGCCTCCAGCGTGTACAAAACGCAGTAATCCGCCTCCTAAATAGCCTCAACTACCGCGACCCCATCTCCCCAGACCTCCGCACAGAGCACTGGCTTCTGATCAACCAACTCTGTACATTCAAGGCCCTGGTAATAGCGCATAAAAGAATTTACCACCGCTACCACCGCAGCCTACATAGGATCCAAGCTAACCCTATATATCCCCACCCGCCTCCTCTGCTCTGAAACGGAGAAACGCCTATGCATCCCCCCAGGAAGGTCTCTCCTGTCAGAAACTGCCCGCAAACACTCCTATAGCCACTTCATCCCCCAACTCTGGAACCAACTCCTCCCGCAAATCAGATTACAGAACTCATTGATGACCTTCTGGAAAGCTGTAAAGACCCTCCTCTTCAACTAAAATTCCAACTGTAATCAACCCCCATCGCTCCCTAAAATTCCCCCTTCCTCCTGCACCCACTTCTCCATTCTTAACCTATAGTTAAGTTGCTGTATAGTCTTTGTATTGTCCAAATGTATTCCACTGTGAATGTAACCCGTTCTGAACTACTGGGAGTACGGGATAGAAATCAAATTTAATTAATTAATTAAAAATGGTCTTTTGGAATTGAAAATGTATTTTCCTCTTCCTCTTTGCTTTTAAAGGTAAAAGAAAATTTTAATATTACCTCTTCTTTTTATTAGATATTCATGACATTCCCTATATCGTAACTCCCCTTCCCCACCCCAAAAAGAAAATCAGTTGTAGAATGGTTTCGTAAAAGGTCAGTGTCCACCAGCCAGAGCTGTTTGTCATGACTACCCAGCTTTACACAGTTTTGTTATGCCTTTTGTCTCAGCAGCAGTGAAAATCAGATGATGATGTACCGACAGTGTAAGCCAGACAAGTTTACAGTCTTGAATTCCTGCAATCCATGGACAACAAACACTATTTATGGATCTTTTACTGCTGTTAGGCAGCACAGAGAAAGCATCCTGAATGTGTGTAAAAACAAGCATGAAATGCTTCTTTTGACAAGCAGCCAGTTGTAAAAAAAAAGCTGCCGTTCTTTTTAAAGGACTCCTGTTGCTGTCATGCTAGTAATGAAGGCAACTGCTCCAAGCTATTCTTACAAAACTGTGGTTAGGGGGCTTGGCCAGCCACCAGCACCACATTGTTGATATTGGATCAAAGTAATAGTCAGTATAACCAGAATGTTGACACCTCGGTAGTAACATGTTTTTTTTTGTGGGCTGTTACTTCATATAAACAAAAGTTAAATAGACGAGCTGTGGATCTGTTCTTGCAGTCATGTATTCATCCAATCATATCATAACACATCAGAAATAATAAGCACAAAAAAGTGGAGAAAAACAGACCTCTTGCACAGACCGCTGGGACTGCACTGTACCCTAAGCAGTCTGTATCATCATTGGTCTGAAAAAAACGCCACACAAAGATAAATTGCAGACTTTTCATGCATTCATAAACCTTTAGTTTCAAATAGTGTGTTTCCAAACAGGTTGATTATTTGAATCTAACTGCAAAAAACATCAAAAACAAAATGGCTACAGCTGGGTAATTCATAGTCCAATTTGAAATACAGTAAAACCTTGGATTGCAAGTAACTTGGTTTGCAAGTGTTTTGCAAGACAAGCAAAACATTTTATTAAATTTTAACTCGATATACACGCAAGGTCTTGCAATACAAGTACTTACAGTATACTCACATCACAACTGAAGCAATGGTTCTTCTCTCTCTGACCCTGCAGGAGTGTAGTGACTGCTCTAAACAAGCAAAGTCTTGCAATACTTCATCACAATTGAGCCGATGGTTCTTTTCTCTCTGACATTGCGGGAGTATAGTGACTGTTCTAAATGAGTGAGGTCTTGCAATACAAGTATGTATAGTATTTTGTATTAAAATTTTTGGGTTGTTGAACGAATCATCTGAGTTTCCATTATTTCTTATGGGGAAATTTGCTTTGATATACGAGTATTTTGGATTACAAGCATGGTTTTGGAACGACTTATGCTCATAAACCAAGGTTTTACTGTACACTGTTTTAATGTATTTCTAAGAAGCGTGAAAAAAACTTATCTGAGTAAGTGGCAAAATATACTTTCATTCTCTATGTGCCACAAACTGCTTTCTCCCAACAGCAGGCACCTCTGTTTCGCACGCTCACGCTGCTACATCAGAAGAAGAGTTTAAATCAATATATCTTTCACAAATAGATGTACAGTATATCCAAAACTTCCATGCCACTGAAAAAGACAGGCAGGCAGAACAGAAATGGCCATTCGTGTTCAACAGCGAACATTCTACAGAGGGGTGAAGAGTGTATTTAACTACTCTGTTCTTTAAGTTACTGTAGATTGCTTGTTGTTCCAATTAAGCAAAGCATTATCTAATGCCATAAGAATTGCCGCTGTTGGGTCAGACCAGTGGTCCATCGTGCCCAGCAGTCCGCTCACGCGGCGGCCCTTTGGTCAAAGACCAGCGCCCTAACTGAGACTAGCCCTAACTATGTACATTCTGGTTCAGTAGGAACTTGTCTAACTTTGTCTTGAATCCCTGGAGGGTGTTTTCCCCTATGACTCAGGTATAAGTGAGGTTTGAATTGTGAAGCATCTCTGGATTCATTGTAGAAAGATATGAGATTTTATGTCCATTTGGTACAATAAAATTTGGCTCACAAAGTAACAATGTTAATTGGAAAGAAAATAACACAAATATATTTTATGTGAGCATATGATTCTGTCTCTGTATTTCTTTATAAATTGTTACAGGTTATCCTAAGGGAATCATATTTGATTGCATTGATATGGTTTCTTCTGTTTAAAGTGTATACTTTATATTTTTATGTCTTGCAGCATGCAATAAAATACATCTTCCCCTCTGGCTTATTTAATTCAAAAGCAAGACCTCTTATGAAGGTAATAACACTAATACATGCATTCTTTTACTCTCTTTTTAAAGATCTCGTAAGTTTTATATGCTAATGTATCTTGGGTTGTCTTTACAGCACCCACTCAACGTTTTTCCAAAGCAAAGAGGTAAGTGTACACAAAACTCAAGGAAAATTTCTTATTCATCTACAGTAATATTCCAGAAGTCCTATGGGTCATCTAGATGCTCTTTGTTGAAACCTGAGACAGCAGCCCATTTTCTTTTTAGAGAGCAATGATTTCTTCCTAGCTATCCTCCCATGAGCATCAATTCTGTTGTTTTTTTCTTGATTACACACTGAATCTTCTCATCAGTCACAGTGAGTGAGGCCTACAGATTGCATTTAACCCAATTGAGTTAGTGCTGCAGAATTTCAACATCCTTCTTAATACCAGTTCTTCTTTTCTTTTTATGTATAATATTTATATACTTCTTGGTATCCAAACATTAACAACAAACACATGAAATCTTTAATTGGCAATTTTCCCTCTCATTAACAGAGGATTTTCTATTAGTAACAGACTGCATCCTAAGGTAGCATTGCCAGTAAACTTCCTCAATGATCCACCTTATAGACTGTTGAGGGAATCTGTTTTCAAGAAAATGGTATCTTTAAAATGTAAATACTTTATTTTCAGCAGTCTTTATCACTTCCAGCAGCTCTGTGTTTATTCTGTATCTTTGATCTGACCACTTAGAGTCTCTATCAGCTCCAATTCAAACCTATATTCATAAATACTAAAGCTATACCCTAGTTTTAGATCAGATATGGGCAAACTATGGCCCGCGAGCCATATCCAGCCCATTTAGTTTTTTTAATCCTGCCCGGAGCGTCAGAGGCGGCCATAGTTTGCCCATGTCTGCCTTAGCCCAGCCGATACAGCTCTTACTCCACTCTCCTGTCCTCAACGTCCTCCAGATTCTCCCCTAGTCTCACCTTTAAAGCTAATTACAGCAGCCTGCAGAGTGAACCTAGCAGGCTGCTGTCAGTCTCCACAGCACGTTCCCTCTGCCACGGTCCCGCCCCTGACATTGGAGGAGGGGCGGGACCGTGGCAGTTGGAACGTGCTGCGGAGACTGACAGCAGCCTCATAGGTTCACTCTACGGGCTGCCATAATTAGCTTTAAATGTTGGTCCTCAATAAGTGGCGGTGGTGGTCACAGCGCAGAAGATGACCTCGCTGGGTGTGGGAAGCAGCGGAGGTAAGGCCCCGCCCATTGCAAGGGCCCTGGCTGGATGGGAATTGCCAGAGACACTAGATCTGGACACCAGGGGCAGAAAAGGACCTTGAGGGGTGGGAAAGCAGACTTGAACCAAAAGAGAGGTGGAAGACAGGGCAGATGCTGGACTAGAGGGGGTAGAGAGGGGAAACACCCTGAACCGAGGAGAGACAGATGCCAGGCCCTGGGGAGGGGAAAGACAAAGAGAGAGAGAGACAGAAAGACCTGGATCAAAGGTGGGAGGACTCAAAATTTTAGCAGAAGGAAGACAGAGAGAGGGAGAAACCTGAAACAAAGGGGAGGCAGAAGAGAGGGGGCAGATGTTGGACTTGGGAGTGTATAAGATACTGCAGAGAGGTGGAAAGATTATCGACCAGGGAAGGAGGAAGCAGAGAAAGACATGGAAGAAAGGAGAACAAATGCTTGGGGGGGGGGTGTTAAGTAGAAGAAAGACACAGAAAGAGAGGCCTGGACCAAAGGGGAAAGACAAGAGGCAGATGCTGGACATTGGGGGGGGTTCAGAAGAAAGACGGAGAAAGAGAGGCCTCCTGAACCAAAGGGGAAAGACAGGAAGCAGATGCTGAACTATGGGAGGTGCAGACAGAAGAGACAGAGGGGGAGAGACCCTGAGGAAGAACAGAGAGATGGAAGATCATAACAGAAGAGGGAGAGAAAGGGAAACCTGGAACAAAGGTGGTGGTAGGTACAAAGGAGAACTGACAGTGGATCTAGGGAGGGTAAGCATAGGGAAGAGATAAAAACCTGGACCCAAAGGGAATTGGGCTGGATTGTGAAAGAAATGTTGGATGCACAGTCAGAAGGAAGTCCAACCAGAAACTAATTAAATCACCAGACAACAAAGGTAGGAAAAACTATTTTATTTTCAATTTAGTGATCGAAATGTGTCAGTTTTGAGAATTTATATCTGCTGTGTGTATATAAATAATGAAAGGAAAAAATTGCATTACAATTAGTAAAGGGGCAGGATCTGGGGCAGAGCTTGGGAGGTCTGTGGTTGGGGGTATGTAGCTTGAATTAGTTGAGAAACACTGCTGTAGGCAGTCAGCTGACGCCAGTGCTCTCCTGCCTTCTTCCCTGCTGGCACCCCCTACTGGAATCTCAGGGCCCGTCTGGAAGGCCTCTACGCATGCGCGAATGTCAATGGGATGAAGTCACGCATGCACGTGATGTCATCACGGCAACATCCGTGCACTTCTTGGTGCCCTTTGGGGGAGTCTTTCTTTATTTCTTTTCTTTGTTGTTAATCATTGCTGTTTCCTCCTACAGCATCAGACACATCCCCCTGTCAAATTTAAGAACCCATTGTGGCCCACGAGTCAAAAAGTTTGCCCACCCCTGTTCTAGATTCACCCCTCAGTCATGATTTACAATTTATGGGTTATTGGCTTGATGTAATGAGAGGTTCACAAATTAAAATCAAATAATTAAAAGTCATAGCACGATTGCTATATAAAGATATGGAATAATCCAGATCTTTTGCCATGCAATATCATCGATGCTAATGTTGAAGTCTTTATTCCATGCTTCCTCCACACTACTTGGTCTAGTGGATTTTTGTTCTTGCAAAAATTTGTACCTGTTAGAAGCTTCCCTTTTTTTTTTTTAATTATTTATTTATAAATTTCAAATTAACAAATTAAGATAAATCTTGTACAGAAAGTGATTACAACAAAAGAACAAAAAAAAAACAAAACCTCATAACTTTACATAGAAACCAAATTTTGTATAATCTCTCAAGTCCACCATATGATCAATGATGTAAAATAAACGGAATTAACAAAGAAATATTAATTAAAGATAATTGGTACGTGGTTAACTGATGTTCAGGCGTCTAATATCTTGAAGCCCTCATTCTTTCCCCTTCTCCAGGCGGGACAAGGAGAGAAGGGCCATCAACTGGTTTGGCTCAAAGAAAACATATTTCTGAGAATTATATTGAACTATACATTTGCAGGGATGACGAAGATAGAAAGCTCCCCCAAGTGCCAAAACTCCAGGTTTTAATAATAGAAACTCCTTTCTACGTCTTTGTGTATCTCTTGCCAAATCTGGGAACATCTGTATCTTTAAATCAAGAAACTTTTTCTCTTTATTTTTGAAGAATAGTCTCAAAAGCCAATTCTTATCCAACGTAATAGCCAAGGTCACAATCAATGTAGCAGGTATTGCAACTTCTTTATCAGATAGTTCAAGTAAAGCAGATACATCAATTGGTCCCTGAGTTTTTTCTTGAAGATCCTGATTTTTATTAGGTAAATAATAGACCTGGGTGAAAGGAGGTAATGAATCTTACGATATTTCTAATATCTCCAGCAAATACCGTTTTAACATTTCTCTTGGAGTCACTGTTGAAATTCGTGGAAAATTAATCAATCTTAAATTATTATTCCTAGAGAAATTTTCAAATGTCTCTATCTTCCTTCTTAGATTTATATTATCTTTAATTAAAGTGTCCTGAAGCAACTTGGAAGATTTAAGTTGGTCTTTAATACTCTGGATATCTAATTTTGATTCTCCCAGGTCTTGTTTTATCTGAAGAACTTCTTTCTCTTGAGTTTTTATTTTCCCCTCTATTTGAAGATGATTAGTATTTACTGTTCTAGCCAAATTGGCAATCAAATCCCACAAAGCCTCCAGTGTAACTTCTTGGGGCTTTACAATATTAAAAGTCTGCAAATTTGATAGTGAAAAATTAGGCTCACCAGCCAAAGGATCCTCTCCTCTCCGTTCTTCCTGTGTCAGGGATGATCCCAGCGTTGTAATGTCCTCACGTGCACTCAGGCTCTGCTGCAATCCATGCGAGCCTGAGTCGGTGTTTGTCTCGCCGTTCCCTGCAGCCTCTGGGTGGGAGCTCACGCCGACTTCCGGCTGTCTCCCCACTCCCGGGGAACTGGCGGCTCGAGGGTTGGGAGGAGGGATTCTTACGTCGGGGCTCAACGAGATCTCATGAGCCCGAAGAGACGCCTCCAGTCCGTTGCCAGGAAGTGTCTCAGCCGGGGGCGACACCGACGCTCCAATGGCGCCCTGCATCCGTCTCAGCAACTCTTCAATGTTGCCAGAGGAGGCTATTCCGGGACGCCGCGAGGCCGAAAAGGCTCCCTTTCCCCTCCTCTTGGGCATGTTCAGAAGTCCGCAGCGAAAAACGCCAGAAAAGAAATTTTCCAAAGTTAAGGTTTGCGGGCGGTTGCTCAGTGAACCACGACCGTGGCCATCTTGGATCCGAGTTTGCTCAATATTGAGGGTGCTCAACACCCATAGAGCTGGCTCCGCTTCCCTTTTTTTTTTTAAAGCAAATTGGTGACAAAGCTTTAGAATATCGGGTATAGTGTCACTCCATGTAGTGGATGTTAAATGGTGTTTGTGCTTTAGTTGAAGCCATTGGTAATGACAAATAGGAGAGAGTTTATACAGAGAGCTTAAAGTATCATAAGATGACCATTCGCTGCCAAAATAAAGCTGATCAATTTGCCAAATACCAGCAGTTTGCCAAGCTTTCCAGTTTATAATATAGCCTTGTATCTTTATGTCTTCATTTCTCCACAATGGTGCATAAGTTGCATGTACTTTAATATGTTGCATGGTGCATAAAGTGCATGTACTTTAATATGTTAATTTTTTTTATCTTTAACAAAATTCAGTTTAAAAGGTCACTAATATTTAATTTGTATATATTTAGGTATTAATTTGTATGTATTAAGGTTTTGTACATCGCTTAGTGATTTAAAATAGGCAATTCATTAAGAATAATTAAACTTGAACTTGAACTTGAACTTCTATTTCCTTGAAGGTAAGTTGGATTGACGAGAGTAGCTGATGTTGTTTGATAACATTATTAGATTTGGACATAAATATTAAGTATTTTAAAGTTGTTAGATGCCTGTAATCATTTTTGAAGTACAGCCATTTAATGGGAACAGTAGAAGTTGTTTTATGTAGAAGCCACCTGAAACCTTGGCGCATTATGAATGTGTGATGGTAATCAATAAAATTAGGAAAATTGACTCCTTCACTTCAATTCTCCAATCATCTTATTTAATGCTTCATAGAGTGTATTGGACTCCTCTAAAACTAGCTAAATTTAAAACAACTACAGATGATTGCTATTAGTCATGCAAAGAACCAACTAGATCATTACGTTACTTATATGATTGTCCATTGTTAAAGGATTATTGGAGTCAAACGGTGGTCAACTATTTCCTCAATCTTGGAGATATCTGAGCCTCTCTCATATTGCTTTTTAATAGCTGGCATATCCATTTCACAGCTACCTATCACAGATAACAAATCAAGATTAATGCCACTTCATTCCACACCTCTGGAACCAACTCCCCCCTCAACTCAGACAACAGAACTCATTATTAACATTCCGTAAATCGGTAAAGACCCTCCTCTTCAACTAAAGATCTCCTCTGTCTTCTCCCCCCCTTACGCCCCACCCCTCCTCTCTCCTATCACCTCCCCAATCTCCAGTATAATCCTCTCTTACTCTCTCCACTGACAAATTGTACCTAAACACATATAACTTTCCTTAAACTAAACTACTGTATTTCCCCCTTCTCTCATTCTGCTGTATTCTCCCTGTATTTAATTCTCTCCACAATCTATAAGTCCAATCACTTAAACCTGTTGTATTACTTATATGTCTAGTTACTCCCCACTGTGTATGTTCATTTGTAGACCGTTCTGAGCTACTGGGAGGACGGGATAAAAATCCAAATAAATAAATAATAAGAGTGGTCCTGTCTAACTGGAAGGATCTATCAGCTGTTGAATACAATACATGATGGAACACAGTATGTTTGACAGCAAAATATGAACGTATAGCTTCTGAGTGTAAGAATTCTACTAAATCTTTTACATACCTTTGGTCACCCTTGATGAATACATAAAAATAAGGTAGCTAAATTAGCTACCCTCAGGGAGCGTATAATGGCATTGTATGTCCTAGCCTTACCACCTCATTTCAGAATCCATTATTGAATTATATCTTATCTTCCTCTTCTCAGACACTCATGATCAACCAGATCTTGTCTTTTGTTTCAGTTTGTATTTCTGTTATAGTTATTATTAAGTACATTGACCTTGCTTGTAATCCTGTGAAATTCATTTATGCACAAGGTCACTACTATTGTCTTATATTGTTATACTGTATTTTTCACTCTATAAGACGCACCTGACCATAACACGCATCCACCTGTAGACGAGGAAAAACCAAGAAAAAAAATTTCTGAACCAAATGGTATACCCTGTGGTCTAGTGGTAGGCCAGGACAGAGTACAGGGCACATCTAGTGGTGGGCACGTCTAATGGTAGGCATGTGTAGTGGCAGCCAACCCCCTCATACCTTTTTTTTGCATCCCAGTTCCCAGTATGCTTTCCGTGCTCCTGCCTCGGTTCCCCTGCACTCTTCTGGCAGCGGCACAGCAGTGCACAAGGCAGGCGCGTGTTTTTGCGTGACTGCCTGGTCCCCCGCTGCACTCCGAATGGCTGCCGTGAGTTTTCGTGGCACTCATGAGAACTGACGGCAGCCATTCGGAGTGCAACATGGGACCAGGAAGGCACGCAAAAAGCGCACACCTGCCTCGTGCACCGCTGTGCTGCTGCCGGAAGAGAGCAGGAGAACCGAGGCAGGAGTGCGGAAAGTGTGCTGGGATGCAAAAAAAAAAAAAATAACAAAAAGTACGGGTTAAAAAAAAAATTGCTCCTTAACACATACCCTTATTTCCACCCCCTTTTTGGGGATGGCAAAAGTGTGTCTTAAGGAGTGAAAAATACGGTATTTCAATAAAAAGTATTGAACTTAAAAAAAAAAAGTCATAGCAGAAACAAAATACCAGTTAACAAGAAAAAAAAACATTAAGGTACAGAGCATCAAAGTAAAAACTAGGACTGATAGGAAAACTGACCACACAGATTCATTAGTCAGTGGATCCTGGAAGGAACAACCAAGCCTATATGCAAATTAAAATTCCTCTTAAATAAATAGGTCTTCAGTAAGGATCCAAATCTTGAATGATGACTCCAAACATATCTTTCAATAAACAGTATTTTGCAAAACTTCAATCATTCTGGAGGCACGCATTCTTTTATTTTTATTACTAACTCAGGTGAATACGTATTTCATTTTTTGGAGAACGGTAACTGCTACTGATTTCAAATGGCGATTTTTATGCTGGAAAATGAATGGGCACATTGGATTCATAAGAGTTACATGGGGAGACCATTATTTCATGGAGTTGGAGTCCAAATTCTAATTTGATATTGATGGTGTCGGTTTAGAATGCTCTCAATGCATAATGAAATGGCTTAGTTATATGGGCCAAGACGTCTGATAGTCATATGTTTAACACTGGAAGCTGAGATGCTAATAAAGAATGTCTGAATACTGAAAGATCAGCTCTCAGAACAGAGATTGGATATAAAGAAATTTTCAGGTCTTTAATATCTGCTCAATTTTACGAAATTGTTATAAGGAGAAGACTTCACTATTCTAGTTTCCTATACATCAGAGGTCATGTTAGAGTTTCCTGGTCGGGGTGTCACATGGAACATGTTCGCCAACATCGGAAGCAGCCACAGATGACTTTCTTCAGAAGGCTGGGGAAAGGACTCGTTTCGGAGCTTAACCTGTCTTTGGGAGACTGTGAGGATTGGGGAAGAAGTGCAGTATTGAGCAATATTGTGCTATACTGTAAACATTGGTTGCAGGCAGGCATATGTACTTTAGGTGATGAATTTTTGAATGGGAAAATGGTAGATTTTTTACAGTTACGACAATCATTTGGTATATCAAAGTCTCAAGGTTATAAATGCTTACAGTTTAAACAGGCCATTCAGAAAAGGTTCCCTGACCGGCACAACTTTATGAACCAGTATAGTTTGCCGGGTCTATGTTTCCAGACAGATTTTCAGTGATATCAAGCCACCAAGTGGTATAAATTAATTTCTGAATATTTGGCAAAAAACCTAAAACAAGCTTAAGGGACATTTGGGCCCCGATTCTGTAAACTGTGCCTAATTTTAGGCGTGCTTTAGGCGTCCAATTTAAGTGGATAATGAGCTATTTAAGGGTCTTAACAAGCGTTAATTGGGACTTAGACAGAGTTAGGCGTCCTTAGAGCACAGATGCGAGATAGGCGCAGATTTAGGGAACAGTCACATCTAAGTTTGTAGACGTGGGCATAACGTGGGCATGGTTAAGGATAGGCACCACATAGACGCTAGTTAGGCGGCAGAGGGCGTCTAAACAGTGTGGAAAATGTAGGCAAAGGAAAAGCTGGTCAAGTGTAGTTTTTGCTTCGTTTCAATGGAGTTTCAGCTTTCTTAGTCAGAGACTTCCTATGGACACAGATTAGGCATGATTTCAGCTTTTGCAATGATATTTCCTATAGTGAGTTTGAATATGTTTTTTCTTTCTTCTTTCTCCCTCCTAATAGATTTACTAAGCCACCATATCAATAGAGCACATTAATATAAACATATTGCATGGAAAACATAGTACTTTTCGGCCCAAACAGTAATATGATTTACTCATTTCACCACCTTTGGCTTTCCTGCTTAAAAAGAACCCCCTTTTTTCTCAATAAACAGTGCTGCAATCAGCTCTTTCTTGAAAGCAAAGAAAGAACATGAAAAACATATCATTATTGCACACATTACTTCATTTATCAGCGCTTAAAAAGAGAGAAAACAAATGCAGATCTTAACATGCATTTTCCCTCATTGCAAAATGGAGCTCTTCAGCTTCACAAAGCTGACCTCATTGTGAGATCAACAAGCTGCACCTTCAAGGTAGTATGCCACAATTAAAAGATGTGCTGGGTGTTGAACTCACAACCTCTGTATGATCAGCACAGTACTTTAATCCATAGAGCTACATCAGCTTCTACTCAGGTGGATCTCACTGCCCTTTCATATAATAGTTGACTGACCTGCCTATGTATCATCTGATTAGCTATCATATCACAATCACCATAAAGAAAGCATTTCTGGCTCATCAGGTTAATGCGCCTTGTTGCACTCTATCCATCTAAAAATTCCTAGTTCAAATCCCACCTTCACTCATTTTAACAGCTTCCTATTAGCTGTCATAAGAGGGTCTAGATGGTAGACTTTGCCGTTTTTAGCAGCACATTTCCCTTTCCAGGCAAACTTATTTTGTCTTTCCCATGGCTAGGACATCCTAAGTTGTCATGGGAGGAAACATCTCCTCTGACAGAAAGATGCCATTTGTGACTCACCAGGTTAATGTGCCTTGTTGCACCTTGTCCATCTTCTGAAACTCCCCGGTTCAAATCCCACCCTCACCTTTACTCATTTTAACAGCATCCTAACAGCTCTCATAAGTGGTGGACTTTGCTGTTTTTCATCAGCATTCTGTAGTTTGCAGGCACAGGTGCATCAGATACATTCATCTTCTCTCTGCTACAAGCCATTGTGGTAGAAATGGATTTCCTTCTATGCAATATCTGCACAGGGCAACGGATAGAAGAGTTTACTAAAACTTCAGAGGGCTTGGACAGATATTGAAGAAAGGTACATGTTTTTGAGATGTACCCTAGAGACATTCCTGTTGGTATATTCAGCTTGGCTGTTTGTGGTTTCATGCTTGAGGAGTGTGTATTGGGGTGGGGGAGGGGGTTTAGGAAGAGAGAACAGGCTGCTTTAGACATCTGAGAATTGCTGCAGATCATTTTAAAGATCAGCTCAAATATGTTTAAGCAAAGGAATGGCCAAAGAGTTTGAAGGTTTTCTGGTAGAAAAATGAATATCAAATATTTGCTAACCGCACTCAAGATGTGAACCCCTGACCTATGGAAGATAAAAGCAGCACCTTAAGGCATAGAGCTAGAGAGGGAGCTGCATTTAGAATTTGGTACAGACTAAGAAGATGACAAATGGCTTCTAGTAAAAGCTTTGAGAAGGGAAAGAATTGATTAAAAGTCAGGACAGGTGTATTTGCCCAAACCACACCTAAAGCACGCCCAATCAGATTTGAAAGTTTTCTGGTGGGAAGTCCAAACGGTGCCTATGAAGTCAGACGCTACTTAGGCATGCTTAGTATAAGAAGGTCCATCAGAGCAGTGTTTTCTCTTTTAGGACCCCTATTCTGTGTCAATGCTTATTTCTGAGACTTTACTTTTCTTGATTATCTTTTAACCTTTTCATTCCTATATCTGCCACAACTCTCCATTTCATAGAACCATTAGCAGCTATAGTAATTTGCAATTTTGATGTTTGTCTAACCTTTTTATCTTTCCAGGAACAAATGTAGGTGAGAATGATATATTGCTAGCTATTTCAGTATCTTTATTAGATAAAAGCTCAGGCTCCCATTTTGTGTTACTGCTTATGGTGATTCTCCATTAACTTTTTCTCTCCCTGATATCTGCCACAATTTTCTCCATTCCACAGGGTCATTAGTAGGTCTGAGAATTAGTGATGATAATAATTGGTTCCAGGAGTCTTGGCTGAAAAAAACCCCATGCTGTTTGAAACTTTGGTGCCATCAAAATAGATATGCAAGTTACATGATTATGTGGAACCTATAGCAGTGCTTTTCCTCATAGAGCTAAAGGTAAATCTTTTTAGAGTCATAATTGTTAGGTATCCTTATTATAAAAAAGAACAGTGTTGGGTTTTTGTTTTTGCTTCTGTTCATTCTAGCTGTTAATCTGAGACTGCTGCTTTTTATTTTTGCCACATATGTCTTCACTTTTCCCCCTTTTCTCCTGATTTCAGGTTCCCAGAGTGGCTAATGACTCCCCTTGTGTTTCCCAGAGGCCAGAGTAGGTCTGTTCAAACTAGCAGAAGAGCTTACACCTGGACAAAGTTCAAATACTAAAATAGACAGAATAGGTGAGAATGATGTACTGAAACCTTTGTTTGCCCTTGTGATGAATTATCTACATTTTTACAATACTAACATGTTTCAAACTTTTTTTTTTCCTTCAGGAGGGTGTAGTTATAGAAGATTTTCTGAGAAAACAGTCAATTGGTGAGTTTTACAAAGATGTGCTAAATCCACGCATGCGCTAACTACTAACGAGTGCATAGGATAACATGCACGCGTTAACTTTTACCACACACTAACAGCGCCTAAACGGTTCCGCATCAGCATGTGGTAAAACAAGCTTTACCGCGCGCTGAAGAGGCACCGTTTAGGTGCCGTTAGTGTGTGGTAAAAGTTAACACGTACATGTTATCCTATGTACACGTTAGTAGTTAGTGCATGGGTGGATTTAGCGCACCTTTGTAAAAAAAACAGCCTAAAACTCACCAATCAACTCTTAATTTGTCTCAATCCATCTTCCTTTTTCTTCAGTCTTCCTTCTCCTACCAGGAGCAGATTCTGGGACCTTACCAATTCTACCACAGTAACAACTTAGATCTACTAGTGCCTTACTCTGCATACCTGTCATCCATCTCATCGAACTGCAGTTGCTGCTTTCCTGGACTGTGCAATAAAAATCTTATACCATTTTTCACCTTGTGCTTATTTATATTGAGTAGCAGCTGGGCATTAATGTTTCCTTAATAAGCACCACTTCAACTCCTTGGTCACATTGACCTTTGTCTTATCTAGTGTTCATGAAGCCCAAGCTGCAGAGGGGGGGATGGGGTGGAAAACAGGGTAGCTGGCATGTCTCTTGCCTCACAGCCTGTAACTAGCATAATATTTGAGAACATGAGATTAGATGAGAGGTGGAGAGGATGAACCAGGTGCCTTAACTTGGTAGCTTCTTTCAGTCAGTTTCCTATCCTGACAGCTTGAGATATGCTGAACAGTAGCCGATTCGGCATTCTTTGGGTGCCCAAACAACACAGTATAATCCAATTAGAATTGCTATGATTTTATGGCTGATTCTGTAGCACAGCGGTTAGAATAAAGGTTGGGGTGTGAGCCTGGTCTGGGTTCGACTCCCAAATGTCCTTCAGCTGACAAAATGCTCATTTTAATAAAAATGACAAGCTACAGACTAGAGGTCTGCACGGGAACGGGGATCGCGGGAATCCCGCGGTTCCCACAGGAATCCCCCCTAACCCACGGGACTCCCACGGGATTCCCACGGGGACCCCCCTTTAGCCAACGGGACTCCCACGGGGATGGAAGGCTTTGGAAGCAGGGTTCGTCCATATATAATGGACACGTCAGCCTTAGTAAAAGAGGGGGTTTATAAGTTAATTACCTGAACAGAAAACAAAAAAAGGGTTCCACCAAAGAGATTCCACAAGGAAAACAGCAGCGCAAACACAAAAGAAACTGTGGAATTGATGATCCGGTCAGAAGTAATTGCTGCTTTTTATGGGGATGGAGGTAATTCCTTGCGGGGATGAGTGGGGATGGAGAGGATCCTGGTGGGGACGGAGAGGATTCTGACGGGGATGGGTGGGGACGGAGAGGATCCTGGCGGGGATGGGTGGGATTTCTGTCCCCGTGCAACTCTCTACTACAGACCAATCACATCTAATTTTCATCTCATTCAGCACAACATTAGCAATACTAGAAACAATCTATTCCAAAAGTTGAGTTTCATTTGATACAAAACAGCAGTATTTGAATCCACGTCACATTTATTGAACCCAACTTGAGATTCTGGCTTTTGGGACAAAGAAAGCAGCACTTTAAGCCATTGAGCTACCAGTCTTTTGTCTCAGCTAACTGTGAGATGATAGCTAAGCAGATTTTACCTTAACAGATCACTAAGCTATGATATGACATGGGAGTCAGAAACTGGAGTCGAAGGTGCTGTAGCTCAATGAGTAAAAGTGCTGTACTGATCTTCCAGAGGTTATGAGTTCAACTCCCGGTCTGTCTTTTACTTGTGCAGGTGCACTTTGATGATGTCATAATGAGGTCATCATTGTGTAGCTGCATACCTCCATTTGCAATGAACTAGAAGCAACATTCAGGTCTGTTCTGTGTTTTATTCTGTTTTTAAGCTTGGCCAATTGAAGTTATGGGCTTTCTGTTTACTTTGAAGAATGAGCTGATTGTAGCAATGTTTCATGACAAAAGAGAGTGTTATTTAGAGCAAGGAATCGCTTCTAAAAACCTCTCTCAAATAATGTCTGTGGGATGCCCAGAGAAAGCTGATTGAATGACCTAAATAGCATGTATTGTGATAAAGCCTTTCTGGAGCTTAAACCACATCTATCTGAAGCCTATACGGAGCTCAAAGTCCTATGCTTTACACTTCTTATAGGAGCTAATGATACCATTGCTATACAAGTTTCTGTGTAGCACGGGAGTGAAGCTTCCCCCTTCCATGCTGATATTCCCAGATCAACTCCCACTGAAACTAATATATTATAAATATCCTTTTAAACGTGGTATACTGTGTTTTTATTATCCTTTCAATGATGGCATACTTTGGGTTAATTATGTTAAAGCTTACAGTCCTGAAATAATGATAACAATTCAGTAAAAACCACCTTTTTATATATAACATCATAGGGACGCCTATCTGGTGTCTATATGGGGTTTTTGGGAACACATGCCTAATAGACACCTAAGATACGCTTAGTGCATTTGAGACGAACATCTAAAGCATACCTAAAGTTAGGCGCACTTTACAGAATCTAGGCTTTGGAATATAGAAACACAATTTCTGCTACGCAATGGCCACGAATTTGGACTTGGAAAATAAGATGTACAGCGTCAGCATCTATAAGACAAACTTGGTTCTTTTTGTTATATAGAATTTTTTGGATCCCAGTTTGTTTGCAAAAGTTGGATAATTCAAAGTCTAATAGATGCTGACACTGTTAGCTTGAAGTAGGGACACTGGATCATTTGTTATTTTATTGTCCATTGATACTCAATTTTTGGAAACCGATTTGGGCCAAAATTAATATGGTATTAGGTATCTTTATGTCATTGTCTTATGCCTTGGTTTTATTTGGGACATTGTTGAAACCAAAGGGCTCCTTTTACGAAGGTGCGCTAGGGCCTTAACGCGCAGAATAGCACACACTAAAATGCCGAGCGCTAACCGCTAGTGCCTCCTCTTGAGCAGGCGGTAGTTTTTCGGCTAGTACGCGCTATATAGTGCGCGCTAATCCAGTGCATGCACTAAACACACTAGTGCACCATCGTAAAAGGAGCCCTAAGAGTCCAATCGACACACATAAAAGTAGACTTCTGATTATGACGGGGGTGGCCATGTAATTGATAACTAAGAACTGGAAAAACTATGATAGGTTAAACTTTTCTTTTTGGTGGGAAACACTTTGGGGTCCTTTTACGAAGGCCATAATTTTCACTAAAAATGCTAGTGCAACTTCATAAAAGGAGCCTTTTGTGCTATAGGTATGAAAGAATGAATACAGAACAATCGGGAAACAATAAAAGGTTTAAAGAAATATGGGGTCCATTGGAAGCATATGTTAAATAGAAGATTGATTAAATCCTTAATTCCTGGATTTTCTTTGATTTTTATATACATCCAGATAGGGAGGGGGGAGGGAGTAGGGTAATTTGTTTTAGTATATTGCTCAGTTACAAGTGCTGTTATATGTTATATCTGCATTTTTTTATAAGTTTTTAAAATTAATAAAGATTAAAAAAAAAAAAAGAAAAGATGGTGCAAAGTCTAAAACAAAAATTGCAAATAAACCCCCCACTGGCTATAGGTTTTCTTCAGAGATAGTCTCTGCTTTTTATAATTTAAATTCCCTAATGATTATTTTGTTTTTGTAACCCACCTCCTAATTTTATGGACAAAATTGAATATTATTATATTTTAATCATAGTTATTACATATTTCCTTCACCTCTTAATAATGTGAATATAAGTATATGGAAATTAATTAGAATTAATGGAATTAATAAAGATTAAATAAAAAAAAATATTTACAAACTTGTCAACTTTTTTCTTAACCCTGCCAAGTTGGGTATACCAGTAGCAAAGTGCATGCTATTCCACTGAATTTTGAATGGTATTGATTTTTTTAGTCAAGCAGATTTTTCCCCCAGCTAGAACGTGTATCTATTCACTGCCTAAGAACTAAGGTGACCTCAATTTCCAATAATTGCAACATTTTCTTACATGACATTATAATGTAGCAACTTGGTCCTCTGTTCACTCTTTCACCAACCATTACTTCAGAAATTCTTTGCATAGTCACTAAGCCATTTTATAGCTGGATCACATCCATACAACAAGACTATGCAGCTCTAAACTTTAGGATTACCCATTCATGTGGCTGCATTCCCCGTTTTTTGAAGGAGAGAGTGAAGTTGCTTACCTTTAACAGGGATTCTTCATAGACAACAGAAGAATGCGGATGCACTTTTCTATCTCCATCCCCTCCTCCTTGCACAGAAACAGCGGCTATACTACAAACTTAGGAATCACTGCACATGCTCAGGGGAACACTTTTCAAAGATTTCCCTGGGCTATGGGAGAGCATCGCCATGGATGACCTCTAGTATTTCTGTGTTGGCGCTCCCCTACTGTCTACAAGGAACCCCTGTCTACAGATAAGCAACTCTGGTATCCTTGCCAAAGTTCAGTAAATGGCTCCTGAGTGATTATTTTTTATGAATATATATTTTATCTTAGTACATCCATATGATATTTATACTTGTAATCACAAGTTTAGTAAGCAGGACTTTATTATGTAACAAGGTATTTAGATATTTTCTAATAAATGCTTAAGTCTAATATTGCAAAAGTCTGTTTTAAGATGTTGATTTTCTCGACTGAAAAATACCCACAAAATACTTTGGGCCTGTTTTACAAATCCATGCTATTGACTGCAGCACGGTAACGGCCCCGAAGCCCATAGAGATTTAAAGGGTTTCGGGGCCGTTGCCGAGCGGCAGCCACTAGCGCGGCTTTGTAAAACAGGCCCTTTGTCCTTTTGTGCTCTGCTATTTTATAAGGTAATTTATCTTACAAAAAAAAACACTTTATTAATGTAATTAATACTTGTTTCTGTATGTGTCTCTTCTGATTTTCATTAGCAATTCAGTGGGGAGAGGATGGCCGTCCATTTCACTTTTTGTTCTATACTGGCAAACAGTCATATTACTCATTAATGCACGTAAGTCCTATGAAGCAATTTTAAAAGCACTTGCACAAGTGAAAAGTACACACATCTTGTTTCCTTCTGCAGATTTTGCTGGGCTTTCCAAACAAAAATGGTTACTTTTTCAGAGAGAATATATTTGTATGCATTTATATGTAATTTTATTTTACATTTTCAGTTCTAAAACCTCAATCCCCACTTCCAAGAACACATCTGCATACATGGGACAATTGTGTAACACAAGCGTTAACATTTACGCCACCTTCACATGGGTAAATGTTTAAAATAATAGTATTTATATACATATTAATGAACATTTACATGTAAATGCCAAGAGGGAAATTCTATAAAAGATGCCTAAAGATAGATGCTAAATAGGTGCCTAAATAAAGATGTGCTTAAGTTAGGCACCCAACTTAATTAGTATATTGGCTTCAATTATAATGTAGGCTTTTAAAAACCCTGACCTACATAGGCACCTAACAGTTGCCTAAGTTTTAGTTAGGCACAATTCTGTAAGGGGAGCCTAAGTTTGAATGATATGAAATAGGTGACTATCTTTTTAGGCACCCAATTACAGAATCTGTCCTCAAATGTCCACCTAAACACTATTCTGTAAATATCCACTTAACCAGCATAGCATATATTTGCAACAGAATGTACGCATGGGTGGAGCTTCCACTCATGCGTTTAACGTAGAATCCTGTAAATTGTTTACAATAGCTCTATGGCTGGCATAAGTGCTTACATATATTCCCGGCTAGGCTAGTAGGGGGAAATTCTCTAAATGGCATCTAAAATAATAGGCACTTATATTTATTTAGTTAGTTTTATGTCCCATCCTCCCCAGGAGCCCAGAACGGGTTACAAGATACATACACAGAAGTCTTCAGGATCAATAACACACATACTATAGAGAACTTAAGTATCAGAACATATATGCTATGGAGAAACTAAGAACATACATCTATTTCTTGTCAATCATAGCTGCCTATTACAAAACCACACCTCTTAAAACTTAGGTGACAGTAATGTAGACCAGAGTTTTAAAGGCCTACATTATAAGTGCCTAAGTCCTTTAGAGATTCAAGCCTGTAGTGTATAAAGGAAAGTAAGTGCCTAGGTGCCTACTTTCCTATGTGGAAGAGGCTCCTAACATGCACTCTTTGGCTACCTACCGTATTTTTCACTCCATAAGACGCACCTCACTATAAGATGCACCCTAGATTTAAAAGAGGAAAACAAGAAAAAACATTTTGAACCAAATTGTACACCCTCCCTCCCTCACTGCCAGGCTCTAAGAACATAAAAAACGCCTCCACCGGATCAGACCGAGGTCCATCCAGTCTGGTGCTCCACACATGCGGCGGCCCATTTAGGTACTCTTTTTTGGAGACCCGACTTTACTGTATCCCTCAATATGATATGCAAGAAGGTGTGCATCCAACTTGCGCTTGAATCCCAGTACAGTAGTTTCTGCCACAACCTCCTCTGGGAGTGCATTCCAAGCACCCACCACTCGCTGTGTGAAGCAGAACTTCCTGACATTTGTCCTGAACCTGCTGCCACACAGTTTCAGGCTATGACCTCTTGTCCGTGTCTCCTCTGAATATGTTAGCAATGCTGCTTCCTGGTCTATTTTATCAAATCCTTTTAATATTTTAAAAGTCTCTATCAAATCCCCTCTCATTCAGGGTTTCAAGCACAAGTTGGATGCACACCTTCTTGCAAATCATATCCGGGGATAGGGAAACCCGGGTCTCCGACAAGGAGCACCTAACTGGGCCTCCGCATGTGCGGATCGCCGGACAAGATGGACCTAGGTCTGATCCGGTGAAGGCGTTTCTTATGTTCTCAGGGGATTTGATAGAGACTTTTAAAATATTAAAAGGATTTGATAAAATAGACCAGGAAGCAGCTCTGCACTCTGTCCCCCCTTCCCTGCTAGGCTCTGCACCCTGTACTCCCTCCCTGCTAGGCTCTGCACCTTCCCCCCTTCCCTAACCTGTAACCTACCACCCCCCTCACCTCTGGTAGTCTAATGGTAGACTGGGACAGGAGGGATCTGTCCCAGCTGACAAATAATTTTTTCCTCCTCCCCCCCCCCCCCCACGGTACTACTTTTTAAAACACGGCACGCACACCCACCCTTCCTTTTAAAACACCCCTGCCTGCCCGCTGGCCCTTCCTTTTAAAACACCCCTGCCCACCCGCTTGCCCTTGCTTTTAAAACACCCCCGCTCACCGCTGGCCCTTCCTTTTAATACAACCCCTGCCCCGCAGTACCTTTTTAAGCACCCCTTAAGTCTGGTGGTCTGGTGTATGGGCCGGCAGGAGCATGCTGTCTGTGTTGCTGCCTGGGCCCGCCCCACTTTCAGAATGGCTGAAGTCAGTTCTTGCGAATCCTGTGAGAACTGATGCAGCCATTCTGAAAACAGGGCGGGCCCAGGCAGCAGGCAAACAGCACACTCCTGCCGGCCCATACACCTCTGGACCACCAGGCTTAAGGGACGCTTAAAAAGGTACTGTGGGGCAGGGGGGTTTTAAAAGGAAGGAAGGGCAAGCGGTGTTTTTAAAAAGGTACGGGTGGTTGTCATCTCTCCTTAAAATACACCCCTTTTTCGGGGATGGAAAAAGTGCATCTTATGGACCGAAAAATACGGTAATTGTAGGTACCCTGTTATAGAGTGCCTTACAGTGGGTAGAAATATATTCAAAATGGCATATAGAACAGGCAGTTTTATAAAAGCCATCTCCGTGAGTAACATGCTGTCTTACCAATAGAAATAGCTTTTAAAATTACCCTTCATATGGTCTGTGACAGTAATTTCCTTCCTCCACAGCATGCAAATTCATTGTAGATAAACTGCTGGTTTATGATAAATAATGTTTCCTGGAAGCCAGAGAAGTGACCACACCAGCGATTTTCTCTTACAAGCTTCTGAAGTTGCTTTAGTGATTTCAAGACGGTCAGTAATAAAATACCTGAAGGCAGCTTTAAAGGGTTTTCTGTTGAGAAATGGGGCTTTTGAAAAGTAAGCAAAAGCAAAACCTCAATCCATAAAAGCTATGGGAGGAAAAAGCCTCAATGAGCTCTGAGCAATTTTAAATCACAGTGGCTCAGATCTTATCATTAGCATAAAACTTTTCTCCATATCCAAAAAATCATTAGCTATTTATTCAAAACTTTAAATATGTAGTTCATTAAAAATATATATATATCTTAGTAACTCAATGAGAAATTTTTCTAATTGTCTGTGTTTAACTTTTCTGCTTCAGGGAAGCATAAACCTATAGAGAAAGGATAAAACAGTTTTCAGTCAGTCTTTTCAGAATTAAATACACCACAAAATTTTCTAATATTCACAACTAAGTTCAGTCACTCTGACTGCTACCAGGATCTGGGTAACTAAAAAAAGAATGGCGACTATTAAAGCTAGATGCTGTCACCCATAGTGACCAATCAGAATCCTACTTTCATTTTCTCCAACCAATCAATTCATCCCCAGATAAATTTGAATTTTTCAAATAGATTTAAAGTTTAATTGTTGATCCCTTCAGAAAAAATGCTGCTGTTCAACTTTGCCATTCAGCCCCATTGGTTCCATTATTTCCAATTTAAAAATTCAGTGTTGTTCATGTTGTAACAATCCACTTCTGTTTCCCCCTTGAACAAGCAGAGGGATTCAGTCAAACACAAAATAATAATAATAATAACAACTTTATTTTGTATACCACCATACCCAGGGAGTTCTAGGCAGTTCACATCAATTAATCAAAGTTACAAACAATGAAGTCGTTGAAGTTATCAGGAAAGGAAAGTACAGGTCATTTAAGTTAACAGGTTAGGAATGTACAATAAGAAGGAGAGGATGGAGTTCAATTCAATGATGGATAGGGTGAGGGAGGTAGGAGAGGGGTATTAAGGGTTCTGTTCGGGGAATAGGTGGGTTTTGAGTTGTTTTCTGAGGTGGAGGTAGGTGGGGACTTCGAGTGCAATTGGGGCTAGCCATGGGTTCAGTTTGGCTGCCTAGAAGGCGAAGGTTTTGTCGAAGAACCTTTTGAAATGACATAGTTTTAGGGAGGGGAAGGCGAATAGATGAATTCTGCGGGAGTTCTTATTGTTGCAATTTAAATAGAAGTGAGGGTTGAGGTAGTTTGGAGATATACCAAAAACAGTTTTGTAGCAGAAGCAAACGAATTTGAATAGGACTCTGGATTCAAATGGTAACCAATGTAGTTTGTGGTAGAAGGGGGTGATGTGTTCCCATTTGTTCAGGCCAAATATAAGGCGGACGGCAGTGTTCTGAATCAGTTTTAGTCTCCTGGTGCTTTTTTTCGTGGAGCCCAGGTAAATGATATTGCAGAGTGATGGTAGATGCAACACTGAAGGCATCGGCGCAATGCGCCACGGCCTCAAGGAAAGCAAACAGAATGTTGGGTATCATTAAGAAGGGTATTACAACCAGGACGAAAGAAGTCATCATGCCGCTGTATCGTGCAATGGTGCGGCCGCATCTGGAGTACTGCGTCCAGTACTGGTCACCGTACCTCAAGAAAGACATGGTGGTACTTGAGGGAGTACAAAGAAGAGCAACTAGACTGATAAAGGGAATGGAAAATCTCCCATATACCGAAAGATTGAAGCAGTTGGGACTTTTCTCCCTGGAGAAGCGAAGACTTAGAGGAGACATGATAGAAACCTTCAAGATCCTGAAGGGCATAGAAAAAGTAGACAGGGGCAGATTTTTCAAATTAAGGGGCGCCACAAGTACAAGGGGGCACTCGGAGAAATTGAAAGGGGACAGGTTTAGAACAAACGCTAGGAAGTTCTTTTTCACTCAGAGGGTGGTGGATACATGGAACGCGCTTCCAGAGGCTGTTGTAGACAAGAAAACATTAAATGGTTTCAAAGAAGGTTTGGATAGATTCCTAGAAGAAAAAGGGATTGAGGGGTATAGATAGGTATAGACCATTGCTCAGGCAATGGGCCTGATGGGCCGCCGCGGGAGCGGACTGCTGAGCAGGATGGACCTAGGGTCTGCCTCAGCGGAGGCAACTTCTTATGTTCCAGGATGTTGAGAATGGAGGATTGTACCAGCAGGCGGAGTTTCCAGAGCACCGAGATGTTTTTTCTGACTGTTAGGTCGGTGTGTTTCTCAAGGGATAGGTGTTTGTCTAGCGTGACTCCCAGTACTTTTAAGGTTTGTTCGAGGGGGAAAACCGATCCTTTCACTTGTATTGTGGTATCTTTGATTTTGTCGTTGGGGGTAGCTAGGAAGAATTTAGTTTTGTCAGGGTTTAATTTTAATCTATAGGATAACATCCAGAGTTCTATCTGATTAAGCAAGCTTGACAGGGAGTTGAGCAGCTCTGGTGTGAAACTGGTTAGCGGGATAACAATTGTAATGTCATCTGTGTAGATGAAGAATTTGAGCTTGAGACTTTGCAGGAGGTTTCCCAGGGAGGCAAGATAGACGTTAAACAGGGTGGGGGACAGGGGGGAGCCAAAGGAGTTGTCCCAGCTATAAGAGAAAGAGTCATTTTTGAACACCCTATATCACAGTTCTACAACTGCCGGTCCGCAGAAAATTTCTGCCGGTCTGCGCAGGGCCAGCGAGATCAAGTCGGCAGTTAAATTTCCTGCCTACTGCAGTTCCTCCCGACTGCGGTTCCTGCTGACTAATGTTCCTCCCAGCCTCAGGCGATCAAGACAGGCTGCCGACGTCGGGGCCTTCCCTCTCTGAGTCTCGCCTGTTTGGAAACAGGAAGTTGAAACAAAATAGGCGGGACTCAGAGAGTGAAGGTCCCGACATCAGCATCCTGTCTTGATTACCGCCCCTGCCGAGTTGCTGAAGAGGGCCACGGGGAAGTTGCGATTAGAACGGAGAGAGCTGCAGATTCAGGTGCAGGTGGAGGGAGATGGTCAGCGTGTGCGAGCAAGATCTTGGGGAGCCTTCACAGTGGCTGTCTCCCCTCCCACCAGCTCTCCTACTTGCCAGGGCAGTGATTTACCGGAAACTTCCTGTACGCAAGTACTGAGAGCTGCTGGAAGGGGAGGAAGCCACTGTTGGAGGCTGGGAAGCTGCTGGATAAAGGGAGAGCTGTTACTGGACTTGAAGGGAGATAGAAGGAGAGATGCTGCTGGGAGGGGAGGAGGGAAAGGGATGGGAAGAGAATTAATGTTGGATAGAGGGAGGAGGGAAGGGAGAAGAAGGAGAGATGCTGCTGGAAGGGGAGGAGGGAAAGGGATGGGAAGAGAGTTAATGTTGAATAGAGGGAGGAGGGAAGGGAGAAGAAGGAGAGATGCTGCTGGGAGGGGAGGAGGGAAAGGGATGGGAAGATAGTTAATGTTGGATAGAGGGAGGAGGGAAGTGAGAAGGAAAAAAAGGAAGGAGGGAAGGGAGAAAGAAAAAAGGAAGGAAACAGCTGGCAGGGAGATTACAGGAGGGGAAGGGGGTCAGGGTGGAATGGAGAGATCAGATGAGGAAAAGGGGAGAGAGAGGAATGAGAAAATAGAGAGACATTGATGCTGGAAAGGGGGTCAGCAGAGAAATGAGAGAGGGATAAAGATGCTAGATCTGGTGTAGGAGAGATAAAAATGAAGAAGGCAGTGAAGCTGGAATGAATGATGTAAAAAGGAGAGAGGAGGAACAGGCTGTATGGACAGGGAAGAGGTGCATAGAAAGAAGTCAGATACATATGGAAGGGGGAGAGGGCAGACATTGGATGGAATGGGCAGATGCTGGAAGGAAAAGAGTGAAAAGAAGATGAAAGCAGAAACCAGAGACAACAAAAGGTAGAAAAAAATAATTTTATTTCTATTTTGTCATTAAAATATATCAAATTTGAAATATATATCCTGCTAGAGACATAACTAGGGACTGCAGTATTCTGTTAGCATGATATTTCTATGTAGCATTCTATAATAACTTGGCTTGTTCAGTTTTCTTGATAGTAGAGGGGATATTTGTGAAGGGGAGGGGAGACAGGGGTTTTGTTGGTCCGTGCTCTGTATATTTGTATTTATAAAATCACAATTGTTCAGAATATTGTTTATTTTTATACTTTAATAAAATACGTTCAAAATAAAATCATAATTGCGGCTTGTGCAGATGGGATCAGATGGTTTGTGGGGACCGAGCTCGCGGAGATGGGGCGTAAATGGAGTTTTTAAATTTTAGTCCTAGTAGTTTGCTGGTCCACAAAATAATTATTTTATTTCTGCCGGTCCACGGATATAAAAAGGTTGAAGAACACTGCCCTATATGATCTATTTCTCAGGAACCCGTGGAACCAATTGAGGACCTGGCCAGAGATGCTGATGTATGCGAGGCAGTCTAGGAGAATAGAGCGGTCGACTAGGTCGAATGCACTGCTCAGGTCAATTTGCAAGATCAGGGCGCTAGAGCCTTGGCTAAAGAGTAAGTGTAGGTGATCGAGTAGGGAGGCTATAATGGTTTTGGTGCTGTGGTCTGAACGGAAACCCGATTGATTGTCATTTAAGATATTGAATTTTTCCAGGTATGTAGTGAGTTTGGCATTTACCACCCCTTCTGCTATTTTGGTGATTAGCGGGATGCTCGCGATAGGTCTGTAATTAGACGGGGCGTTGGATGGTTCTTTCATGTTTTTTATTATAGGAGTTATCATAATATGGCCTTGTTCTGCCAGGAAATTTCCTGTGGATAGTAGGTGGTTTACCCATGCCAACATATTGGCTTCGAAGTTTATTGGTGCAGTTTTCATGATGTTTGGGGGGCAGGAATCCAGTCTGCAGTAGGAGTTAGTATATTTATTGTAGTATTTGCTAAAAGTTTGCCAGTCGATGGTTGTGAAATGGTTCCAGCTTAGGTCGGTTCTGGACCCTAGGTCGGAATTAGATAAGTCGGTGTCAAGGAGAATTGGAAAGTACCTGTGGGGCTTGACCGGGGCGGTTATCGATGATCTTAGTTTTTGTAATTTGGAGTTAAAGAAATCTGCTAGGGAATTGGCGGTTAAGGTGGATTCTTCGTGGTTGTCAGTGAGTGTCTCGAGGTTGTAGAGGTCATTGACCAGTTTAAAAAGGTTTCTACTGTTAATTGAAATGTTTCCAATTTTTGGGGCATAGAAGTTTTTGCGTTTTTCCTTGGTGAGGTTTTTATAGTTTCTTAGTTTTAATCTCCAGGCAATTCTGTGCTCTTGTGTTCCAGATTTAATCCATAATCTTTCTGAAAGCAAAGTTCTGAAAACAAATAATGTATAGCCAAAGGGGTACGGTTTATAGATGGTTCAGAGGTTTTCTATTGAACCAATCATATCAAATGAAAGCACAGGGAGAGACTTCCTTTTCTTGGGTGCCTTCCTGTGGAGTTCCACAAGTTACCTGGTTTTTTTAATCTATTAATGGCATTATTAGGAAGAAAGCTACATTGGTTTTCACCCCTTTTTTATGCATATGACATTACTATATATATATATATATATATATATATATTTCTTCCACAGAAAGGCAGTATATCAATTCCATGACCCTTTACCTTTATAAAAATGATCTTCAGAAAGTCATCTCCAAGATTAAACTGGGACTACATGTATTGGAAACATGGGCTTTGCATTTAGATTGAAGGTTAATAGAGAAATAAAAGTTTCTGTCAGCAAGTATCCCTTTTAATCATAGTTTACAATAAAAAATTAGAATTGATGATAATCCATATCCTTTGAAATCACAATTGAAAACTTTAGTGATAATTGTTGACAAATATTTAACTTTTGAGGCTTAGGCTCAGTCAGTGGCTATTAAAATTTTCAAAGTGTTCTGGAAACTTTAAAGAAATTGAAATATTCGAGCTGTTAGTGCAGACATATGGACTGCTGTAATATTTAAGTGAAATGTCAGGAAACAGTCCAGAAAAAGATTTCAGACTCCAATGAACACTGCTCCTCAGCTGATTTATAGGGTCCTCAAATTTGATAGTTAGCCCATTATTGATAAAGTTACATTGGTTACCTTATGAAGGATGGGACATTTTTAAACTGTGTTCTTTTATATACTGGATATTACATGGTGATGTTCCAAGTTACATGGTTCCATTGTTGTATTTCTCTCCTAGGAATATTGTAGCCTTTATAGATATTATTTGAGGTTGAATTATCCATCAGTGAAGCATGTGAGATATAAAATTAATTTAACTAGACAATTTTCATATCAGGTTGCCTCTTGTTGGAATCAGCTACCATGGGAAATTAGATGTTAAAGACCTACCTATTCCACAAGTTTGTAAATGTTCTTGACGTCTGCCCAATACAGAGCTTGCACACAATACAATACACAACAGAAATTGTATCACAGGTGGTGCAAAACTTCAGATTATAGATCTTACTGTCAATTGGATTTTCAAATATCAATTTCTAAAGTAATATTCCAGTGCAATAGGTGAGACATTCTAGACCAGTGGTCTTAAACTCACAGCCTGGGGGCCACATGCGGCCTGCCAGGTACTATTTTGAGGCCCCCGGTATGTTTATCATAATCACAAAAGTAAAATAAACTAGTTTCTTGATCACATGTCTCTTTAGCTATAAATTACAATATTATTATTAAGACTTAGCCAAAAGGAAAGATTTATAAACTATAAAGAGTTTTACCTCATGCAAAATTGTCATTTCTTTAATAAGACATTAACTATTTTTTTCTGAGGCCCATTATTGTACTCTGTCCTACCACCTCTCCTGGAAGCGCATTCCAGGTGTCCCACCACCCTCTGAGTGAAGAAGTACTTCCTAGCATTCGTCTTGAATCTGTCTCCTTTCAGTATTTCTGAATGCCCTCTTGTTTTTGATGGCCCCACTAGCCTCTACAACATGCTTTGATGTCCTCTACAACATGCTTTGCTTTTTCGCTAGGTTCTGCACAGGGATGCTGTGCAGACCCATCTACCTTGGACTCTGGAAGCTGAGCAAGCATGACCTGATGGCATCTCCCGCAATCGCTCTGCTGGAGCATTCCACTTCACCTTGCCTTCTGGATCGTGCAAGGACAGATGCTAGCCTTTGGGGCTGGGGAGCTCATTGCACTCATCATGTTCAGGAATGTTGAACACTATCTCAGCAACTGTAGTCATTACACCAGTTGGAACTCAGAGTCATTTGACTAGCTCCGTCAAGATTACAGAAGATGCTGGTGAACCGAGAGATCCGGGTCTTCTCCAATAATACGACAACAGTAGCTTCCGGCATTCACCCGGAGGATCCAAGAGCACTCCTCTGGCTCAGTGAGTCCATCTTTTTTTTCATTGGATGGAGCATCATGCCCTATTGCTGGCAGCAGTGTAGGTGGTGGGAGTAGATGGTGTTCAAGCAGACTTCCTCAGCAGACAGCCTCTAGATCCAGGTGAGTGAATTCTAGCTCCAGAGGCGTTCCATGTGATAGTGGGGAAGACTCCGCTTCGACATCAGGGCCATGACAAGAAGCAAGACAGCAGATCGCTTCTTCAGTCAACGATCTGAGCCCGAAAGCAAGAAGCTCCTGTATGTTTTTCCTTTTTGGCCAATGGTCAGCGGAGTCCTTCGGAGGATCGCAGCTCTTCCAGGCCGCGTCATTCTGGTGGCTTCAGATTGGCCTCTCAGTCCTTGGTGCACGGAGTTGCTGTGCCTGCACAGTGGTCGCAGCCTTCAGCTGAGCCTCTCTCCAGACTTCCTGATCCAGGGTCCAGTATCCATGGAGGATCCAGGTCGCTTTGCTCTGCCAGCTTGGCTCTTGAGTCCGCGGCCTTAGAGTGATAGTATGTTGATACCTTTCAGAAGTCTGCAAAGTAGTCTGTGGTGTCAGCTTATGCTACATACATAGAAGGCCTTCCACACTTGATGTGAACAGGTCCACGTGGACCCTTATTCAGCTGTGATCTCGCTCATTTTCACCTTGCTTTAGGCTAGTTTGGATGCAGGCCTTCTTGTGATCTTTCTTCGAGGGGGGGTGTTAGTGTCTTATCTGATGCACAGTTTCCCCTGTTTTGAAATTTGTTTATTTTTTAATTGTGAAGGTAATAAAATACATACAAGATGTTAATACATAATATACATACGAGCGTTTTTAGTGCATGCACCGGATTAGCGCGCGCTATAGCGTGCGCTACCCGATAACCTACCACCTGCTCAAGAGGAACCGCTAGCACGCCTTTGTAAAAGGAGCCCTTAGAAATCTAAATTCATCCTGTAATAGTAATTGCAGTGAGATGACCATTACACATGGCAGTAAGTCAAATTCCATAGGAAAGGTTTTGAGATTTGAAGATACTAATCTAAACAATTAATAAATTCTTCCTTTGTATATCAAGTAGCCAATAAATGGGAAGAATTACCATATCAAATCAGATACTGTATATCTTTCACTATGGGGTAACCAGGAAATACCTAAAAACCTTTTTATTTTGAACCTTTATAACTTAGTATATAGGCTTTTTTATGATTTTATATTTGGCCAATCACTATTATTTTGATGATTTGCAATCTCTTAGTTGGTTCAACCAGATTCTTCATTATTGTAATCCGCTTTGAACTTCTTTGAGGTATATGCAGAATGTAAGAATTATTGCTTTGCTATGCTTTTAATTTTACAAGAAATTAAAAGTGGTCTTGTAGGTAAATGTATTTACCCCTATTTGGCACTGTCCATTGAGAAACACCTGGTTCTTGCTCTGATCACAGCTATATTTTACTCTTTTCTTTCTCTCTCTCTCTGCTTGTCTTTTCTGTAAGAGTGTCTGGTGAAGGTCCTTCTGTTCTGCCTCTCAGCTGTCCATTATGAGCCGTTCCATATGGCCATGTAAATTTCTAGACATAAGCGCATACAGATTTCTGATTTTTAGTTTACATACTTTTATTGATTTTTAAGATTCACAGTAAATGCAAAACCACAGGAGTAACCTTAAAGGCAACAAATTAGAGCAGCACAGCTGGAGAAGAAAATATATCCAAAAATCTGTTGACAGCACAATACTCGCAAATAAAAAAGAAAACGATCTAATATTTCACATACAGTGCATTTCCTCTTGTTGCCTCCTCCCCCAGCTTTATGAAATAAACAAGTTTGATTAATTTGCATGACTCCTTCCCTGCCCCTCAGAAATTATGATTTCTAATTCTGTGCAAAGTCTAACGTGCTTTTTAGAATTATTTGGTGCTTACTGTCCTCTCCAAACCCAAAGGACAAAATCACTTGTCAGGTGCATTCATTTCTTTGGGAGAGGAAAAAAAAATCCTTGTCCTGTTTTTTTGTCTGTGTGGGGTTTTTTCTTTTCTCTGTTGACCTTGGGCAAATGAGCTTCTTGCCCTGGCAGAAATGAAATGAATGATAAATATAGAGTGGGGGGCTTTGCTGAGTAATGGAGCAACAGCAGAGACTTTCCACAGAGGTTTTCCTCCTGCACAGCCTGAGGCAGCCTGAAGACCCCTGCTGTTCATTTAAATAGGTATGTCAAATCTGCCTCGAAACGCTGCTGGTTTGATCTGTGGTAATATTTGTGAAGGTTCCATATGGGCTCAAGCCCCCCGCGGTGCTGATAAATAATGTACAACGCTTCATGGTGCAGACGCAAATTTTCTCTGAAAAGGGGATATGCAGTGCTGCGTTTTTCTTTTTTTTAGCTGTCGGAGAGGATGATGGAGCTGACGCGCTAGGCCTGTCAACTCGTTACACGGATGGGTTGCACGCAGCGAGGCTGTGGAAAATCTGTGCCTTTTAACTTTTCTACTTAATCACGGTTGTAGCATTGCCTTTAGACTGTATGCTACATTAATTCTCTTCCTGCCTTCTGCCTTTCATCCCAAGTTCCATGGAAAAAAGTAAAGCATGCAGGTCTTGTAGAGGAGCCTTATCAAACAGCTGTCATCCAACAAGCCATTTGCATTTGTTTTGGCTGAAACGTAGCAACCCAAGGGCAAGATATTTTGCTGCATTCCATCATAATGAAGAAAGTCCAAATTGTACCAAAAACAAAGCCTTAAATTTTTTTAAAAATTTGCAACCTTTTTTTTACAAAAGACATAAAGTAGTTTTTTCTCATATTGCTGAACTATCTATATGGTGAATTTTTTTTCCTTTAAAGGCAAGAATTATTCACATTACTTTCTTTGGAGGTCCCTGGAATATTGAACATCATCCATTAAATAAACTTTCATATAATCAAACAATGCTTTTTCCTTGAGCATGCCCATGTTTTAATACTCCTCCATGTATGTAACATATTGGTGTTTAACATATTGATAAACACCAATAAAAATCCCAGATGCAGAAAAACTCAAAAAAATTTCCCGTAGTATTTTTTCACCCTCTCTCCAGCTTGTCTTGTACCCTCCCTATTTTTATTTTCCATGCTAACAACTCCTAAGTGACACCAATATACATATTTGGTTCTACTGGGAGAAAAAAACACCCAGAAAAAGTAGCTGTGATATGAAAAACATCGATAAATGCTGATTTTTTTGGTTTTCTACCTTCTAAAATTCCAAATTAGCTAGAAAATAAACATAATAAATCATTGTTATGAATAGAAACCTTACATTTATTATAATTGAAAATATTCATTTGCTATCATGTAAATACAAATATTTGTTTCTGTTAATATTGTTCTGGTTGAAGTACATATTGTTAAAAAGTGTAAGTGAAGATCTGATGCAGTCTTCACATCTCAGATGAAAAACTTTTGTTTTTGTTTTTTGAAAACCTGCAGACAGAGAGATAAAATGAGGATATGGTGTTTGGCTTAGATGTATGCGTCAATCACTTCTGCTTTTGCTGACAACTGTCTCACATTTTCTTAATTGCAGTGGAGACAGCCAGTCACAGCAATGTCGTTTGTTTAGATAGCACTATTCAAAAATGTTTGGCTGTTCTGAAAAACAATGAATGAAATTCATTCCCCATGTAATTGCCAATATCCTCTTTATAGAAGGGAGCTCTAAAAGATATTTTAAAAATAAACTTTTTGACTTCCATTAATAATACAGTACCTTTTATTTTTCTGTCTCCAGTCATTGAGCACATGTTTAAAGTGTTCATGTTGGCCAGATTAGAATATTGCCCCATTTTATAATGACACAGCAATCCGAAATCTGTAATGTTAAATTATTATATGTGATATTGCTCATTACAAGTGATCAGAGAAGATCCGGGGAGGGAGGGGGGATGAATCAGTAGAAGATCCAAGGACATAGCAAAACAACATGGCTACCAAGGGATAGTCTGCAGCTAAAGATGACAAAAAGCAAATCAGTTTTATTAGAAGCTTGGGATGAAGAAATTAACCAGAACTGTTTGTTCATATAGTAACCCACAATATGCATTATATAATATTTAACATGCTTTTTTAATGGGATATCATGGCAGAGATGACCACCTATGTGTTAAGGGGCCTTTTTACTAAAATGTAATATTTTTGCAAGTATTGCATCTTAACTGCAAAAGTTATGATGTGGTAGGTGTGGTTAATGCAGGAGTCATATCCAGCAGTTACTTTCATTTAGCATACAGGTCAGACACTAACCACAAAAGGTAGCATACTTTGGCAGATAGTGCAGGGTCTGCTAAAGCATGTAACATGGTGCTGACCCTATGCAAAATATACAACTGTTCAGTGGCAGTGCAACCCGACCCTCCTATCTCTCTTGATCAAGGCGCCCAATCCAATTTTCTGTGACCCCCAAGCACATTCTCTCCTTCATCCCAATTGCCTCCTCCAGGACTTACGCAGGAGTAGTCCTGCTAGTTGTATGGTCCAGAACAATAGCAATCCCCCTTACTCCCATCTTGGCACTGCTCTGGGTTCAAAATCGCATCTAACAGTAATCTTGACTTACTGCTGCTAGTGTTCAATCTGACATATAAGGGTAATCATGCCTTATATAGCATATCTGGCATCTAGCAGAAATACTATAAAACTACTTCTAGAAGTCGCCAGTACCATTTTGAAGCCAAGGTAGAGACAGAAGCAAAGGGGACTGCTCCCATCCCAGCCCACTAGACTACTAGGACAACCGCAAGTGAGTCCGCTTTTTTGTAGTTTTACAATCACACTCAAAGCTGTTTACATACAGGTACTTCAATTATTTTCCCTGTTTGTCCTGGTGAGGTCACAATTTATCTAATATACCTGGGGCAGTGGAGGATGAACCCCTAAGATGTCCAATAAAACAAATTCACGATGGAGCTTATTTTTTGAAGTATATGGATGTCTCAAAATACCCAAATGGATGTCCTTGTGCTTGAAACATCCAAATCCCAATTTTGCTAAGGCAGAAAAGGATGTTCAACATTGCAGTATGTCCAGAAAGCAAGGGGACATTTTGTGGGTGAGATTTGTGCGGAACTAGGGAGGGCCCAAAATCAGGATATCAATCAGCAATTACCGAAAGGGAAGAAATATCCAAGCCTAAAAAGAAGAATGTCTCAAATTAGACCTGTTTCAGTCACCTCCAGGGATGCTGATAGAGCAACTGACTAGAGAATGACAGGGGAACAAAGTCCTCATCCCTGCAAGCTCTGTCTGATCCCATCCACAGAAACATTGAATAGTTATGATTTTATATTTAAATCATTCTATTAAAGTTTAAAAAGAAACAATATTCTGTATAACTATCATTTTATAAATCATAAACAATACGGAACAAAGATCAACAAAACCCCTATCTCCTCTCCCCTTCACAAATATCCCCTCCACTATTGGGAAAACTGAACAAGCCAAATTACTACAGAAAGCTAACATAAACATTTTATTTATTTATTTATTTATTCAGTTTTCTATACTGTTCTCCCAGGGAGAGCTCAGAATGGTTTACATGAATTTATTCAGGTACTCAAGCATTTTTCCTTGTTTGTCCTGGCAGGCTCACAATCTATCTAATGTACCTGGGGCAATGGGGGGACTTGTCCATGGTTACAAGAAGCAATGTGGGTCTGAACCCACAACCTCAGGGTGTTGAGGCTGTAGCTTTAACCACTGTTCTACACTCTCCCCTCCATGCTAACAGAATACCTCGGTCAAACACACAGAACACAAATGTGAAATAAATAATAGCTGATGAAAAATTATAAACATATACTCGTAAATTAAACCAAAATCCCAAGAAGCTATATCTTACATGTAGTACACCACCAAAGAAACAGAAATATGTATTTCCTTCTCGTATATTGTGCAAAATATAAAGATCATACATGCAGGGATGATTTTTGTAGAGTGCAACTAGAGCATTTGCACCCCCTGGCCAGGGAGAGCTTTAAGTCTGCTAGATGAAGGCACAGCCTGGCAGTGGGCTTTGTGGACCCCTTCCAGGTTTCTGCTCTAGGCCCCAGCTACTATATGACTAACACCAGCTCTGGCAAGATACGCATTTCAAATCCAATATGTTGTAATCACAAAATAGAAAATAAAATTATTTTTTTTTTACCTTTTGTTATCTGATCATTTTAATTTTTAAATTACGTTGGTCTCAGGCTGTGGTTTATTTTTCCCTCTATCTTCTCTTAACTCACTCACCAGGGTCTCCTGCCCATGTGGCATTTCTTCTTTCTCATTGCTCACCATCCATCTTCCATCTTTGTGTATCTATTTTTCTCCATGTTCAGCATCTTCCTTCTCTTTGGCTCCTATAAATCTTCAACATATTTATAAACGACCTGGAAATTGGTACGACGAGCAAGGTGATTAAATTTGCAGACGATACGAAGTTATTCAGAGTAGTGAAAACTACAGAAGGATTGCGAAGACCTGCAACGTGACATAAACACGCTTGAGAAATGGGCCGCGACATGGCAAATGAGGTTTAACGTGGATAAGTGTAAGGTGATGTATGTCGGTAACAAAAATCTTATACACGAATACAGGATGTCCGGAGCAGTACTCAGAGAGACCCCCCAGGAAAGAGACTTGGGAGGACTGGTCGACAAGTCAATGAAGCTGTGCACGCAATGCTTGGAGGCGGCGAAAAAGGCAAACAATGCTAGGAATGATTAAGAAGGGGATCACAAACATATCGGAGAAGGTTATCATGCCGCTGAACCGGGCCATGGTACACCCCCACCTGGAATTCTGCATCCAGCACTGGTCGCCGTACATCAAGAAGGACACAGTACTACTCGAAAGGGTCCAGAGAACAGTAACTAAAATGGTTAAGGGGCTGGAGGAGTTGCCGTACAGTGAGAGATTAGAGAAATTTGGCCTCTTCTCTCTTGAAAAGAGGAGACTGAGAGGTGACATGATTGAAATATTCACGATAATGAAGGGAATAGACTTAGTAGATAAAGACAGGTTGTTCACCCTCTCCAAGGTAGAGAGAACGAGAGGGCACTCTCTAAAGTTAAAAGGGGATAGATTCCGTACAAATGTAAGGAAGTTCTTCTTCACCCAGAGAGTGGTAGAAAATTGGAAAGCTCTTCTGGAGGTTGTTATAGGGGAAAACACCCTCCAGGGATTCAAGACATAGTTAGACAAGTTCCTGCTGAACCAGAACATACGCAGGTAAGGCTAGTCTCAGCTAGGGCACTGGTCTTTGACCTAAGGGCTACCACGGGAGCGGACCTCTGGGCACGATGGACCACTGGTCTGATCCAGCAGTGGCAATTCTTATGTTCTTATTTCCAGTATTTCCCCTGTGTCCATCTCCCCGCCTTCATCATTATCACCATTCTATGTCTCTATTCCCTCTTACTGTTTCCAACTTCATTCCTCTGTGTCCTTATGCCCCTCTACAAAACAAGCATTTCCATTCTGCATTCCCCTTTCTGTCCCTGTCCATATGCTTCCATCCATTCCCACCATCTCCCCTCATTTTGTATACATCCCTGTGTTCAGCTTCTCCCCTCTCTTTGTCCCTTACACCAATGTGTCTCTTTTCCTCTCTTTTTCCTAACTCCCTTCACTGTGTTCAGTATTCCTTTTCCTTCATCCCCTTGGTTTGGTATGTCTCTTTCCCTTCCCTGCAGGTCCAGCACCTTACCCCCTTCCCTTAGCACCTCACAAGGATCCAGCACCTCTCTCCCTTCCCTCCAGCCCTCCATGGATCCAGCACCTCTCTCCCTTCCCTCTAGCTCCAGCTCTCCTCCCCCCCCCCCCACACAAGGATCTGGCACCTCTTTCTCTCCCTTCAGCTTCAGCCCTCCCTTCACATGAGTCCAATACCTCTATTACCTCCAGCTCCAGCCCTCACCCCCTCAGGTCCATCATCCTCTCTGTCTCATTCCTCCAGTTCTGGCACCTCTCTCCCTTCCCCACAGATCAGGTTCAGTACCTCTCTCTCTTTACCATTCAGCTCCAGCTCTGGAGGCAGCCATCCAGCAAGCCTCCAGCAGCCGCTTCCCCCCCTGGGATCCAACAGCCCCAGAAACACCCCCAAGGTCTAGTAGCAGCAGCAAACTCCCACCCCCCTCGTGGTAAAAATAAAATGATTACCGCACTGTGGGTTGGGGCATCTCTATGCCTTCCTCACCTCCTGTCTATTAATTGTCAGTACCTTAACCTCAGCCACGTACAAAAATCTTCACAGGCCTGTTCTCGGGCCTTTTCTTCTACCAAACCCCATCTACTGTTACAATGTCCTGTTTTGCAAGGCATATGATAGGAATACCTGAAGTATTTTCTGTTGGAAAATACATTTGAGGGGAGATGACCGTTTTGGACGTTATGAGCTGGATGTCTTTATTCTGACTTGTTCAATATTAATGACTCAAAGTTGACTGATCAAACTTAACATCTACAATTATATCAATGTCAGTCACAATCTTTTAATATTATTTGATGGATCCTCAGATGGCTGCCATGGACTCTCAATTTTTTAGTCCAATCCTGCTGCCCAGTTCTTCTTAGGTCCATATTTTTTTTTCATAACAATGCTTTTCTTTATATTTCTTTGATTCTTAATATTTCATCCCCATAAATATGAACTTAATCAACTTATCTTATCTTCCTTTTACAATATTATTCTAAGTCATCTCTCCTGATATGACCATGTTTCAAAATTCTTCCTCAGGGTCAAGGCTTCTCACATTATTGTTCTCTGAAAAATAAGTTTTAAATCCTCCATGTATCCTATTTCTCCATTTGATTACCATATCATTAAAAACTACCAGGAAGATAGCCACCCTTTCTTTAAACAGTCATCCTATCAGCAAAACTTCTCTTAACTATATATTCATTAAATTACTGTTTATGTCTCTGTATTGGTTGTTTACTGTATTGCAATCTCTAATGCTAAAATATTGAAAACTTCAGCTTCCAATTATATATTTAGATACTCCGAGGCAAAAATGTCTTACGTCATATTTACCAATTTTCTTTATAGAATCCTCTTTGCATTTCAGTTTTGCTGGCGCGGCATTACTTATTCTGTTTCTATCTACGTCTGATGTCATTTTATCAGCTGACTACATGACGTGGCACTAAGGGATTGGATATGACTTCAAACTAAAGTCCACCAGTCAATTTCTTAATTTAAACCCTTTGGGGTCAAGTGTATTTAGGTGAAATATCTAGCGTTGTTCCTTGATATTCAAATTTTGTTTGATGTTACCACTCTCCCACTCTAAACATAAAAATCAGCTTCTAGACCGCATAACCTTACAGACCTATGTGGTTTACAAAAAATTACATCAACTTATAACCGAGCGATCATCATGGAATTTAATTACCCAAAAAATCTAGAGAATAGTAAGTTTTCAAATGTTTTCTAAATTCTAGATATGAGAAAGACATAAGAGATAGTTGTTTGAATTCTTTGCCCCGACTGGCAGTCTGATAGGAAAGCATGTGCTCATGAAATCTTTTGAACTTATGACCCTTCACCGACGGAAAAACAAAAAAAGCATGAGCTTTACGTGAATGTTTTTGAGTAGCAAAGGAAAATGAATGAAATAAGCTGGAGATTGATTCTACTTGAAATGAGTCTATTATTTGCCATCTCTGATATCATTTAGGGCTCCTTTTACAAAGGCGCGCTAGTGGTTTTAGCGTGCACTAGCTGCTACCACCTCCTTTTAAGTAGGCGGTAATTTTTCGGCTAGTGCATGCTAATCTTGTGCATGCACTAAAAACGCTAGCGCACCTTAGTAAAAGGAGCCCTTAAAGTGTGTACTTGTTGTTTCCAATGGTTATCAATCGTGGCAGTGGCAGTATCTGTGTGTACTCTCGATTTATGTTCTGTGAGGTGTGTTTTAATAAAACAAATAGTGCACCCTCCATATACTTTATTACAGTGTTTCTCAACTTCTTCAAGCCAAGTAGCCCCTAAGTCTAACAAATATCAACCGAGTATTCTCGCCCAAGCTCCGGCCTAGACCAGCCCAAGCTCTGCCCCAGACCCCACCCCCATAATAATAATAGTACTAATTGTAATGCAATTTCTTCCATTCATTTTTCATATACACACAATATAATCTTATCTACTATAATAAAATGCTAAGCACGCAAGCTCACTCCTACCAGCGTGTTCCCTGGTCTGTAGGTCCATGGTAGGCAGTGTGCGCATGTGCGCTTAGCTTTCCAGTGGCTGCCAGACAAATTGGAAAGCGCTGGCTTTCCTGCTCGCACAGACCTCCAGGAAAAACTGCACTACTGTTTATTTTTAAGTGAAAGGCTTCCGACGCAGGCGGCGATCGTGAGAGGAGCCGCCGCGGCACCTTTACACTTTAAAATAACCTTCGCTGGACAGAGCCCTGGAGCTGGCAGGAGGGGGAAGAGGCGCATGTGGCCTACACCATTATTTGGGCGCCCTGGATGGCCATCTCGGTGGTGGCTTTTTTTTGTTTCCGCCTCGACTCCTTCCCGGCGAATGGAGAGCTGTTCCACGGCACAGATGGAGGAGCGAGCGAGGCTGGAGAGGGAGGGGGAGCGGCAAATCCACCCCTTCTACCATCCGGACTCGAAGGACGCCTCTGAAGGGGGAGGGGAAGTGGATGGTCGGGGCCCGGGCTGCTCGGTCCATGCGGCTGCCGTCAGGCATGAGAAGGGAAAGGAGCTGCCAGCGGGTACCCATCGCCTCCGGACCCGAGGAAACCGGACGAGACTTTCCCATAACGTAATTTCTTTTATATACTGTATATCTATGTGGGTTTTGAGTGGGGGTTTTCATAAAGACATACAGAAAAAAAGACAGGGGGCCAGGAAGATAGAAGGGGGCAAGGGAGAGAGACAGACTGAAAAAAAGACAAACAGACAGGGGGCCAGAGAGACATACAGAAAAAAAACACATAGCCAGCAGCCAAGGAGAGAGAGGCAAAAAAAACAAAAACAAACAAAAAACAAACCATCCAGTGGCCAAGGAGAGAGAGAAAAAGAAAGAATGACAGATAGACAGGGGGCCAAGGAGATAGACAGAAAGAGAAAGACAGACAGCCAGCGTCCAAAGAGAGAGAGAGAGAGAGACAGAGTCCGAGAGAGAGAAAAAAAAACCTCAGATAGAAAGACAGCGTCCAAGGAGAGAGAGAGAGAGAAAGAAAAAAACAAAACAGACAACGGCCAAGGAGAGAGACAGACAGAAAGAAAGACATACAGAGAAACATCTATTCTAGCACCCGTTAATGTAACTAGTTAATATATAATGGTAACATCAAAATTAAAGAAAAACACAAAGCACACTGTATGCAGAGAAAATGTTAATTATCATTTATATTTGGGGGGGGGTTTCTAAGAGGTCAAGGCAGATGACTTTAAAATATGCAAAGTCACCTCAGTAATAACTGTAGGAGAATAGACAAATATAGTGCAAAACATAGCAGATATGAATTCTCAAAACTGACACATTTTGATCACTAAATTGAAAATGATATCATTTTTCCTACCTTTGTTATCTGGTGATTTCATAAGTCTCTGGTTGCACTTCCTTCTGACTGTGCATCCAATATTTCTTTTTTTTCTGCCTCCTGCACACTTTCTCTCCTCCAGGCTTCATTCTCTTCCCCAACCAACATCTCTCTCTGTTTCTCCATAAGGCCAACTTTTCTTCCTCCACACCAATTGGTAAAATTTCTCCCTCTCTCCCCCCAGATCATGTGCAGCATTTTTCACCACTGCCCACCAGCCCCATGCCCTTTTCTCCTTCTATCACCCCTCTCTAGCACCTTGCCCCATCTCTCCCTCCATCACTATGTCCAGTATTCCTCCCCCTTGCATCCCCTTCAATCTGTCCCTCTGTTCCCTCTCCACCATCATATCCAACATTTCTCCCTCTCATCCTTCTATTCCCCATGCATCTCTTTCTCACTCCTCTCTCTATGCCCAATTTTCCTTTCTTCCTTTCCCCATGTGTACCATCTCTTTTCTTTTCACTCATGCGCTCATTCCCAATTCTCCCTTTCTATTCCCTCCCCCCAATGTCCCAAGTTAGTGCCCCCTCCCTCCCTCGTATCCTGAGTTCATGCGTACCCTCAACAAGTGGCTTACATACTCCTAAGGGTACACGTACCATGTATTGTGAACCTCTGCTTTATTGCATGGGTATTGTATTATATACAGTATACTACATAGATAGTGTCACAATTTGTGACCATTCTAACCCATACTTCTTCCTTCATCCTGGGATGTATCCATTTGTTTCCTGTCATAGATAAAGAGCACATGCCCACTTGTACCATGATCTTATTGTCCTCAGCTGTCTCATCTTAAAGAATAATTGTTTCACTAGAAAGGTTGAAGGTTAAGTTCAAGTCTAGGATAACTCCTAGTACATTGGAGGAATCTTCTATCTTTAGATGCTCACCTGTGGACAGCTCTATTTCTGTGCTAGGTAGTGAGCTACAGTCTCTGAACCATAATACAGTGGTATCTTGATTTGCGAGCATAATTCGTTCCAGAAGCATGCTCACAATCCAAAGCACTCTTATATCAAAGCTTATTTCCCCATAGGAAATAATGGAAGCTCAGATGATTCGTCTCACAACCCCAAAACTAATGTACAGAATAAAATAACCCAAAAACTAATGTACCTGAAAAAGGAAAAAGACGCTGAGCCGCCAGAGGAGGAGGAAGAGGAAAACAACCGCAGCCTGGGTGGCTCCCCGGTACTGCTGCTCCTGTCTTAGCAGCCACCAGTGCTCTTAAATAGATGTTAAATAGTGCAGGTGATAGCTGGCCTTTCATTGTTGGGATCTCTTGTCGTCTTTCCAAACTTCATACATATGTTCTGTTTTTTAAGAATTGTGAAACCATTGTAGTACTATACCATGTACTACGAGTTAATTTAATTTCAGAAGTAGGAGAGAGCGGTTCACTGCATCAAACGCTGCAGAGATGTCAGATTGAAGAGAGAGGAGAGAAGGGGAGCAGGAAGCAGAGGAGACAGGCAGCGTTGGTGCCGAGTACCGAAGAAAGCAGAAGGAAGTAGGAGGACAGTAGGCTCGGGGTAGCGGCGAGAGTTCGCTCCGCCCCCCCCCCCCCCCCACGCGTCACAGGCAGCGCCGGACTCCCCCTTGAAAAGGGGAGGAGCCAGCGCGGCACACACGGTGCCGAAGAGAGAGGAGAGAAGGGGAGCAGGAAGCAGAGGAGACAGGCAGCGTTGGTGCCGAGCACCGAAGAAAGCAGAAGGAAGTAGGAGGACAGTAGGCTCGGGGTAGTGGCGAGAGTTCGCTCCGCCCTCCCCCACGCGTCACAGGCAGCGCCGGACTCCCCCTTGAAAAGGGGAGGAGCCAACGGCGCCCAGCCGTTCGGCGCGCGGCGAGAGCGCCTTTGCGAAGGGCCTTGCAAGGGACGAGCGCTACTCTCAAGAACACCAGAGGAGAACAGACCGGTAAGGAACCGACAAGCACAGAAGATAAGGAAGAGACAGACACAAAAGAAACCAACCCGCACATACAATCAAGGTGAGGTAGAGCAGAGACAGCACACACGAGAGAGACAACAAGGCAAGCAACACAAGGAAGCAGCAGGCAAGGGACACAAGCACACAAAGGCACAGGCACTGTAACACAAACAGACTCACTCAAATAGGAAGACTGCAGTCAGGAAGTCAGAAGGTAAGGGGGAGGTAGGATCAGTAGGAAAAAGAGCAGCAGTAGGTCACAACAAATCACTCAGACAACCCACGAGTGAAGCACGAAATGGAAGCCCAAGGAAGTCAGAAGATGAGCTTTCCTATCTTCTGTATCGACTGCAATATGTATGACTACCTCCCTTCGGGGATCCAGGCATACATTTGCGATCGATACATGGAGATGGATAGCTTGAAATGTCAGGTAAGACTATTGGAGGGAACAGTGATGGAACTCGAAGACAGAATCCGAGCACAGGAGAAGATTCTAGTGGAGTACAGCCCAAACGACGAGGTCAAGGATCTAGAAATGTTCATAGAGGAAGCCCATCAGCACCACGTAGAGATCCCAGGGCTGGAAAACTGTACTCAGGAAACCCAAGTGAGGAAAGAAGACACCCATGCAAACACAGAAGAAAACGAAGACGAGGTAGGAGACAACCGCACACCAGGAGGAATAGTGAGAGCACAGGAAGATGTCCCCCCACCCAAAGAACAGGAAACAATTTCAAGAGTATCATTGGAGGAAGATGACTGGCCCTACTCCAAGGACGTGGACCTACGCTCCCCAAGGAACTCCCGAATAAAGAAGATGGGGATCATCGTAGGCGACTCCATTATACGACACGTGGACAGCCACACCGCAGGAGGAAGAGAGGACAGAGTCGTCACCTGTCTGCCTGGAGCAAGAGTAAAGGATGTGACCAACAGGATCTCCAGGATCATAGATGGCGCACGGGGAGTGGACACCGCTGTGCTTATCCACGTAGGAACAAATGATGTGAGCGGGCGGAAGTATGACAGGGAAGAGATGAAGGGCCAGCTCCGCTCACTCGGAAGACAACTGAAGATCAGGGAGGTGAAGGCGGCCTTCTCTGAAATCCTCCCTGTACCAAGAGCAGATGGAAAGAGACAAGGGGAATTGCAAGTGATCAACGCCTGGATGAGACGATGGTGCGAAGACGAAGGCTTCGACTTCGTGCGCAACTGGACGGCGTTCTGGGGAAAAAGCAAGTACTACAGAAGGGATGGACTACACCTCAACAAGGAAGGAGCAAGAGTTTTGGCAGGCAACATGAAGAAAGCAATAGAGAAGGCTTTAAACTGAAGGACAGGGGAAAGCCGACAGTCGACCACCGGTCGATGGCACGGACAACAGGATGCCCCGACGTAGGAACAAAGGACTACTACTCATACACAAGAGAGGTCGACCTCACAACCAACAAAGGAGAACAAGCAGGAAGGGACAACTCAGACACAGGAGGGGATGACCACACAGCAAACATAGGAGATAACACAGGAGCAGTAAAGGATACCGTAAATGAAACTGTAAGGACAGCCAAGAGTAGAAGGTCCAAAAAGGTAACACGAAGGGAACTTAGATGTATGTATACAAATGCTAGAAGTCTAGGAAACAAAATGGGAGAACTATAGACGATAGCAAGACATGAGAACATGGATATCATTGGCATAACAGAAACATGGTGGAATGAAGAAAACAAATGGGACACAGTACTACAGGGATACAAACTATATAGAAGGGATCGAGAAGGGCAGAAAGGTGGAGGTATTGCCCTATATGTTAAGGAAGGAATAGATTCTGTTGGAATGATTACAACAGACAGGAAAGAGAAACTGGAGTCCCTCTGGATCAAAATTCCTGGTCACAATGGCGCAGATACAAAAATTGGCCTTTACTATCGTCCCCCAGGACAGGCGGAGGTCACTGATTCAGAAATGATGGAGGAAATCAAACAAGTATGCAAGACAGGCAATGTAGTTATATTGGGAGACTTCAATTTCCCAGGAATAGACTGGAAACTAGGAGCCTCCAACTGCGGCAAGGAGGCCAAGTTCCTGGAGGTGCTAGGGGATTGCTTCCTGGAGCAAATGGTAAAAGAGCCGACAAGAGGCGACGCCACCTTGGACTTGGTCCTAAATGGTCTCACCGGACCGATAACAGAAGTAGAAGTCATGGTTCCACTGGGAACGAGTGATCACAATGTAATCAACTTTAAACTTGACATCGGGAAAGGGAAACATGCCAAAACCTTAACCACCACCTTAAACTTTAAAAAGGGTAAATATGATTGCATGAGAGCCATGGTAACAAAACGACTCGAGAAGATGGTGGACAAACTTGAAACAGTAGATCAGGCAAGGTGCCTATTGAAAAATACTATTGCAGAAGCACAAGATCTCTACATTCCAAGGATTTCCAAAGATCGGAGAACTAAAGGCAAAGGAGAACCGGCATGGCTTACCATACAGGTGAAGGAAGCCATAAAAGAAAAGGACTCTTTCAAAAAATGGAAATGCACGAAGACAACCGAAGCCTGGAACAAACATAAAGATGAACAGAAGAAATGTCACAAGGCGGTGAGGGATGCAAAACAGGACTATGAGGAAAAAATAGCCCAGGAGGCCAAAAACTTCAAGCCCTTCTTTAGATACGTGAAAGGGAAAAAACCTGCAAAAGAGGCAGTGGGACCCCTGGACGACAAGGGAAGAAAAGGGTACATCAAGGAAGATAAACAAATTGCAGACAAACTAAATTCCTTCTTTGCGTCCGTCTTTACGAAGGAGGACACCTCAACTATACCTGAAGCGGAGAAACTGTTTACAGGAGAAATAGAGGACAGCCTCATCACAGTTGAAGTGAACTTAGATCAGATATACTACCAAATCGACAAACTTAAAAGTGACAAATCCTCTGGACCGGATGAAATTCACCCAAGAGTCTTGAAGGAATTGAAGGTTGAAATTGGAGAGTTATTGCAAAAACTTGCAAACCTGTCAATCAGAACTGGTCAGATACCAGACGACTGGAGGAAAGCGAACGTCACGCCAATTTTCAAAAAAGGATCAAGAGGAGAACCGGGCAACTATAGACCTGTGAGTCTTACGTCTGTCCCCGTCAAGATGATTGAATCACTGATCAAGGATAGCATAGTTCAGCACTTGGACACACACGACTTGATGAAACCCAGTCAACATGGATTCAGGAAAGGGAAATCGTGTTTGACGAATTTACTCCAATTCTTTGAGACCGTGAACAAGCAAATTGATAGTGGAAAGCCGGTGGACATAATATACTTGGACTTCCAGAAAGCATTTGACAAAGTTCCACACGAAAGACTTCTCAGGAAACTACAAAGCAATGGCATAGAGGGAGATATACAAAGATGGATAGGCAAATGGCTGGATAACAGGAAGCAGAGAGTGGGCATAAATGGGAAGTTCTCCGACTGGGAGAAAGTGACTAGTGGTGTACCCCAGGGCTCGGTACTTGGGCCGATCCTTTTTAATATTTATATCAATGACCTGGAAAACGGAACATCCAGTGAGATCATCAAGTTTGCAGACGACACAAAACTCTGCCGGGCAATCAGATCGCAGGAGGACAGTGAGGAACTCCAGAGCGATTTGTGTCGGTTAGAAAAATGGGCGGAGAAATGGCAGATGAAGTTCAACGTGGAGAAATGCAAGGTAATGCATTTAGGCAGTAAAAATAAGGAATACGAGTACAGAATGTCAGGTGCAACTCTGGGAAAAAGTGAACAAGAAAGGGATCTGGGTGTACTGATAGATAGGACCCTGAAGCCGTCGGCACAATGCGCGGCAGCGGCAAATAAGGCAAATAGAATGTTGGGCATGATAAAGAAAGGAATCTCGAGTAGATCGGAGAAAGTTATAATGCCGCTTTATAGGGCAATGGTCAGACCCCACTTGGAATACTGTGTCCAACATTGGTCTCCCTACCTAAAGAAGGATATAAAACTGCTGGAGAGGGTGCAGAGACGAGCAACTAAACTAGTGAAGGGTATGGAGAAACTGGAATATGAGGATCGACTTAAAACACTGGGATTGTTCTCCCTTGAGAAAAGGAGACTGCGTGGGGATATGATCGAGACCTTCAAAATACTGAAAGGAATCGACAAAATAGAGCAGAGAAGATTATTTACATTGTCCAATTTGACACGGACAAGAGGACATGAAATGAAGCTAAGGGGGGGCAAGTTCAGGACTAATATCAGGAAGTTCTGCTTCACACAGAGAGTGGTTGACATCTGGAATACTCTCCCAGGGGAGATTATTGCAGAATCGACAGTCCTAGGCTTCAAAAGCAAACTAGATGCATATCTCCTTGAGAGAGGCATATAAAGATATGGTTGGCTATAAAATAAGCCAGGTGTATACCTAGCAGGGCCTCCGCGTGTGCGGATCGCCGGACTTGATGGACCGAAGGTCTGATCCGGAGATGGCGCTTCTTATGTTCTTATGTAGCAGTATAGATTGTTTGCCTTCGCTGAGTTGATATCTTATACACTTTCATGGTTTTTAGCTTGCTGGCTCCTCCCCCCCCCCCCCCCTCCCCATTATGTCAGCTTGCATAGAGAAATCTCTGATTCCAAGCATTTACAGAGAAAATCACTGATTCCTGGCACTTTCTTCACCGTGTTTTTCCTCTCCTTCAGGAACAGGCCAAGTCTCCCCACCATGCTATTCACGGTTTCACCATATTCATGATAGTTTTTAATAGAAAACTGCGAATAGCAGATGAAAAAGTTATTCGCGTTTTTCTCTATTCGCGGGTCTGTTAATCCCATATCATAGCAAATACGGAGGGAGAAGTATAGATGTTATTTCAAGTAACAGGGTTTGATGCTGTGCCTTGGTCTGAAGCCATATTGCGATTTGTGGAATCCATCTGTTTGGTCTATGAATTTAGCTAGTTGCATACATACACAGAATTATGGTAGTTTGGCAGGCCATGGAATCCCCGCTACTGGCCTGAAATTTTCTACTTTGGTCTGGTCAAGGTTTGCAGTTTTAGGTATAGGTGTCAACACTATAGCTGATATTGTTTGGGGATAGAATCCATTTTTTAAGAATTTGTTTACTAGGTTTGTCAGCCATTGCAGAAAGTTAGGGAGGAGGGGGGGGTCATGAGTTTACAAGCTAGCTGGACATATGTCTAAGTAACAGTGCTTTTTGTATACTCTCTTCACCCAGTTTGAGATCACTTGTGTGTTGACTGAGATGAATTTTGACCAGTATCTGTCAGCTGAGATCCCTTCGTTCTCTTTGTATTTGGTCGGGTGAAGATCTATGTTATCTTCTGGGTCCTGTGTGAATGATGTCCTCAAGATTCAGATTTTTTCTTGAAAGTGATGTGCTAAGTTGCTGGTCCTTCTGTTATATCTTTTGTGGAGATAAGTGAGTTGTAGATTCTAAAAAGACATTTGGAGGAATTTTTAGATTGGGTAATCAGGTTATCATAGTATGACACTTTTGCTTCAGTTACTGCTAATTTGTATTGTTTGATTTTGTGCGCCAGTTAATGTAGGGTTGTAGTCTTCGTTCTTTTCTCCAGATTCTTCTTACTTCTTTCCTCATGGCTTTTAACTGTTCTGTGAACTTTGGGTTATTTTGCTTTTTCCGTTTTCTTGTTTTTATTGGTGCAATCCTATCTAGAACTATATTTTCTAGATTTTGCCATGCTGTACTGCCTTCATCTATGTCTTCATTCATTGGCTCTAGTTTTCCATTAATTTCCTTCCAGAATTCTTCAGTGAGTATTTTACCATGTTTTGTAATGTGTTTTGTTTCTTTTGTCTTTTATATTATTGTTTTGGGTACTTTTAGGAAGAAGTTTAGGAGATGATGATCTGACCAGATAACTGACTCCATACTACTGTTCTAATACTTCCCACATTCTCCCCACCATTAAAATATGTTATAAAAATTATAATTATTCTCCACCAATAAAATATATCACTCTCTTAGAGAGGAATATATTTTATAATGAAATTTTTTTTTGGGGGGGGAGTTAGCTCGCTTGATATAATACTCAGTTCTGTAATTAAATATATATTTAAGGACCAAGATCCAGAACATTTATAAGCAAACTGAAAATATTTAATCAAACAGGTAGGCAATTGTTACAAATGGGACCTTTTGAGGAAAGACAATAAGATTGCACAAGACAAATTTTGCTAAAACAGAAAGAATAATTTATCTAATCTAATCTTCAATTTATATACCGGGTCATCTCCCAGCAGAGCTCAACTTGGTTCACATTTAATTAAGACTAGAGTACATAAGAGAGCATAAAAGAAAAAAGCTGGATTATCATCAATTCTTTGATACTACAGTTAAGTCATTTAAATGGAAAAGAAAAGTTACTCACAATGTGAATAGTCCTTAAAATGGAGCTGAGGCCGCATGGTGATCCAGGGAGGAGAAGAATTGTAGCTTGATCCAGGCTGGTTCCAGAGGGAGAGTGAGCATCTTTCCCTCCTGAGAACGGATTTTGCTTCATTTTTATAAGGCTGAGACGTGTTCTAAAAATAGAATCCTAGGTCTTTATACCCATGATACATAGCAGTCCAGCCTTCTTCTCTGTTCCTAGGTGGATGATGATTGAATTACAATGGCTTGAAAGGATATTCCAATACAGAGTATTGTCACTTGTCCTTGCTGAATGTGGTGTGAATCTATGTAAAATGGTAGTTTAAAATGGAGTGATGAGCTTCTATTGTTCTTGCTGATTGGAGTAGCCTAGAGATGAATTTCGTGTGAAGGGCTCTTGTTTGATCTTGCAGTCCAGAGATGTCTTTGGTGTGGAGGCTTCTATTGATCTTGCAGACCAGAGATGAATTAAAAGTTCTGTTTAGTTCTGGTATCTGATTAGGTGTACTTAACACTTTCTGAAGGTGATGGCTCAGTCCTTGCCTTTGTAATAGGTGCATTTAACACAAAAATTAGCTTCTATTGTTCAGACTGGGGTAGTTCTGAGATGAATTTGGTCTTCTGGCCTGCATCCTGTTATCCACCCAGGCCAGGTACTTAACACTTTCTGAAGGTAGATGGCTGTACTGGCTCAAAGACCACATCAGAAATTCACTTTTAAATCCATCAAATTAATATACTTATAAGACCATCTTAACTCCAAGCAGAATTGTAAAACCATATCATTTTTACTTTAAGTCCCTCAGAATAAATGATCTGTTGGGTCAGGCAATAATTCATATTCAAAATTCATAACCTTAGTAGCATTAACTATATCAGGCTACATATTTTAAGCTCATATCAGAATTATAAAATCATGTCATGCTACACTACGTGTTCTACTAACTTGCGATCTGGTCTATTTGCTGCATGTGAGATGAAATCTAGACAGTGTCTACCTTTGTGAGTAGGGGACCTGTGGGTAAGTAGTGAGTTCTAATTGTTTCATTAAGCTTTGAAAGTTTTGTACTTTTGAATCATCTTGTACTTCTGGGTGTAGATTTAGGTTTCCTATGACTACTGGATTGGGGTTATTAATGGTGTAGTGAGAGATCAGGTTAGTGATTTTATCTTCTACTGCATTCCAGTTACCTGGTGGTCTATATATTAAAAGCAGTTTTATATCTTTCCCACTTTCCTGGCTTTTCAGGTTGCAGACCATGAATTCCAATCCTTGGTCATTATAGCTGTCTTGTTTTTGTAAAGTAAGGAATGATCTGTACATTAGGAGGAGGCCTCCACCTCTTCTGTTTTTAATTGATGAATGGGTTACTTTGTACTCGGGCGGGCAAAAATCAGCTAGTACTGGGGAGTCTTCGTCCTATATTCACATCTCTTCTTTTTTTTTTTTTAAATATCATATTTATTGAGACAAGGAACACTCGGACAACAGTTGCCGTCCACATCGCAACAATACAGGTGCACAGATATACAAACCAAACAGCGTGCAACAGTATACAGAATACATTGCCGGAACAATACAGAAAGCAATATTATGCACAATAATAGAAGTGACAGCGCACAACCTCGATGGGCGCAAAAAAGTAACATGAAAGGGAAGCAGCACGCAGCCCAGCATCCCCCATCTACATTTTCTATTAGAGAATCAACCAGAATCCCCAAACGATTCAATCCACACCACAATCACTCCAACACAGTCAAACCATTCGAACCTCAGGCAAACCGCACGCAACTCAATCACACAGGCATACTCATACACTCAATAAGAAGAAGAGGGGTAAAGTGGAATAAAGGCAGTAAACCACAACAGTCTATGCACAATCCTCCCTGAGCGGTTAGTTAGCTAGATCTAAAGTCCTTTGCCAAAGTGAGCAATAAATTTTCCATTGTGGCTGGGGTCGAGAGGTGTAGGTGTCCAACTCAAAACGCGCCTGCTGTCGCATCCAAGATGTCCACAGAGTGTAGGACGGTACCTCTTCTACAGTCCAATATTTCAAAATGAGTTGTTTACCCACAAGTATCGCATGAAGGAGAAACTTCTGGGAGGGAAGATCCATGCCCTGATGACTGAGTTCAGTAACATCTCCCAATAACAGTGCAGAGGGATTCCAGGGTACTGAACACTGTAGGAGAGCAGCCAAACAGGTCTTCACAGACTCCCAGAAGAGCAGCTTAGTGCAGTTAAAGAACGTGTGAATATAGTTACCCCTATGAGATTTACATTTAATACAGAGATCATCAGGCCACAGACCCATAGTATAGCCCCGGGCTCGAGTGATATATGATCGATGTAAAATTTTGAATTGCGTCTCTTGTAGAACCGCAGCCTTCACATTGAGGTAGAGCGCCCGGAAGAGGAGCTCGAGATCATGGATGGATACAGACATCCCAAGCTCTCCAGACCACTTGACCCCCAGAATGCGAAGGCATCCCTCTCCAAGACTGTCCCTCCCCATTCTATACCAGGTAGAAATTTTGTTGGACGCAGCAGGCATGGAGAGGAAAACCAGATCCAAAGGGCCATAGCTCCAGCGGTTCCCATGGACTCGCACCAAAGAGTGATAGTAGTGATGAATTTGTAGAAAAGTGTAGAGGTGCGCTGGGGGCAGGTGCCACGACGTCCTCATCTGAGCAAAGGAAGGGAATTCCCCTCCCCCCAAAGCTAACATGTCACCCAAAGTCGTGTCACGTTCAGTACGATCTCTTAACCCCGCCATGCCCCCCACTCCAGAAGCAAAGTTAGGGTTGTGAAGGAGAGAAAGAAACGGGGATACAGTATGTAAACGGTCCTGTAAAACACGCCACCATCGCCAAGCCCGACGGAAAGGAAGAAGAAAAGGCAGAACAGAAGGACGTGGCCCCACGCTCCCTCCGCCCGCCCCATGCAGAAAGGAAGAAAAAGACCAGGGCGAGCAACAGTCCTCAAGCAGTGCCGCAGGAGAGTACCGGCGTGAGGATACCAGTTGTTCGTGAATCCAGCGGAGAAGCGCCGCCACATTATAGACCCGCAGATCGGGCAACCCCAAGCCCCCTTTGTCGCAACTTTGGGACAATTTAAGTGCATTAATTCGGGCCCTCTTCCCCCGCCATACGAAAGAGCAAATGATGGTCTGGTAGGAGCGCTCATCCGAACACGAAATCCACACCGGTATGGTTTGCAATGGGTAGAGTAATTTCGGAAATAACACCATTTTGACCAATTCCACATGTCCCAGTAGCGAGAGAGGTAGCGCGAGCCATTTATTACAGAGGGTTTTTATACGTCCGATGGCTGCCGTAATATTGGCCTCATACATTTTGCGTGGGTCTCTATAAAGCATGATACCTAGATACTTCAACTTTCCCGGGGCAATACCCATGCCCAAGTCCCTACACCAAGACTCCGTCGTCGCGCCTCCCAACAATAGAGCCTCCATCTTATCAAAATTAATTTTTAATCCGGAGAAAACGCCATAAGCGCGGATGAGGGACATCAAGGCGGGCATAGACCGATCTGCATGATTAACATAAAGAAGCATATCGTCAGCGAACATGCTTATGCGAAATTCATTACTGCCCACTCGGAGGCCCTCTAGCTGTACGTCTTGACGAATGCGCACAGCCAGGGGTTCGAGAGAGAGAAGGAAGAGGAAAGGCGACAGGGGACAACCCTGTCGCGTGCCCCGACCCAAGGGGAAGGGGTCAGAAACTCCACCATTCACTAAGAGTTGAGATCGAGGATGATGGTACAGATTATGCACCCAGGCTATGAAGTCACCCTGGATCCCGAAACATTCAAGTGTCCGAAATAGGTGGGATCAGGAGACCATATCAAACGCCTTTTCGACGTCTAGGCTGGTGATGAGCGCACGATCGTGAATTTCATGAGGAGACTGTAGCACAGATAAGACCCTCAAAAGGTTCATAGACGCATGCCTGCCCGGCACAAAACCCACCTGGTCTTCGTGAATGAGAGACGGCAAAAATTTGTTAAGTCGCGCCGCTAGAATACTAGCCAAAAGTTTTACATCTTGGTTGAGAAGGGAGATAGGGCAGTAAGACCCGAGAGCGTCAAGCGGACGCCCAGGTTTGGGTAGAATGATGACATGGGCCCTATTATGGGAATCGCCCGGGGGAGTAGAGTGACGGAGCCCCATAAAGTATTGTTGTAGCAGGAGTAAAGCGGATGTGTCCAATAGCTTGTAGAACTCCGGGCCAAGGCCATCGGGGCCCGGCGTCTTCGCGAGTTTAAGTTTTTTGATGGCTGCCTGCAGTTCCTCTCCCGCAATAGGGCCATTAAGCTCAAGACATTGCGCGTCAGACAGAGTAGGAAGGCAAAGTCCCTGAAAAAACTTTTCGCTAGCCTCCGCATCATAAGGTTGTGCTGCATAAAGGTCGGAATAGAACTGCACAAATTGCTGCGTAATGGCCTGATGGGTGACATGCGTTACTCCCTGTTTGTCCTTAATGGATGTGATGGTATGTCGAGCCCTGTGCGGGCGCACCAGATTAGCCAGCAACCTCCCCGTTTTGTCACCCCATCGGTGAAGTTTGTATTTATAACAATATATATTACGCCTAGCTCTTTGCTCTAAAAGAATATTAATTTGTGCCCTAAGATCGCTCATAGTCTGTCTAGAAGCTGCGTCGAGACGGGAAATGTGAAGGTACCTGTAAGCAGCAAGATCCCGCGACAAAGCCAGAAGTTCCCCATCTCGACGCTTGTTCAGGGACGCCGAGTAAGCCAGGATATGCCCCCGCATGACCGCTTTAGCAGCCTCCCAGAACACGACCAGGCCCACATCCTCCTCTGAATTAGTCTGAAGAAACTCATCCCATCTTTTCTGGAAAAATTCTCGAAACGCCGCATCCTTGAACAGGAAAGGGGACATTCGCCACACACGACCCGCTGTCTGGGAACCAAATTGTAAGGCAAGGCCCAGAAGAGCATGGTCAGAGACCAGAGGCATAGAAATGTGAGCATCCGTCAAGTACGGAAAGAAGGAAGCAGAGATGAGTAGATAATCAATGCGAGAATAAGTTGAGTGAGGGTGAGAGTAGAAAGAAAAATCCAGATCATCAGGATGCATGATGCGCCAGGAGTCCAGTAACCCCAATTCTTTCAAAAGAAAATTTACTTCTTTGCGGAGGTGGCCCTTTGGTACCGGCTTAGCTGGCCTATGATCCCACTGAGGGTTAGCTACAAAATTGAGATCACCTCCCAGTATGATCGGTTGAGGCAATAGGGGCGCCAAGTGACCCACCAAGGACGTAAAAAAAGCATGGGTGTAGACGTTAGGGGCATAGACATTACACAATACTAAAGGTTTACCCCCAAAGTTCCCCCACCAGGATAAGGTACCTCCCATTGGGGTCAGCAATTTGACTATGAATGTGGAAGGGAATATTCTTGTGAATAAGGATAGCCACCCCACATTTCCTAGATGTAAACGAAGCAGAGCACACCTGACCCACCCACCCCTTACGCAATTTATCATGTTCCAAAGAAGTCAGGTGCGTCTCCTGTAGAAATGCTATGTCCGTGTGTTCGCGTTTAAGATACGCTAGGATTTTCGTGCGTTTGATTGGGGAGTGTATCCCAGCCACATTTAAGGATTTAACAAGCAATTGCACCATTTACAATACCATGGCAGACAGTAGAAACATAAATGAAAACCAGAACAAGAGAGGTAGAGGCCGTCCCAGCCAATGCCTCCACTCTCTCAAAATATACAGTGATACATTGCCCAAATACAGCATAGAATCCCCCAAGGGAAAAACCCATACATACAGCCACACACACCACAGATATACATCCCCAGCTATACTTCCATACATACCCCCATACACTCTCCCCCATCCCACCCTCCCAAATCCCATCCGTTCCCTATACCCAGCACAGATAACCATGCTAGCCCAAAGAACAAGGAATAAACAATCGAACAACTCCGGGCCAAGCCCCCACAAGACAATGCAAAACAAAAACAGATGAAAGTGCACTTAAAACAAGTCCCATGCTGCGGTGTAGTGCCGGGTCAGTGGAAAAGACAGCGGTACCTCGTTGGTATCTCAGCGGTCCAAGCAGTAGGCAGATCACCCCATGTCCAAAGAACAAAAATTCTAATTGAAGGGGTGTAAGGGTGTAAGGGTGTATTCAGCTATGCAGACGACTTCACAATCATAATCCCGTTCACTGCATCTCCCTCCGAAATCACCCCCACAGCAACTGAAGCGCTAAACACGATGGAACAATGGACCACAGATTTCAAACTAAAACTCAATTCAGATAAAACTAAATTCTTCATAGCCTCGCCTCACGTTCATAATACGACAATATCATTACACATTAACAATCTAAACTACCCCATTCAACCAACGATGAAGATACTAGGAGTAACACTAGACCAAGGACTAACCATGAAAGACCACATAAACTCCCTAATCAAAAGAGGGTTTTTCACTCTCTGGAAACTTAGGTCCATTAAGGCGTACTTCCACACTTCAGCTTTCAGAATTCTAGTACAATCCCTAATATTAAACCACTTGGACTATTGCAACATCACCCATCTGACAATCCCCCAGAAGCAAATGCAAAGACTACAACTAATACAAAATGCAGCAGTCAGGATGATTTTCGGACTGAAGAAGTCCGATCACATAACCCTTCTTACCGACTCCTACATTGGCTGCCGATGGAGGCACGCACGAAGTTCAAGCTAGGATGTCTCTGCTTCAAAGTATTAAACGGTCTAGCCCCAAAATACATTACAGACCTCTTCTCATTCCCAACCAACAGACATGAAAGAAAAACACACATGAAATTTGTCTCCCCACCGGCTAGAGGGTGCAAATATAAGAGACACCATCAACAACGGCTATCGTATCAAGCAGCCACATGGGGTAAAGACCTAGAAAAACTAATTGCACACACAAACAACTATGAAGAATTCAGGAAACACCTAAAAACTTATCTATTCTTGAAATACCTAGGTAATGAACCGGAGCATCAACCCCCCTCGTAACATCATCACACACCTGTACTTATAAATTGTTAACCTCAACCCCTAATCACTAACCATGAACACTCTATTCAATTTTCGGAATATTTCTACTTCTGTGTAAGCAGCTTGGCACTTCCTGGCCTGCAGCACACATACTATCGTAAACACTATTAATGTTATCAGATGCACACTGCTATACTCTTTAATTCGTTGCATGTACATAAGAACATAAGAACATAAGAAATGCCTCCGCTGGGTCAGACCTGAGGTCCATCGCGCCCAGCAGTCCGCTCACGCGGCGGCCCATCAGGTCCAGGACCTGTGCAGTAATCTTTTATCTATACCCCTCTATCCCCTTTTCCAGCAGGAAATTGTCCAATCCTTTCTTAAACCCCAGTACCGTTCACTGCCCTATAACGTCCTCTGGAAGCGCATTCCAGGTGTCCACCACACGTTGGGTAAAGAAGAACTTCCTAGCATTTGTTTTGAATCTGTCCCCTTTCAACTTTTCCGAATGCCCTCTTGTTTTTTTATGTTCTGAAAGTTTGAAGAATCTGTCCCTCGCTACTCTCTCTATGCCCTTCATGATCTTGTAAGTCTCTATCATATCCCCTCTAAGTCTTCTCTTCTCCAGGGAAAAGAGACCCAGTTTCTCCAATCTCTCAGCGTATGAAAAGCTTTCCATCCCCTTAATCAGTCGTGTCGCTCTCCTCTGAACTCTCTCGAGTAACACCATATCCTTCTTAAGGTATGGTGACCAATACTGGACGCAGTACTCAAGATGCGGACGCACCATTGCCCGGTACAGCGGCAGGATAACTTCTTTCGTTCTTGTTGTAATACCCTTCTTGATTATCCCCAGCATTTTATTCGCTCTCTTGGCGGCCGCTGCGCACTGTGCCGTCGGCTTCATTGTCATGTCCACCATTACCCCCAAGTCCCTTTCTTGGGTACTCTCATTCAATAACATCCCTCCCATCGTATAGCTGTGCCTCGGGTTTCTGATTCCCACATGCAGTACTTTACATTTTTCAACATTGAACTTCATCTGCCATCTCTCTGCCCATTCTCCCAATTTGTCCAAGTCCCTTTGCAATTTTTCACAGTCCTCCTTTGTCCGAGCTCCACTAAATAGTTTGGTGTCGTCCGCAAATTTTATTATCTCACTCTTTGTTCCTGTTTCTAGATCATTTATGAATATATTAAATAGCAGTGGCCCGAGCACTGAGCCCTGCGGAACATCACTCGTGACCTTCCTCCAGTCTGAGTAGTGTCCCTTCACCCCTACCCTCTGTTTCCTACCCGCTAACCAGTTTCTGATCCATCTATGCACGGCTCCGTCCACCCCATGGTTCTTCAGTTTCCGGAGTAGACGTTCATGAGGCACCTTGTCAAAGGCTTTCTGGAAATCAAGGTATATGATGTCTATGGGGTCTCCTTTGTCCATCTGTTTGTTAATTCCCTCGAAGAAGTGCAATAAGTTGGTCAGACACGATCTCCCCCTACAGAAACCATGTTGGCTGGTTATCAGAAGTTCGTGTTTTTCAAAATGTTCATCAATTTTTTCTTTTATTAGTGCTTCCGCCATTTTCCCCGGAACAGAGGTCAGACTCACCGGTCTGTAGTTTCCCGGGTCTCCTCTTGATCCCTTTTTAAAGATGGGCGTAACGTTGGCTATCTTCCAATCCTCCGGAATCACACCTGTTTTCAGAGACAGGTTGCAAATTTGCTGTAGTAGTTCCGCTATTTCCTCCTTTAGTTCCTTCAGCACCCTTGGATGGATTCCATCCGGACCCGGGGATTTGTCAGTTTTTAGTTTTTCTATCTGTCTGCGCACATCATCAAAGCTCACTTCTATGGATGTTAACTTTTGTGCTTGATTTCCATTGAAGAATTGCTCAGGTTCCGGTATGTTGGTTGTGTCTTCGTTTGTGAATACAGATGAAAAGAACATGTTAAGTCTTTCTGCGACCTCTTTCTCTTCCTTCACCGCTCCCTTCCTGTCTCCGTCATCCAGTGGTCCCACCTCCTCCCTAGCCGGCTGTTTCCCTTTAACATATCTAAAGAACGGTTTGAAATTTCGTGCTTCCCTGGCTGTACAGTTTCTCTTTATTGTATTTACAGTCTCTCGTTTTGTAAACCGCCTAGAAGTCGCAAGATTGCTGGCGGTATATAAGAATAAAGTTATTTATAAGGGGCTGGGGGTGCCTACGTTATCGGCAGCCCAGCCGCAAGCAGATCCATAGGGCACCCTCGGCAAGACAACCAGCACTAACTCAGGGCTCAATGCCACGCCGGTCAGAGGTAGAAGAGACAAAGAGGTCTCGGAATCAGAATCCGTGCCGTGACTCCCCTGGGCCTCTCGAGGAAAAGGTTCAATGAGGCCACCAACTCCAAGTCATGGAACAACTGTAGAGCACAACAGCCCCACTAGTAATGGTATTCCCGCCATACCTCTGCCGGGCTGACAGCAGCGAGATCAGCAAAGTCCCCCAGCCGTGGGTGAAACACCGAAGCCACGGGAGCCCACGGCAGTCAGGGGACGAGCAATCAGGCCAGGCCCGGGTCCTCACGCACGGGCACCAGCAGATCCTGGATGAAGCGCTCCAGCTCACGTGGTGTCTCGAAATAGTGGATCTTGTTGTTGAAGGAAACACGAGCTCTGGCAGGATACAGCAAAGACACTTTGATATTACGCCGATAAAGGACATTGCAGTGGGGCGCCATAGCCCTGCATCTGGAGGACACCTGGGGGAGAGAAGTCCTGGAATACTAAGATTTTCTGCCCCTCATAGTCAAAGCCAAGTCCTCGCCGAAAACGAGCAAGGACACACTCTTTCACAGCGAAGTTTAAGAAGCGGGCAAGGACTGGCCGGGGCCGCTGTTCGCCCTCTCTCCTGCTTCCCACGCGGTGTGCACGCTCTATCAGCACCCGCTCCCCAGACTCGCCGGGCTCCAGCATGCCTTGGAGCCACGTCTCCAGGCAGGCCCGCAGGTCAACATCCCGGATCGAACCAGGCAGCCCGATAAACCTTAAATTATTTCTCCGGCTCCTGTTCTCATGGTCATCCAGGCGATCCAAGCAGGTGGTCTTGGCAGTCTCCAGGACCCGCAGACGCTCCTCAAAATTAGCGGTGCGGTCTTCTTGTTGAGCCACCCGATCCTCCACTCTCTGCAGCCTGCCCGCGTGGGTCTCTAGCGTCTCCCGGAAGTCCTCCATGAATGTCTGGATCTTAGCAAGTTTGTCCTCCATTACCAGGGTGAGAGATTTTGTGAGCTCTTGAATAGCCGCTTCCTGTATGGTGAACATGGGCACCTCATGGCCCTCCGCCATCTTTTAATCAGGGAGCTTCACCTTCCCTCGGGTGTCCCGCTGCGATTTCGCTGTCATACCGGGCACAGTGACCGCCGAAAAGTTGCTCCGCTCGTGTCAAACAATTTCGGGTAATCTGCAGTAGAAAAAGCAAGCGGGCCCGATCGGGGAGAAGTGCTTAAAAATGAAAGTTAGAGCTGCATGGCCCGGAGCTGTGCAGAGGCACGTCCAGTCAGTTACATGGCATCACGTGACCCCCCTCCACATCTCTTCTATACCTATTATCCCTGCTTGGCTATTTGTTATCACGTCCTTTATTATTAAGGTCTTGTTGCAGACTGAGCTTGTGTTTATGTACATGCTCTCTATTGGAATGTAGTCATCTGGTGGTGTAATGTACCATATTTTTCGCTCCATAAGACACACTTTTTTCCCTCAAAAAAGTGGGTGGAAATAAGGGTGCATTTTATGAAGCAAATATACCACCACCACCCCCCGGTGGTACCTTTAAATTGTGGTGGTCGCTGGACGGCTGTCTGCTGATTATGTCGGGTCCAGCGGCGCACAAGTGCGCTAATGCCTGGGCTCGCGACACTTCCTAATTGTGGTGGTTGCTGGTGCTTCGCTGGATGGCTGCCTGCTGATTACCGGTATGTCGGGGCCAGTGACGCACAAGCGCGCTGCTGCATGGGCATGTGCCACTTCCTGAAAGGCTGCAGTCAGTCCCGTGAGAACTCCCTTCTCCTACCTTTCCTCCAAAGTATACATATTGAGATCTTTAATCTTTAAGTATGTTCTCTTATGCATTATGATGAACACCACCGACCATTTTAGTAGCCTTCCTTTGGACCAATTCTATCCTGTTAATATCTTTTTGAAGGTGTGGTCTATAGAATTGTACACAATATTCTAAATAAGGTCTCATAAGATGAGCCTTATACAGGGACATCATTACCTCCTTTTTCCTACTGACTATTCCTCTCTGTTTGCACGCAAGACCCTAAACTGTACCATTCCCTCAGTTTTTTGCAGCCTAAATGCATGGTCTTGAATTTCTTAGCATTAAATCCTAGCTGCCAAATTCCAGACCATTCTTTAAGCTTCGCTAGGTCCTTCCCCATGTTATACACACCCTCAACGGTGTTTACCCTATTGCAGATTGTGGTATCATCCACAAAGAGGCAAACCTTATCTGACAGCCCTTCAGCAATATCACGTACAAAAATATTAAAAAAAAGAACAGGTCTAAGAACCAAACCTTGTGACATACCACTGGTAACATATCTTTCCTCAGAGTGTGCTCCATCTACCATTACTCTCTTTTGCCTTCATCTCAACCTGTTCCTAACCCAGTCTGTCACTTTGGGGTCTGTAATAAGAATTGGTTATACCAGAGATAGGCAATTCCAGTCCTTGAGATCCACAGGCAGGCCATGCTTTCAGGATAGACACAGTGAAGATGTATGAGATGGATTTGCATGCACTGCCTCCTTGAGATGTAAATCTATCCCATGCATATTTATTGCAGATATCCTGAAAACCTGACCTGCCAGTGGCTCTCGAGGACTGGAATCACCTACCCCTGGGCTATACAAATAATCGCACAGATCTGGGAATACTCTGCTTAGGGCAGTAACTCACTGATTTGCAATCCTCTGGGCATGTAAATATCTAGGGAAAAGTAATCCTACAGAAACCACTAGCAGTAAGCAAAGGTTCTCGGTAATAGTACCCAATGAACAATGCCAAGGTAGAATACATTATTTGAGAATAATAAATACTAATGATGATAATTAGCAAAATGGCACACACACAATGAATACTACTCAGATTACACAAAATATGTATAGCAGTTCATAATACAAAAATAGATAACTGAATAAATATTCTGTTACAGTGCTAAATAGAATTCCTGTGAAAAGAGTACTTGCAGCCAAATAAACCATGCCCTTGTGTAATAACACTGACTTTGGCAGAGATAAAAGAATCTAAATCCCCAAACTATAGGAGTAAATCCCAAGTTCTCACCTTTACCATGCCTCGTAGCAGTCCTCTGGTTGAATGATAGGATTCTTTCCTTTGGTTCACACTGAATTCACAGCTGGCCCCCAGATAACATCTGGTTAGTATAGAGATAGTCCCAAAATCTCAGCCCACACCAACAGATGGTCACTTTCACAAAGTGGGAAGCCAGAATTAGCTTGCACTTCTCTGTACTGTGTGATACAGAGAGGTTCAGAACTTAGATGGCATGGAGAGACAGTGTCTTCAGAGCTCTCAGATCTGTGTCCATTCTCTCCAAATGCCAAAATGCTGCTTCCTTTTTAGTTCACACAAAGTCTGGCCTCAGACTTTAGTTCACTGTCCTCAGGTGACTGTCTTGGCACACATACCTCCTGTCCAGAAGAAAAGTAGGCCTAGAGAACACTCTGGTATGTTTTGGTTCAGATACCACTCCTTATGGGTGCTGGTGCCAACCATGGAGACCCACAAGTCTCTATTGTATTCTTGTATCATATTAATTTGTTTTCTTCACAATTTCGCACTTGGTTATGTAGTGCAGATGCTTCTTGGTATGCTAGTGTCCATGTAATAGCAAGCAGAAGGTAGATGCAGGAAGCAGGCAACCATGACAGTTTGGTTCAGGCCTAGTCAAGTTTGGTTCATACACCATAGTTGTACAAAAGGTGACACACTGGGGACACTCTTATAGGCCTATACCAAGGGTACTCTGTTTATTATTTATTAGAAGCCTGTGTGGAACAGTGTCAAAGGCACTGCTAAAATCTAAATACACCACATCTAGTGCTTTCCCTCCATCCAGCTCTCTGATCAAGCAGTCAAAGAAATTGATCAGATTTGCCTAACAAGACCTGCCTCTAGTGAATCCATGTTGCCTCGGGTTCTGTAATCCATTGGATTCCAAAAGCTTTACTATTCTCTGTTTTAAAAACATTTCCATTAATTTACATACCACAGAAGTTAGACTTACAGACCTTTAATTCCCTACTTCTTCCTTACAGGGCCTTTGAAATATCTGCAAAGGCAATATCAAGAACAGAAAGTAGCCTGGAGCCTCATATTATGCTGATGGCTCTGCAGCATCCCACTTCCCTGGAAGAAGTCCGTGTCCTATGGAGGTGGGATGATGCAGTCCTGTGAAGTTTCTGTGGAGGCGGAACGATGCAGAGCTGTCAGCATGCACATGGCTGGGAGTAGGGTTATCAGACATCCGGGAAAACTCTAACATGTCCTCTTTATAGAGGATGGTCTGCGTGCCCGGACAGTTTTTTGTGGGTTTTTTTTAAGGGGGGAGTCTATCCGGGTTTACTGGCTCTCCTGACTCCCCCACCTACTTACCTCCCTAGCCGCTACATTGAATCTTTAGGCAGGCTGGCAGCAGCAATGAGGGAAGCCTGCTGCCACCGGCCTGCCCTGGAAGCCACCTCACTGCAGTGACTTCCTGTTCCCACGTAGGTAGGACTTGCAGAGGGGCAGCTTCCGGGGCAGGCCAGCAGCAGCAGGTTTCCATCGTTTCCACTGCCGGCCTGCCTGAAGATTCAATGCAGTATCCGGGGAGGAGGTAGATGGGGGAGTTGGGAGCTGGAGAGAGAGGTTTGCAGATCCTTCTGGAGATGGCATTCAGGTGCAAGCTCTGGTGTTGGGGTGTGGTTGGGTGAAGCAAAAGAGAGCGGCAGAGGCTGGAATGGGGAGAGGGAGAGTTGCAGTACCATGAGGAGGGGTAGGGGAGAGAAGAGAGATATTGGTCCTGGGGTGGGATACAGATGAAAGGGTAAAGAAGGAAGAGAAGCTGGGCGGGGTGGAATATGGGAACAAGGATAGAAGAATGGTCTTGGAGGCGAAGGAAGGATAGATAGGGATGGAGTTGGGACTGAAAGGGTGATGCGATACAGTGGAGGATAGATGAAAGCCAAAAGAGGATGGGGGACTAAGGAAATGGGTGAAAGTTCAGGGGGGGTGGGGGACTGAGACCGGTGGAAGGCAGGGGCAGGACATGGTAGAGGCAAGGTGTGGGTGGAGCCTGGGGCAGGGTATGGGTGGAGCCTGGTGCAGGATCATGTGTCCTCTATTTTTGTCTTTACAAATATGGTAACCCTAGCTGGGAGGTCCCACACTGCCTTATATTCTTGACCTCATGACTCTAGATCGTGGGTAGGACTGCAGGAATGGGAGCTGCTACAGGTCTTTGGATAGCCTAGTATGCTGGAAGCTGTGAATGAAAAGCCAGTGAGGGTGCAGAGAAGGAAACTGCTGTGGGTAACAGGGAGATCTAGAGAGCTATAGGCAGGCAGTGAAGCCCAGAGGAAAGTACTAGAGCACCAAAGGAAGAGAGAGGGAATAAGGGCACAGAGGAATTTAGGGAAATAAAAAAGGTGGGAAGGAATGGGGGAAGATTCTGGACATGGAAAATGTTAAGGGCAGGGCAAAGAGGTGAGATTTTTGACATGGGGAGGATCAGGGCGAGGGACACAGAATGGAAGATAGATGGAGGGCATGGATAAAGAAGAAATGTCAAATGAAAAGAAGATATTGGAAAAACGTTGAGAACATAGAGCAGTGTCCTGCAAACTTTCTCGAGCTACGGCACACTAAAGGTCAGTGGGGGGGTGCCAGCAGGGAAGAGGGCCGGAGAGCAGGAGAGACACTGGCTGATTTCCTACATGACATGCCTCTCACCGTGAGAGGCACATCCTGTAGGCAGTCAGCCGGAGCTAGCGCCTCTCCTCCTCCCCAGTGTGCTGCGGCACACCTGAAATCTCAGGAGGCACACTAGTTTGCCGCGGCACACAGTTTGTGACACACTGACATAGAGGATCACAGAAACCAGAGACTGGGACAACATGATTAGAAAAAGACTAAACAAAGGGTCCCTTTAATCAAGCCGCGGTAGAGCATTTTAGCATGAGCCAGCGAGATAAGTGCTCCGACGCTCATTCAATTCCTATGAGTGTCAGAGCATTTACCTCATCAGCCCGTGCTAAAACGCTTTACTGTGGCTTGATAAAAGGGGGTCAAAGGTAGAAAGATCAATTTTATTTTCAGTTTAGTGATTGAAATATGTCAGGGGTTTTATTTTTAAAATTTTTTTGGAATGTATAGAGCTGGTATTAGACATGGCCATGGCTTGTTATCACTAATATGAACCTTTGTTGTGTTCAGTTCTTATTATATATACATATGTTAGCAAAAAAGCACCAGAATGAATGCACAACAAAACTTGTGTTACAAGGGCTCAATAAAAATGATTTAAACATAGTATTGTTTGTTACATCTGAGAAATATTTATACGAGTGTGCCAGTTTATCTTTAGATGTTATATTTGCTTTATTGAAGATCATTTCGGGAGGTGCAACACACCTCTTTGTTCTTGTCAGTTGATTTAAAAGCACAATTTTATATCCTGTCCCAGAGAGTTGCGACTATGAACAGATGTGTTGGCATTGCTTTTCTGTGCTTATTGCCTACCTTGCCTTGTCAAAATACGTGATATGTTCCTTACTGGGCAGCTATTTGTAATATAGAAGTATGCTCTTCCCTGTTCCCCAGTAAAGTTTTACATTTTGTCTTAGTTTCCCTTTCCCTTCCCCCCAATATCCTTTTGCCTGATTTGAGAGCTTTGAACATGAGGGAAATTGGTGATTAAGGGGGAGAGCGCACTTTGCTCCAATTAGAAAATATTTTTGAGAATTGAAAAGCAGTTTAAGCCACTTCAGCTTTTATTGTGATCAACTCTGATGCCTCTCTTCTTTGGTGGTCATGAGTACCTCATCTCTCGAGTGCTGACTCACTGAGCTGCAAATTCATGACTTCCTTTGTCAGCTACTTTAATCTTTCCTGAATCCAGACTCATTTTTTCAATACCTCTGGCACAGTGGTCCCATGGAAAACCTTAAGATGATTAAAAAAGAATAAGCTTTCTGATCATTCTGAAAATACTGAAGCACCCTAAATATCCTACCAGCATGCTAGTCACTTTCCTCTTCTTGGAATTAGCTATTTATCACACATTTTGTTTCCTGTCATTCAACTAGTTTTCTAAATGAATTTGCCATCCTCAGGCTATCAAAACTTTTTTATTAAGATTGTTTTAATTAAATGTAAGCACCCCACATCCATGATCACTCAGATTTATTTGACTTGATCTCCCCCTAGTGAATCCATGCAGCCTTAGATCCTGTAATCTGTTAGATTTCAGATGCTCTGTCATTTTTAGTAATTATTCCATTAATGAGTATCTCACTGTTCTTTCTGATTCTGTAAAAATACTTTTACAGCAAATGGTCAGACAGGGTTATAAGCATTGCTTCTAGCACCTGCATTGTTCCCTAGGCCCTTTTCTACTTACAGTTTCTGATGGGAATAATCTTATAAATGACTTTGGTGTATAGAATACTGTTTCAGATGCTCAAAAAATTGCTCTGACAAAAAAAAAAAGCAAGTACTCCGAAAACATACCACCTGTTCCTGTATAAATAGCATACTATTCCTTACAGATGGGTTCTAAACCCCAACTCACAAGTTGGACTGCAGAAGATGTTAATCATTTTTCTGAGCTCCGCCTCCTTGTCTCCCCAGGCAGTGCCCTCTCTCTTCAGTCTTAACTTCTGCAAGCAAATTAAGAAGATGTCTTTATATCCGCTATGCATTGGATTTCTTATTTTTGTGTTAAATTCAATATTTTCATGGGGCTTTCCTGTGCTAAAAGTTCCCAATAGTCCTAGGACAGCTCTGCCTGGGAGAGGATCCAGATGTAGCCAGGAGAGCAACCCTTCTGAAAGAGTCCCTGCCTGGCCAGCTGGCAGTATTACTTGGAAGCTTGGGAATAGGTCCCCTGGGGGTGGTGCTCGTTCCTGTGGAGATCAGGCACTGGAGTGCAGGCTGAATTGACCCTGTGACTGGCAGAAAATCCTCCTTCATTTCCAGCTACAGTGAGAAGCTGATGCAAGAACAGCACATGGCAGTTCTGTGAGTACAGATCATTACTGTCTATGGGAGACATTGGGGTGGGTCTGAATTTAGCAAAACTAAGAGTTTCTGGGGTTTTCTCAAGGGTGCCTACCTCTAAAATCCTATTTTCATGATTTTTTTAAAAATTAATTTTGCTTCTACAGACTGTTTTTTAGTGCCAAAAAGCACCCACGGTGGCCATCTTAGATTTCCAAATTTTATTTTAAAAGCCTCCATCTGCCTCAAAACACCTCAGTTTTGGTTTAAATAGATTATAATGGACTCCTCAGGTGGTTTGACTCCTATACAGGAGCATGTGAGGTAGGGAGGGTGAGAGCCATGGGCTTAACCCCACTCTGGTCCCTCCATGGGTCTGGGGTTGCTGAAGTCTCCAGTAAAGCCCTGCTGGAGCTGTATAGGGGCAACTCTATGTCATTGGCGAAACGCATCTGCATTGTCGCTGCTGACCCTGGGAGGAGGTGCATGGTAGACAGAGGTCCCCGGAGGATTCAGGTCAGGTCTGTGACCCTGATTTTGTGACCTTCTCAGAGCAAGGTCATGAGGCAGCCTATAGTCTGGCAGAACCAAGAGGTCCAGTTCAAAGGGGACGGGGATGATTTGGGGTCAGATTCCATTCCAGTGCTCTCCAAAATCATATCCTCAGTGGAAGATTCTGGGTCTCATTTTGGAACAGACATCCAGGATTTGTTGGCAGCCAGGGAGAGGATCTGACTGTGCGCAGACTTTTCAAGCCAACGGCTTTGACTGAGGTCTTTACAGTGTCTCTGTGGGAGTTTGATTGGGAGTTGGATCTGGAGTCACCGCAGGTGCCTTCTGCCTAACTTTCACTATTATGTAGTACCAAGTCACAGACCACCTGCTTCCCTTCAAACCCTGAGATTACTAGATGATAACAGAGCATTGGGAAATGCCAGTGGACCCTCTAACTGCGGCCAGGGTGATGATGAAATTATATCCCATTGGCTGCTGAGTTTCAACAGCTATTCACACCTTGTAAGGTGGATTCTCTGGTAGTATAGGTTACAAAGAGAACTTTTCTGCCTAGTAGCATAATAAATGATGGCAGATAAAGACCTGTGTAGTCCATCCAGTCTGCCTAACAGTCACATTCATTTTTGATGCAATGTTAAACCAACACTCCAGTAATTATTAATATTACTTGCTAAGTTCCACTATAAAATGTTTTTCTCCTCTCCCCTAAGATAAGCAAGGTTTTTACACCTTGTACATCGTTTCTGCAGTCTTCACTATCCCCATACATGAATTGTTGAAAATTTAGGGTGATATCTCAAACATGCACTGCAGACAAAGAGACTTAAGAAAGAGTGCAAGAAAAATTCCAGAAGTATGAATAGAAAGATCTTGGATACAGAGAACATTTGAAAACTGTCATTTCTAAGACAGTAGATGTTACAGTGTGTGATCATCAATCATCCAGTGGTCACCGCATGGTGTGATTTAATATTAAGACAGGTGTAGAGAGGGCTCATTCAAAAGTAAAGATTCTAGACTTTTAAAAAAACTAATTTTGTTCAAATGGGGGATTATCGGAAATTGGAAATGATTGAATTTGGCCACCGAGCCAATAATTTGTGGTTCTTAAATTTCCCTAGGGTTCCTTCTATGTCCCCCAGGGAAATGTTAAAGAAATATTTCCTGTAGATTTTTTAGTTTCAGAGGAACTAATTCCACCATTCACACAAGTATTCTATTTGTCTGCTAGAAAATTGGACCAGCAAGTGACTAATGAGGGACAACAGGAACCACAATTAGATGTTACTACTCTATTGGAAACTTCAATAAGTGAACTGGCTTTACCAGCAACATTGTTGGTGACTGTTGCATTGGCACCAGATAAGAACTGGATAATGAAGATGTTCTTTAAAAATAGAACTAAAGAGTTTCTGGGTCAGAAAGTACAGATCTTTCCAGATCTTACCAAAGAGACTTAAAAACGGAGAAAGCAGTTCCTGTTATTAAAATCTGGAGTAATTTCAGTAGGGGGGGGAAATTTTTTCTTAGGTTTCCCTGTAAATGCATTGTTCATTATGGTTCAGATAAATATGTTTTCTTTGATCCGACACACCTAACAAAGTTTGTAGCCTTGAAATGTCTTGAGAAAGGTGGAATAATGGAAGTAACAACTGAGACACATGGTTAATTACTCCCTGCGACTTAAGTCACTTGGATTTTCTTCAAGATTAAATTGATTTTTCTTAATTGTTATATTGTTACTCTCTTGAAGTCTTGGATCATAATAATTGCGGACTACAGATTGCTTAATTGTAAGGAGAATATGTTAGTATCTCTCCTATTGTGCTTTAATTCCTAATTACAATCTTACTGTACAAGATGTTATGCTTGGAAATATTGTGTAAAATTGAAAAATAAAAATTAAAAAATGGGGAATTATGTCAAGGAATTGTCTGGATGGGAATATCTGGAAGAGTAGGAAAGCAGTGGGCAAAACGGAAAGAAGCTATTATAAAGGCAGCAAACCATTTTGTAAGGAAAGTAAGTAAAAGTAAGAGGAAAAGAAGGCTGCTTTGTTTCTCAAAAGTAGCAGCTTAGAAGGTAAAGAAAAAGAGTTTAGCTAACATAAACTACAAAAGATCGCAGAAAGAGTAAGACAGGTAAAAATATATGGAAAAGTTAAGAGAAACTGGTCGAATAGTCAGGAAAGCAAAGGTGCAAATGGAAGAAAAAATAGCCAACATAGTAAAATAGGGTGGGGACAAGACATTTTTTATATATATTAGCGACAGGATGAAGTGTAAAAGTGGCATTGTAAGACTCAGAGGTGAAGGGGAGAAATATGTAGAAGCTGATAAAGATAAGAATGAATTGCTTAACAAATATTTCTGTTCTGTGTTCACATCTGAAGCGCTGGGAGCAGGACCGCAGAAAACAAATGCAAATAAGCCTGGGGTGTGATAGACCCTGATCGATTTTCTGATGATTGTGTTTGTGAGGAGCTAGCTAAACTAAAGGTGGACAAAGTGATGGGTCTGGATAGTGTACATCCTAGGGTGCTGAAGGAAATTAGAGAAGTTCTGGTGGCTCCACTGGCTGCCGTTTTCAATGCTTCTCTAGAGTAGTGAGTGGTACCGGAGGACTGAGAAGGACGGATATGGTCCCTCTCCATAAAAGTGGAAGTAGTCAGACTTCTATGGTAAATAAATTAATGAAATGCTTTTAAAACAGAGAATAGTAACGTTTCTGGAATCCAGTGAATTACAGGACTTGATACACTAGAAGCAGGTCTTGCCAAACAAATCTGATCAGTTTCTTTGATGGGTGACCAGAGAATTGGATCAAGTGTATGCTAGATGTTGTTTATTTAGATTTTAGCAAAGCCTTTGACAGCTTTTGACACAGAAATCTAATGAATAAAATGAGTGCCCTAGTTATGGGTCTAAAAATGATGTACTGGATCAGGAACTGGTTGAGTGGAAGGCGACAGAAGATAATGGTCAATGGAGATCACTCTGAGGAGGAAAGTGGTGTTACCAGTGATGTGTTTCAAGGTTCATATTTTGGGCCTGTTCTTTATAACATTTTTGTAAGCGATATTGCTGAAGGACTGTCAGGTAAGATTTGCCACTTTGCGGATGATACCAAAATCTGCAATAGAGTAGATACCTCTGATGGTGTTAATAACATGAGGAAGAACCTAGCGAAGCTTGAAGAATGGTCTGAAATTTGGCAGTTAAGATTTAATGCTAAGAAATGCAAGGTCATGTATTTGGGTTGCAAAAACCTGAAGGACTGGTACATGATGAAGAACTTTGTACATGAAGGAGGAGCAGATCTTGGCTGTGATAGTATGTGATAATCTAAAGGTGGCCAAACAAGTTGAAAAGGCGACAGCAAAAGCTAGAAGGGTGCAGGGTACATAGTGAGAGGTTTGGCCAGTAAGAAAAAGGAGGTATTGATGCCCCTGTATACGACTGGTGAGACCTTCATTTAGAATATTGTGTACAATTCTGGAGACCGCACCTTCAAAAAGATATAAACAGGATGGTGTCAGTCCAGAGGAAGGCTACTAAAATGGTCAGTGGTCTTCATCATAAGGTGTTTGTGGACAGACTTAAAGATCTCAATCTGTATACTTTGGAGAAAAGGCGGGAGAGAGGAGATGTGGTAGAGACATTTAAATATCTACATGGCATAAGTGTGCATGAGACAAATCTTTCAATTGAAAGGAAGCTCCGGAATGAGAGGACATAGGATAAAGTTAAGAGGTGATAGGCTCAGAAGTAATCTAAGGAAATACTTTTTTTTTTTTTTTTTTTAAAGAAAGGATGGTAGATATGTGGAATAGTCTCTCGATAGAGATGACGGAGACAAAGATTGAATTCAAGAAAGCATGGAACAGACACGTGGAATCTCTTAGGGAGAGTAGGAGATAGTAGATGCTGCAGATGGGCAGATTGGATGTGCCATTTGGCCTTTATCTGCCATCGTGTTTCTTTGTTTCTAGTAAATAATGCAAAGTACTGAGTGAAAAGGTACATAAACTTTTGCACCTGCCCTATTCACAGTTTGCAGAAAGTGGTCATGTTTAACTTTGCAAAACAAGTGAGAGGAGAGAATCCTCTACATAGAACAGTACAATGAAGAAAAAAAAGTAGAGGAGGACCAATCAAATTCTAGCACAAGGGTAAAAGGATGAATTTTATTGATCAGATTTGATGCAGGTCCGCGTTTTGGCACAGAGGCACCTGCCTAAGGAGTTAACGATTCAACATTCTTTAGAAAAAGCAGTAATCAGCCAAAATATGTAGCTGCATGCTTCTCTTGTCTGTTTCAAACAACTCCCTGTGATCAGGTACGGCAGAGAGGTAATTTTTTTTTTTTTTTTTACTTATCACTGCTTTCTGTTTTGTTTTACTTTGCCCCTTGTAGAGACTGTTAGCTTCTGTTCACCTAAAGATTCATTGAAATATACTTTGAGCAAGGGTACTTAATCTTTTACACACAGCTGTAAATGTGTTTGCATTATATTTGGATAATAGTAATGTAATGTTTCTTGCAATTTTAGGATACATATGGGAAATTATTAAACATTCAAAATTATGAAGATCATATGCGAGCCAAAGATATATCCCCTGACAACACAACAACACAACTGTAAGTTTCTTCTTAAATTAATTGCATATGATTTAGAATGAAAACCTTTTCAGGATGATCAGTTGGACAAACGAATGACATCTGGTTGTGCCAATGTGAAATCTTCCGGCACGTGCTTGGAAAAGCCTGGAAGGTGTTACTGAACATGTTCAGACATTTCTGCTCAACTGCTACCACATGCACCTTTTCTATTATTATGCTTTGTTCTGGTGATTAGATACACATTTGCAACTCTTCATTTTTTTGGCTTTTTTTTCCTTTTTTAAATATCTTCTTCTTTAATAGCGCCTCCTTCTGCTATAGGCCTCCCCTGTAAACTAGTTAAGATTTTTGACACTTAAGTCTCCATTCATTCTTATGAGGCATGTCCTGCTGCTCCAAGTTCCTTTTTTCCCCTTTGGTTTCATTTAACTGCTTCACTTTCCAGTAAAACTTTGTTTGATATCTACTTTGTCATTTTTCTTCATAATGGTAGAGAAGAAGGACTGCAAATCAAAATGTGTCCCACCTCCCCCATGCAGTCAAAAGATGATGATGACCAACCTTCATAAATATTGCTTAGGGGAAAGCTGAGTTTTTAAGCCACTGGTCCTAAATAACCTGAGATAGATGAGTTGTCTGGATGTTAATCTCGAAGAATACCTTCAATTTGCCTTTGAAAGGAATCTTTTCTTTCTCCTTTCATAGGGCCTACATCAAAGTGCAGTACCGTCCTTGCAGATCAGTACAGTCAAGACTGTTCCATCACAAGAAATAAGGCAGAAATTCTATTCCAAAATACATTTTGCTACTCAACTAAACTGAGGGAATACTGTCTCAGACTAAACACGAGAGCCTTGAGCAAAGTTCTAGTCAAAAGTTAAAATTTCCTAGGGTACTGCAATTCCCTTATTAAAAACAAAGATGATTGGCTATGCTCTGTGGAGCTCAAGGATATCTGCACTTCCATAGAAATACATCTAGGTCACCAGAAGAACATAAGAATTTATTTATTTAATTAGATTTCTATCCTTTTCTCCCTAAAGAGCTCAGAATGAGTTAGTAGGCGCTCGTGAGGTACCTTGTCGTGGACTTCCAGAAAGCCTTCGACAAGGTACCTCACGAGCGCCTACTAAGGAAACTGTGGAACCACGGAGTGGAAGGGGACATACGTAGAGGATGTGCTCAGAATTGAATCGGTTCAGCGGATGGCCACCAGGATGGTCTCGGGGCTAAAGGGTCTCCCGTACGAGGAAAGACTGAGCAAATTGCAGCTCTACACTCTTGAAGAGCGTAGGGAGAGGGGGGACATGATTGAAACATTTAAGTACATCACAGGACGGGTCGAGGTGGAAGACGATATCTTTCTTCTCAGGGGACCCTCGACCACAAGAGGACATCCGCTCAAACTCAGGGGAGGGAAGTTTCGTGGAGACGTCAGGAAGTACTTCTTCACGGAGAGAGTGATCGAGCATTGGAACAAGCTTCCAGTGCAGGTGGTCGAGGCACGCAGCATCCCAGACTTCAAGAACAAATGGGATACCCACGTGGGATCCCTACGAGGTCATGCCAAGGATAGGGTCACTAGGACTTGAATGAGCGGGTCAGTAGAGTGACGGTATAATTACAATGAGCAGGTCAGTAGAGTGACAGTATAATTACAATTATACTTAAGAGGTCAGAAGACCTAAGAGGGTGGGTAAATAGTGTGGGCAGACTTGATGGGCTATATGGCCCTTATCTGCCGTCATTTTTCTATGTTTCTATGTTTCTAGATGGATCAGAAACTGGCTGGCGGACAGGAAACAGAGGGTAGGAGTAAAGGGACACTATTCTGACTGGAAAGAAGTCACGAGTGGTGTCCCGCAAGGGTCAGTGCTGGGACCACTGCTGTTCAATATATTTATTAATGACCTGGAAACAGGGACCAAGTGTGAAGTTATAAAATTTGCGGACGACACAAAACTCTCCAGTAAGGTTAGATCTGTTGAGGAATGTGAAGAACTTCAAAGGGACCTGAACAAGCTGAGTGAGTAGGCAAATAAATGGCAGATGAGCTTCAATGTAGAAAAATGTAAAGTCATGCACATAGGGAAAGGAAACCCGATGTATAAATACATGATGGGGTGGATGATATTGGGGGAAGGCAACCTAGAAAAGGACTTGGGGGTTTTGGTGGATAAAACAATGAAACCAGCGGCACAATGCACAGCAGCCTCAAAAAAGGCGAACAGAATATTGGGCATTATCAAAAAAGGTATCACTACCAGAACCAAGGAAGTTATCCTCCCACTGTATAGGGCGATGGTGCGACCACATCTGGAGTACTGCGTTCAGTTCTGGTCTCTGTACCTCAAGAAGGATATGGCGATACTCGAGAGGGTCCAGAGAAGAGCAACAAAAATTATAAAGGGCATGGAAAACCTTTCATATGCTGAGAAGCTGGGGCTCTTTTCCCTGGAAAAGCGGAGACTTAGAGGGGATATGATAGAAACTTACAAGATCATGAAAACTTTAGAGAAGGTAGAGAGGGACAGATTCTTCAAACTGGCAGGGGCAACAAAAAACTAGAGGACACTCAAACAAATTGAAGGGGGATAGGTTCAGAACTAATGCTAGGAAGTTCTTCTTCACTCAGAGGGTGGTGGACACCTGGAATGCGCTTCCAGAGGAGGTGGTAGAGCAGAGTACGATTTTTGGTTTCAAAATGGGATTGGACAAGTTCCTGAAGGAAAAGGGGATTGAGGGGTACAATTAGAGGGTTACTGTACAGTACAAAACGCTTTAGAGTAATAGATCACTTACAGGTCATTGACCTACGGGGCTGCCGCGGGAGCGGACTGCTGGGCATGATGGACCGACTCGGCAGAGGCAATGCTTATGTTCTTAGAGGTTAACATACATAATATACAGTTGACAAGTTACAATTTGCCATAGTTACAGTGCATGTTTTTTCGATACAAGTTTTTATCCTAATTCAGCACATACTAGGATTGCCATCTGGGCCAGACCAAAGGTCCATGAAGCCTAGTATCCTGCTTCCAACAGTGGCCAAGCTAGCCACAAGTACCTGGATAGATTCCATGCTAGTGATCCCCCTCCCCTCACCCCCAGGGACAGACTTGTATACCACCTTTTTGTGGCTACACATTCAAAGCAGGTTATTGTTTATTGGAAGCTTCTATAACCGCTACTAATGACGGGGGAGTCAATTCAGAGCGGTTTGCATGAGCTTCAGCGAAGGTTTACAATGCAAGAGCTTCAGTAAAAGTGTTACAATACATGTGCTTCTAAAGAGGTGTTAACAGTCCTTAGCTTCAGTAAAAGTGTTACAATGGATGAGCTTCAGTTTACATATATATGTATCTGGGGCAATGGGGGATTCAGTGACTTGCCTAGGATCACAAGGAGCAGTGCTGGGATCGATCCCACAATCTCAGGGTGCTGAGGCAGCAGCTCTACCACTAGGCCAGTCCTCACATCCTTGAGTTTACCTTAATAGTAGTTTAAGGACTTAGCTTCCAGGAATGTATCGAAAACCTTTTTAAGATCCAGCTATGCTATCTGCTTTTACTTTATCCTCTAGCAACAAGTTACAGAACTCTCGTACACTGAGTGAAAAAAAAAATATTTTTTCCATTCCTTGTCGTCAGCAGTAGATGAATCCAGAGACTTGTGAGTTATGACCATCTACCAACAGGTAGAGGTAGCATTAAACTGAGCTCTGTCACACAGGCTGGCATGCTCCTTGATCCGCCAGGATCCCCAACAGGCAGACAGATGATCTCTCTCAAGCTCCTGGTCTTCTTTGCTACTTGCTACTGTTCTTTTGTTTCTCAGTTCAGTTAAGCCGAGGGTGTTAGGCTAAGAGGTGCCTACTTTAGGGGGTACACTTGGTGGAGCCAGGTCTCTCCCCTATCCCATCCTCCCTCTATGCTACTGCCCCATTCTCCTTCCTCACGAAAAAGGGCAATGTTTGGCATCTTCTAAATGCTTGCAGCCATAGTTTGGAGGCAGCGGAATTAGTTCTGACTTCTGAGCTACTGAAAATTGCTTCAGGTCTGTCATCCCTTTACAGTGGTGAGTTCACCTTTAAGTTTCTTTTCCTGTCTATTTCAGCTAAGGCTATTAAGCGCTGCTGTCAGGGTCAGAGCCTCTAAATTTGGCATTGGTGGTAGTGGAACCATCAGGTTCCTGCACAGTTTTGTATCTCAGTTGCTGGCACCCATGGCCATTTTGAAAACTCATGTTTTAAACTCTATGGGTGAGACCTCACCCTGCTGTTTTCTCAGCCAGCTAATTTCAGTGTCTGCACAGCTTACTCTAAGCCTCTTTCTCCTATGGCTGACATCACTTTAAATAACTTTGCCTTGCTCATAAGGCACTCCACTCTGAGATCCCTGCTTACCTTTCTAATTTTATTTCTGCTTACACTCTGTCCCGGTCACTCCAGTCATTGGACACTCATTGTTTGGTTATTCGTCCCACCTTTCAACATGTAACTCTCCCTTCTTTTTCTAGATCCAATGCTATAGCATAATCTCCCTGATTCCATGAAAGGTCTGGTCACTTTTCCATCCTTTAAAAAGACTTAAAAAACTTATTTTTATGATTTGACCAACACCTAGTAGGTTCTTTTGGTTGGTTTGAGGGTTGAGTCCCGTGGGTGAGAATTCTTGAAGAAAATTTTATTTAACTAGTCTTATGTTTTGATTTATGTGTTGTATACTTGACAAATTATTTTCTTTTATTATTTGTGGAGTTCTTTGAAATTTTGGAAAGGCGGTATAATAAGTGTTTTAAATAAACTGTAAACCATTACTGCTCCTCCCTAAGTTTCTCTTGTTTCAGACTTATTCTTCTTCTCTCAGGGTTTATCTTGGCATCAGGCATCTTGTAAAGTCCCTTCCTTCAAGGAGGCACCTGGACTGTGTTCTTGAGCCTAAGCTTTTGCTACCCCTTTTCCAGTGCTTTCTGAAGGAGATTTCCCCCTTCTCTTTCTCTCTCTCTCTGTAGTTCTCAGGTTGAAAAAACTCTGAATCTTTCAAAAGAGCCAATAGTAGCTCTCTGCTCTTGGCAGTGGGAAGAGTCCATACAGTGTGCATGATAGGCTCCCTGTTTGGGTTTTTTAGACACCACCTTTGAATCTCCCCTTCTGCAATTGTGGAACTTCCCTCTACATTAGCACCAGTAGGTCTATCTGCCTTGATCTTGTCTTCTTCTTAACTGCTGTATCATAAATTTCTCAATGCCAGTGCTTCCCCTCTCTGACCATCATCTGATAGCGTTCACAATCAATCACTTTCTCTCCCCCCTCCCTGGTTAATCTGCACCTTTACATTTAGGAATCTTCAGGCTATCGACCCCGAAACTCTCTCCACTGCTGTTTTACCCTTCCAGTCCAATCTTGGTTCAAAAACAAGATTACTACACCTATCTGACTGACTCTTTCAGCTCCATTTCTCGCCGCCTCTTTGCCACTGAACTCCTTACTCAAGGTCCCCCACCTCCAACCCGTCCATCACTCTCCTCCTAGACTATGGTTGAGTACATCTATGACAAGGTTCACAAAATCAACCCACCTTCAGCCCTTGCCACCTTATCTTTCTTTCCTGAAATTACTAAAGAAGAAACTGCACATTTTCTTTCCTCCTCCAAACTCGCCATCTGTTACTCTGATCCCATCCCACCCATCTACTTACCACTATCACTCCTGTTGTCAGCCCTGGTATCTGACATATCCTCAACCTATCACTCCACCGCAACTGTACCTAATGTCTTCAAACATAGAAACATGATGGCAGTCTTCCTATCTACATTAACCATTATCTTTTCTTCTCCCTAAGAGATCCCAAGTGCCTATTCCATGCTTTCTTGAATTCAGACACAGTCTTCATCTCCACCACCAGTGTTCAACGCATCTACCACTCCTTCTGTAAAAAAGTATTTCCTTAGATTACTCCTGAGCCTATCACCTCTTAACTTCATCCTATGCACTCTCATTTCAGAGCTTCCTTTCAAATAAAAAAGACTCAGCTCATGTGCATTTATGCCATGTAGGTAGCACATCTCCCCTCTCCCACCTTTTCTCCAAAGTATGCATATTGAGATCTTTGAGTCTGTCCCCATACACCTTAGTTTTATAGCATCATTCTAGCTTTTGCTGTCACCCCACCCTCCCCCATGGTACACTAGTGCAGCTTGCACTGCACCTTTCAATGAAGTAGTTGAGCTAGTTAAAGGCTGTGCAGGGTATTAACTAAACTCAGTGGATAGGCAGCCACACATATAAAGACTGTCCAAACCTTTGCTAATCTACAATGTTGGCACACATTTCAAAACACAGCCTTCAGTTAGCTCTGTAGCTCATATAGATTTTTAAAAGCCCCACTGTAATATAGAAAGGGGCCAAATGACAACAGATTACTACCCAGAAATATTTTACTTACACAATACCTCTGTGACACACAGAGAAGAACATTGCTACCTACAAACCATACACAGTTGTAATGGATACCCAAAAAAGGCAGTCATTGCATGTAGTACAAAACCATATACAGTGGAACCTTGGTTTATGAGCATAATTCGTTCCAGAAGTATGCTCGTAAACCAGATTGCTCGTATATCAAAGCGAGTTTCCCCATAGGAAGTAAGGGAAACTCGCTTTGATTCGGTCCACCTCCTCCTCCCCCATCCCCCCCCCTCCCCACAAGGCTACCGGCGCTGCTCCATCCCCTCCCCCCCTCCGCGATCAGGCATCCTCCTGCAAACCGTCATCCTTCCCCCCGCTCGCATCGCCCCCCCTCCCCCACAATCCTACATTCCCCCCCTCCCCCGAGCACCACAACGACATCGCTTACCCCGATTGGGCACCGGTACCAGCACAAATGCACAGTGCCGGTGCCCGAAGATCCTCCTTCTTCTGGCCTGGGCTGGGCTGGGCGGTGTGAGGGAGATCCTCCCTCTTCCCTTCTTCCATGCTCAAAGCCTTCTGGTCTCGCTCTCTCCAAGATTCTGAATCTGAGAATCTCGGAGAGAGCGAGACCAGAAGGCTTTGAGCATGCGCAAATGCTCAAAGCCCAGTCCAGCCCAGCACAGGAAAGAGGGAGGATCTCCGTCGCACCGCCCAGCCCATCCCAGCCCATGCCAGAAGAGGGAGGATCTTCGGGCACCGGCACCTCCTGTGCATTGGTGCTGGTGCCGGTGCCCAATCAGAGTAAGTGATGTCGTTGCGGTGCTCGGGGGGGGGATGTAGGATCGCGGGGTGGGGGGGATGTGAGCAGGGGGGGATGCTGGATTGCGGGGGGGGGGGGGCTCATAAACCGAGTCAAACTCGGTTTCCAAGCCGTCGATTTTGCAAATGTTTTGCTCGTCTTGCAAAACACTCGCAAACCGGTGCACTCGTAAACCAAAGTTTGACTGTATGTGGAAAGAGATGCACTTCTTCCTCCACTGTGCAAAATCAACGTAGTGTTAGGGGTTCCAACTTGCACTATTACTCTTTGACCCCTGGCCAGAGACACGGTGAAGCCTGCTGGAAGCTGAGTGTAGTCTTCTTTTGGGGACACTTCTAAAATGTATTGGCCAGCCATGTCTCACACCAGCTCAAGTAGAATATATATTCACTATAATGCTATATTTTATTTCCCCTCCCCCTAATAAATATCTTGTTTAAGGCCATAAATTCTGTGATTCGTTATTAATTCAACATTTCTAGATATAGCTATATGTTTTTCCACAACTTTTTTCTTTTTGAATTCTTTATGAGGAATTTTACATACCTGCAGGTTTTTCTACTGGTCTGTCCCCTAGAGCACATGTTGGATTGTAGATGGAGACTTCAGCTTAGGTTTAAGCTTATGAATACATCAAATGAAGTGTGAATAATCTGTTTTATGATACACCTCATTCCCAACTCTCAGGAAAAGAGTACCAAAGAGAACACTCATGTTTGCTGTTCAGCAGAAAAAATGGCCATTTTGGGTCGTACTACCCTGACATCATCAATATGATGGGACAGGCATAGCAAAAATTGGGTTTGTTAAGCTTACGGTGTATGCAGGAATATTTTACCATATATGTGTTTGATATGGTTTTGAACCCCTACCTGGTGAATACAAGACAACAGCTGTTTACAAAAAAGTGCAATTGAATCCACCACCTGGGGAACACAAAGCAGCTAAGGCTGCTTGTGTATCCACATCAAATTTTAGCTCTGTTTAGTTCCTTTTTCTAATTCTTCATGTAGTTTTACAACCACTTCCTTATCATATGTCAGTGAGCAATTTTTGTGGCTCACCAACTAAGGCTGTTGCCTTGTAGGGGGTTAAAAACCAGCTTTAGGTACATATGCTGTTTTGTATTCTATACACCCCTATTTTTTAAAAAGATATTTAACAGTCACCAAGAGGACTTTGTCATTTGGATACTATACATTACATTAGATTAGTGATTTTTGTTCCGCCATTACCTTGTGGTTCAAGGCGGCTATAGCCATCTGTGTTAAAATATAATCTCCACTTTAGACATGGTGACTGTTAGATACCCCACCACCTGGGGAACACAAAGCAGCTAAGGCTGCTTGTATATCAAATTTTAGTTCCTTTTTCTGATTTCTAATTTTTCTTGTAGCTTTCACAACCACTTCCGTATTTCATATGTGAGTGAGAAGCTTCTAGAAGCAAATTTCTGTGGCTTACCAACTAAGGTTGTTGCCTTGTGTTCAGTAGGTAGGGGTTCAAAATCCCATCAAACATGTATATGGTCAAATATTCTTTAAGCTTAACAAAGCCAATTTTTGCTGTGCCTGTTCCACCTGAGTGCATAGTGATGATGTCAGGGTAGTGCAACCCAAAATGGCCATTTTTTCTGCTGAACAGCAGACGTGAGTGTTCTCTCTGGTACTCTTTTCCTGAGAGTTGGGAATGGGGTGTATCATGCAACAGATTATTCACACTTCATTTGTTGTATTCATAACCTTAAGCCAAAGCTGAAGTCTTCTTCCACAATCCAACATGTGCTCTAGGGCAGTGTTTTTCAACCTTTTTACACCTATGGACCGGCAGAAATAAAAGAATTATTCTGTGGACCGGCATCGGTCCGTGGACCGATGGTTGAAGAACACTGGGCTAAATCGTGGGCCAGACCCCGCCCATCTCTACAGAATCTCCACCCCAGCCCCCGCCCCCATAATAGTACTAATTGCACCTTGCACGTCCTGTGCCTCATCGGGAAGCTTTCCCTCTGATGTTGCAACGTCAGAGAGAAGGCTTCCAGTTCAGGCGCAGGATGCCCATAGGAGCCGCTGCCCGTGGCTTTCTGCACTGAATCAGTTAGGAAGAGAGAGATGGCTCGAAGATAACGCTGCATTGATCGCACCGTGGACAGGCGGTTGAAGAACACTGTTTTGGGCCTGATGCACGTGCTGGCCCTGTGGACCGGCAGGAAATTTCTGTGGACCGGCGGTTGAAGAACACTGCTTTAGGGGACAGACCAGTAGAAAAACCTGCAGGTATGTAAAACTCCTTATAAAGAATTTGAAAAGAAAAAAGTTGTGAAAAACATATAACGATATCTAGAAATGTTGACTTTTGAGGGGGAAAAATAAAATATAGCATTATAATGAATTACGCTGACAGGCGCCTATTTAGGAGGCGCCCAAAAATTAGGCTAGCTTTAGGCACGACTTAAGGTTAGGCGGCCATGCAAGTGTTTAAGTGCACTTAAAAGCACCAATTCTGTAAGAAGGCACCTAATGAAGCCATGCCCACGCCTAACATGCATAGCGCCTATTTTTTTTAAGGCCGTCTAAATTTTTAGAGGTGCCTTCTTACAGAATCACTATTTCTTGATAGGTGCCTAACTATCAAATAAAAAGATTGATTGACATTCAATTTAATTCAGCACAAATCTTTAGGCGCCGGTTACAGAATTTGGGCCTCAGTGCTTCCTCGCCAGGATAGTTTTGGCATCGTTGTAGTATGTAATCTGTGGAGTTCAAATTGCAAACAGTTTTTTCCATAAGCACTTTGTAGTTGTCTTTGACATTTGTGACTTGCAACATGAGCTTGATGATCTGATGTATAGTGCAAACGCAGACAGAATGAGCACCTTGAAGCACCAACAGTTATACACCACTTTGCTCTAAGCTCACAAAATTTTGAGAATCCAATTTCGGCTCCATATTTGTCATGATATACCGCTATATCTTTTAGATTGCTCAACAGCAACCACTTTTGTTTTTGTATCTTTACTCCATCGACTCAAACAGAAATGCAGTCTTCCTTACCAGGACACATTCTGCTGAATTTGTCATCTTCATAAAATTGTTATACTTTGTCGACAAATTCTTTTGGCAATTTCTTGCCATCTTTCGGGTCAGGCAAGGCACAAATACCAAGTTCTTCCTTGATTTTTCGGGCCTTCTCTATCATACATTGTGAAACTCTAAACTCTAATGCTGTAGCTTTTATTAACCAACTTCTTGGGGCCAAAGTCAGAAACAGCAATATGTTAAACCTGTGCGCTGCTGCTAAATTTACAGAATTGATGTCAGCTGTTGTGTCAGACATATACAGTGGTACCTCGGTTTACGAGTGCACCGGTTTGCAAGTGTTTTGCAAAACGAGCAAAACATTCACAAAATCGGCGCCTCGGAAACCGAGCATGCCTCGATTTACGAGTGCCCCCCCCCCCCCGCGATCTGCCACCCTCCCCCCCGCAATCCGGCACCCCCCGCTCGCATCACACACACCCCCGCCGCGATCCGGCATGCCCCAGGCACCCGCCCGATCACATTCCTTACCCCCATTTGGCACCGGCACCAATGCACAGGACATGCCGGTGCCCGAAGATCTGCCGCCTTCTTCTCGCTGGGCCTTGAGCATCTGCGCATGCTCAAGGCCTTCGGGTTCCCGAGAATCTCGGAGAGAACGGGAACCTGAAGGCCTTGAGCATGCGCAGATGCTCAAGGCCCAGCACGAAGAAGAAGGCAGATCTTCGGGCACCAGCACCGGCATGTCCTGTGTGTTGGTGCCGGTGCCAAATGGAGATAAGGAATGTGATCGGGTGGGTGGGTGAGTGCCTGGAGCATGCCCGATCGCAACGGGAGAGATGCGACACGAGGGGGGGGTGCCGGATCGCAGGGGGATGGTGGATCATGCGGGGAGGGCGAAATGAGCAGGGGGGATGGCAGATTACGCGGGGGGGCCTTCATGAGTGGGGGGGAAGCAATGCCAGTTCTTGGGGAGGTAGAGCAACGCCGCTGGCCTCGGGGGATGGGGTTGGGTGGGAACGAATCAAGCTAGTTTCCCTTAGTTCCTATAGGGAAACTCGCTTTGATATACAAATATTTTGTTTTACGAGCATGCTTCTGGAATGAATTATGCTCATAAAACAAGGTTCCACCGTACATCAAATATATATAATGTTATACATTTAGGCCCCCATTTACAAAGATGAACAGCAAAAGCCCCAAAGCTGTTTAAATCCCTATGGACTTCGGGGCAGTTACCGCAGCAGCCGCTAGCACACTTTGTAAAAGGGGGTGGTGGTAGATATATAGGTAACATCGAAAGATATGCTATAAATCTACAGTGGGTTTTTTAAACTTTGACCCTTATTTTTTGGCATTATTTTCTTGAATTGAAAAACAAAACCATCTTTTTCATGGGATTTGAAACATGCTCTTTCTAATAGAGTTGGTTTGAAAATTTTTCTAGATGACTCTTTTCTGCGAAGCTGGTTGAAAAGGCCCCATTTTTTATGTTTTTTGAAAAATCACGCAGAAATAAAAAAAACTGCAGACAATATGTACAAGATGCAGGCTATGTTTATTTAACCCAATGTTAAATGCGGTAACTAATACCACCTTTTTACAAACCTAAAGACCACGGGGTCCTTTTATCAAGCCGTGCTAGCGCGGCGAACATTTCATCACGCGCTAACCCCCGCGGCCGGCTAAAGAACTAGCGGCTAGCGCAGCAGGTGGTTTCACGCGCGTTAAACCCCTACTGCAGCTTGATAAAAGGACCCCCATGGCCTTTTGAAAAATCACAAAATTTAAAGTTAAATTGTAAAGTAAGGAGATTAGCTTATAAACTGAATTCATATATTTGAGAACAAAATCATGCCATAAAATAATAAACAAAAGTTTACAGGGATAGCTTCATTAATACAGGAGCCACAGAAAGCTAAACGTTGACATTTTTTGCGCATCCATTTTTTCAATCCACTTTAAGGCTTTTTTCATTTGCCAGTTTCAAAAAATGAAAATCTGCATTAGTTCCATTGAATAGATCATAAAGAGTTGTATAAGATAGCCAAGTTTTGTTTATGTAACCAAGGAAATATTTTGACTCAAAGTTGTGAAAAGTTTGCAGGAATATGGTATGAAAGAGCTATATCTCCATAAGTATTCCGCTGTTGAATCTTAAACTTTACCAGAGTTTGGTTGGGTCATGTAAGATTCAGCACACAAAGATTCATTAAAATCAGTGATGGTGAGGTGGGGAGCCCTAGACCACTTAACATGGAATGACCCATGCATATGAAAAATGAATGAAAGAAATGGCATTACGAGTAGTAGTACTGTTATTATGGGAGGTGGGGTCTGGGGTGGAGCTTGGGTACCCCCAAACAAAAAGGCATTCTTCTGCTCCTGCCTGAGGTAATGGAGGGTTTAGTGTAAAAACTTAGCCAGGTTTTGTTGGGGGGGGGGGTGGGGGGGAGTGCAGACCTTTTATAAAATAGGTGCCAATGCATGGCTGGAAGGCTGATCTGTATAGCTACCATTTCATTTAAAATCTGTTTAGGGGAGTAGCTGCTCCCTTTGCACCTAGTTATCTACGTTTCTGGTTAAGTGACTTGTCCAGGATCACAAAAAGCACTGGTGGGATTTGAACTGGGCTTCCCTGGTTCTCAGCCCATTGCATTAAACATTAGGCTATTATATGCTTATGAAGCTTTCCTCAAGGCTCTAATGACATCACCCTTTGTATATCTATAGGAATAATGCATAATGTATGTGGATCTATTAAAGTAAAAAAGTATCTCAGTGGAATTAAAAATGTTCCAATTTTTATACTGGACATGCCATAAATTGTCAAAGTTATTTTGCCATCCAAGAAGTAATGTTTTC